>NC_067400.1:536268281-536579597 GCF_016432865.1 Antechinus flavipes
TACAGTGTTTTTTGTTAGAGGAACCCAAAGACTTTTGATATAAGAACATGAGCGCTTCTGTGCTGCAGGTCAGATGCATAGTCTGTTCAATTAACGATCCTATATCTCTGGTGGGGAACCTAGAGATCTATTGTACAAGAAACTCTTTGTTCTCTCAGATATTTATATTTATGGGTTAATTATGTTCCCTAAGCATGACATTTCCCTTAGCAATCACATCTGATCCCATTATATGCCAATTCATTAAAACATTTGTGAGAGACCATTTATAAGAAGGTAATAAAATGTTTAGCGTGCAAAACGGAAGGGAGAAAGATATTGGTTTAAATGCTGCCTCATAAACTCACTAACAACATGACCTTGGGCAAGCTAATTAACATTTCCATTTTTTATATGTAAAATGGTAATCACAATTGTATCAACCTCACATGATTTTTTGTGAGGATTAAACAATAATTTATGGAAAGAGCTCTATTTAATATAGGCTATCATCCTCTTTTTCCTCATCATCATTTATAGTTATCATCCTTATCACTTCAGTCTTCACCATCATTTGGAGTACCACAAGCTCACAGAGTCTCCTGTACTCTGTACCTCAAAAGTGAACTAATCCAATCATACCCCAAATTTTAATCCCTTTCACCATAATCATAACAAGTGACAATCCCAATCCCAATTGAAGACCTTTAATGACAGCAAGGTGTGGGGAGCCATAACTTCATGAATTATGTCACTTCTCTTTTGGACATCTCTATTTATTAGAAAATTCTTCCAAATATTAAGCCTAAACCAGCTTCTGTAACTTTCACCCTCATTCCTAAAGTGAACAAGCCTAATCTCTTTTCTACATTGTGCCTTCAAATGTGAATTCAGATATAGCCCTCTATCTTTAGAAAATCAGAGTTCAATGAATCCATCTCTCATTTTTCATAATTCTTGTCATTCTAAATCTGCCTAAAACCTATTTCTAACATTCTATTTCTAAAATCTGCTTCCAACATTCTGGAACTTGGTAAATAAATCCTAGGTGACCTTATTCGTATTCTTCTTGATGTTATGGATTTTGTTTATAATTTCCTCTGTTATTACCTTTTCAGAGAGCCAGCATTGTTTAATGAATAGAGGAGTGAACTAAGAGAAAGTAGATCTGGGTTCAAGGTCCAAGTATCCCACTGACTAGGTATATGTCTTTGGATGATATAGTTTCCCTTTATGAGTCTCATTTTCCTCTCATGTAAAATGCCTTCCTTCCCACATGCAATTCTTTTTGTTTTTCAAAATATATGTAAGGATAATTTTCAACATTCAGCCTCACAAAACCTTCTGTTCCCAATTTTTATTCCCTCCCTCTTTCCCTCTCCCCTCCCTTAGATAGCAAGTAATCCAATAAAGGCTAAACATGTGTAATTCTTCTAAACATATTTCCACATTTTCATGCCACTCAATAAAAATCAGATCAAAAGGGAGAAAAAATAAACAAGTACACAAACAACAATAAAAGGTGAAAATATTTTGCTATGATCCACATTCAGTCTTTATAGTCCTCTCTCTGGATGCAGATGGCTCTTTCCATCCACATCCAATGAGAATCATCTCATTGTTGATTGAAAAGAGCAAAGTCCATTATAGTTGATCATCACATAATCTTGTAGTTACTGTGTACAATGTTCTTTTGGTTCTACTCACTTCACTTAAAATCAGTTTATATAAGTCTTTCCAAATTTTTGTGAAATCAGCTTTTTATCATTTCTTATAGAGTACTAATATTCTATTACATTCATATACCATAACTTATTCAATCATTCCCTAAGTGATAGACATCCACTCAAGTTGCTAGTTCCTTACCTACTATAAAGGGCTACTGCAGACATTTTTGCATATGTGGGTCCTTTTCTCTTTTTTTGTCTTTGGGACACAGACCTAGTAGAGACCCTGCTGAATCCAAGGTTATGCACAGTTTTATAGCCTTCCAGGCACAGTTCCAAATTGTTCTCCAGAATAGGTGGATCATTTCACAACTCCACCAAAAACATATTCGTGTCCCAGTTTTCCCACATCCCCTCCAACATTTGTCATTATTTTTTTCTGTCATCTAAGTTAATTTATGAAATAGTATTTCAGAGTTGTCTTAATTTGTATTTCTCTGATCAACAATGATTTAGAGTCATTTTTAGATGACTAGAAATAGCTTTAATTTCTTCTGAAAATTGTCTGTCATATCCTTTGATCAATAGCTTATATTCTTATAAATTTGAGTCAATTCTCTCTATATTTTAGAAATAAGGCCTTTATCAGAAACATTGGATGTAATTCCCCCTCTCTTCCCTCCCCCAAGTTTTCTGCTTCCCTTCTAAAATCTTGGCTGCATTGGTTTTGTCAAAGATGTTCTTAAAACAATATTGCTGTTACTGTATACAATATTTTCTTGGTTTTGCTCATTTCAAGAAGAATTATTTTACATAAATATTTCCATTTTTCTAAGATGCTGAGATCATTATTTCTTATAGCACAATAGTATTCTATCACAATCATACACCACAACCTGTTCAGTCATTCCCAAGTCATTGGCCAGCCCGGCAATTTGCAGTTCTTTTCCACTAGAAAAAGAGCTGCTATAAACATTTTAGCAGATTTAGGTTCTTTTCCAAATCATCTTTGGAAATAGGCTTAATAGTGGTATTGCTGGGTTAATTTAATAACTCAGCACATAAATTCTAGAATTTTTCTTCTACAAGAGCATTTTGGCTAAGGGACGTAGATCTAAATGATTTCAATTTTCTTATACGGACAATAAGGGAAGAGACAACTGGTCAGAGATTGGGGTGGAGGGAATCTCTATGGTAGCATTGGCCACAGAACCTAATGTAGTTGATAACTCTCTTATCTGTACCCTGTTCCCAATTAAAGTTTAATGCAGGAACAAGATGCTTCAGGTACCAAGAGTTTACCCAAGGACCCCTGATCAAAGTTCTAGGATAGAGAGGAAAAGCTAGTGCTTGTGGCTACCAGCAAGCAAAATCCCTTGCAGATAAAGATGAGAGTTCAAACAGATGTTGTAAATTCAGAACATGTAATACTATTCTTTTTTCTTTCTTTAATATTTTCTCCTAGTTACATTCAAAACAATTTTTTTCACATTTATTTTTAAGATTTTTGAGTTTTAGGTTCTCTCCTTTATCTCCACCCACAATTAAAAAACTACATGTGAAGCTATTCAAAACATTTTCATAAAAGTCAAGTTGTAAAAGAAAACATAGGTCTTGCACCCTAATGAAATTAAAAACCCACAAGAAAACTTAAAAATAAAGAGAGAGACAGAGTAATAGAGAATGCTTTGAAATTCTGATGAGAGTTAGGTCCACTCTCTCACCTTCTTGTTAGGATTCTTACAAAGTGCTAAGTCAGTTACCTAATTTAGCATGGTACTTAATAGTTGTCTATTTTACTAATGTACTTAATACTTACTAGAGTTCTACAAGATTCACATCTTTAAAACAGCATATATAAGCTAGGCGCCTCAACCAGGATGCACTCTGGGAGATTCAGAAGCCAGGATTCAGTGGAGGAGATTCACAAGCCAGAAAAGGCAGTCAGGCAGAACGAAGGAAGACAGAGAAGTGGTGGCAGGCTGTCCTGTAGAGAACACTGAAACCAAGATCCAGAAGGCCTCCCGAAAACTAGCTGAGCCCCAAGAAAAGGAGAAAAGATTTTGAAGGAGACAATAAAGGATTTGGAGTTTAACTCCTGGCTGCATTTGAGGTGATTATTGAACTGAAAAGAAACCTGCTCCCAGGCTGCCTCCAGAAGCCCCCCGAGAAACCTGCTCACAGAGAACATTATATTTCAGAGAATTCAGAGGCAGAGGCTGAAGAACAAAACCTTTGGATTTGGAGACATTTGGAGCGAGCTCTTGGAACCCAGCAGAAAGATAGGCCTCTAAGAAGCTAGCTATACAGGCCCAAGGAAAGAGACAAGACTTGGAAGGAGAAATAAACATTTGTATTTTTACCAGCTGGCTGCATTTGGGGTAATTATCGATCTAAACTGATACTAAGGCTGCCTCCAGAAAACTTCCTCAAGAAACCTGCTCTCTCACCCAGAGAGAACCATCGTATTTATATATTTTAAAGAAGAAAAAGATCACCACATTCCTGGGCCTTCTGAAATAAAGGCATACTGGATAACATAGTTAAAAGGCTATCTGCCTTTGAATTTCCATCAAAAATAGGACCTGGAAGTCCACTATGTGAGTGGATATGCAAGATATAAATCTTTCCTGGATGCTTTCTCACTTGCTCTTGGAGTTCCTTAAAGAGCTGATATATATTAGAAGCTGCAAATTTTATTTGGGATATGGCAATTCTTTGTACCACACCTACTGAATAGGCTGAATCAGATATTATATTTATGTCTCCTGGGTAATAAGTGAGAGCTAGCATGATCGCATATAATTCGTTCTGCTGAGTGGACTAAAAAGGAGTTCTGACTACTGTTTTTATGGTTAAATCATGAGAGTATACAGCACAAATATTTTGTTTGGCTGCATCTGTAAAAAATAGTGGGTCCTATAAGAGGAACCTTAGAAACCTTCTCTTCAAAAATCCAATGGCAATTATGCAGTAGTCTGGTTATCTTTAATGGAGATCCATATGCAAAATTTGGAGCTGTGGCCAATAAAATTTGCCACTCTGGGATGGTCTCACAGCATACATTAATTTGTGCGTTTGTATAAAAGGTGTATATCTTGTCAGGTATATCTTGTCACAGCTTCTCCTCACCCTCTTCCCCTCCACTGTAAAATCTTTTTCTTGTCTCTCTCTTTTTTTTTTTTTATGGCAGATAATTTGCAGCATTCTACTTCTCCCTTTCCCTTTCTCCTAGTATACTCCTCTCTCACACCTTAATTTCATAATTAAAAAAAAAAAAAAGATATTATCCCTTCATATTCAACTCACACTGTGCCCTCTATGAATACTTGTTACTACCATAATAGTGAGAACATTCTAAAGAATTACAAGTATCACCTTCCCATTTAGGAATGTAAATAGATAAACCTTATTAAGTGACTTATGATATCATTTTCTTGATTATCTCCTTATGCTTCTCTAGAGTCCTACATTTGAAAATCAAATTTTCCATTCAGCTCTGGTCTTTTCATCATGATTGCTTGAAAATCCTCTGTTTCATTGAATGACCACTTTTTCCTCCAAAGGCTTATAATCAGTTTTTCTGGGTAGGAGATTCCTGGTTGCAGTCCTAGCTTCATTGCTCTCTGGAATATCATATTCCAAACCTTCTGGGCCTTTAATGTAGAAACTGCTAAATCTTGTGTTATCCTGACTGTGGATCCACTATACTTGAATTATTTCTTTCTTGATACTTGCAATATTTTCTCTTTGACCAGAGAGTTCGAGAATTTGGCTATAAAATTCATGGTAGTTTTTATTTTGAGATCTCTTTCAGGAGGTGATTGGTGGATTCTTTTCATTTATATTTTACTCTCTGGTTCTAGAATATCAGGGCAGTTTTCTTTGGTAATTTCTTCAAAGATGATGTCCATGCTCGTTTTTTGAACATGACTTTCAAATAGACCAGTAATTTTAAAATTTTCTGTCTTGGATCTATTTTCCAGGTCAGTTGTTTTTCCAATGAGACAGTTCACATTTTCTGCAATTTATTTTTCATTTTTTCATTTCTCTTTATTGTACCTTGGTTTCTTATAAAACCATTAGCTTCCATTTGCTCAATTCTATTTTCAAGGAATTATTTTCCTCAGTGAGCTTTTGTACATCCTTTCTCAATTGGCCAACTGTTTTTTAGGGCATTCTTCTCATTAGATTTTTGTATTTCCTTTTGCACCTCTCTCAAGTCTTTCTCTAGTTTTTCCTCTATTTCTCTTACTTGATTTTCAAAGTTCCTTTTGAGCTCTTTCATGGCCTGAACAAAATTCTTATCTTTCTTGGAGGCTTTGGATATAGAAGCTTTGACTTTGTTATCATCTTCTGAGTGTGTGTTTTGATCTTCCTTGTTATAATAATTTTGAATGGTCAGAAACTTTTTTGTTGTTGTTTTCTGATCATTTCCCTAGTTTATCGCTATGCTTTTAACTCTTTCTTAAAGTGGGGTTCTATTTCCAGGGTGTGGGACGCACTATCCCAAGTTTCAGAGGTTTTGTGCAGTTGTTTTCAGAATTTTTCTAAGGATCTGACTACAAGCATTCTTTTCTGCCCTGGACTTGTTAGGTATGGTCTGGCTCCACTGTAGCTGTAAAATCTAGTGTGCTGGCCTGGGCTGGATCTCTGCTGGCTAGGGTTGCACTGGGACTCAGACCATCTCCACTGACCTTCTGAATCCTTCATGGTATCTCTACACTTAGAGGTCTAGAAGTTTCCAGTACAGCTACAGATTCTGAGGTCCCACCTTGCTGATGACTGGAGGCTGGGCTGGAGCTAGGGCCAGGCCTGCACTGTGATTGTGCTCTGAGCTCTGGTTCCCTAGACCTTTTTCCCCTGACCTTCTAGATCCTATTTGGTGTCTCTGGGTCTGGAAGCCCCCAGTACTGCTGCTGATTCAGAGGTCAATCTGGACTGAATTGAAGCTGGATCTAGGTGGGCTGACATGTCTTGCCCCAGTGTGTCCTGCTCCAGGTCTCCCACCCTACTGTGATAGACATTTTCTGTTGAGCTTCTAAGTTATCTTTGGCTGGAAATGTTCTATTCCATCTTTTGAGATATTCCAATGCTCTAAAATTTGTCTAAAGTCATTATTTAAAAGAAGTTAGTGCAATTTGGGGGAGAGATTGGACAAGTTCTTGCCTTTACTACCATTTTGGCTCTGCCTCTCTGTCTCTGTTCCTTGATTCTTTTTGAATTTGACATGCAAGTTCACATCCTCATTTTTTAGTAGTTTTTATTCTTTCTGTATTTCCCACTTGAATTTTTAAATAAGTTGTTTTGTTCTATGAATTTTTTTCCATTTCATAAATTCTGTTTTTTAAAGAGTTATTTTCTTTTTCCATTTCACTAAGTCTATTTTGTACTGAATTTTCTTCAGATAATTTCCAAACCCTCTTGCAAGTTCTCATTTCTTTTCCCCATTTTTCTTGTAGCTCTTTTTTGAAGATCCTTTTTAATTTCTTTCAAGAGAGCCTTGTCAAATGGGGACCAATTTATATCACTCTTTGGAGCTTCTTCTGGAAATGATATGCTTTTAGTCTCTTCAGAGTTTGAAATATGTTCTTTTCTTTCACCATAAAAACTATCTATAGTCAGAGTTCTTTTTTATTAATTGTTTTAAAAAGTTGAGATCTGCTTTTAGATCAAGGGGCAGCAGCCAAGGTTTACTGACTTCTGGTGCTGGGTGAGCATGGCCAGGTTTTATGGAATTCTGGCGTTTCAGGGTTCACTATTTACATTTTGTCATTGTGTTGGATGTTATATAACTTCTCTCCTGATCTATCTTGCAAACAGGACAGAATAGCTATCTGCAAAGTACTGGCTAGCTCCCTGGAGGGCTTCAGGGTCAGCCAAAGTTAAGATAAATGAAAATCCTTGGTTTTTAGGATGAGAATTGAAGGAGGTGGGCAAGCTGCCAGGTGGCTTGCCAAAGATGTATTTGGCAATTCTGGATTTTGGATTCTGAAGTCCAGAGTCTCCAGCCTCTCTCCTCCTTGTCCTGCCTCCAAGTGACTCTGACCTCTCCCTTCCCCCTCCAATCCTTGCCTATGATTATCTTAACACTAAACATTCAGCAAGCACAAATGATGAGAAGAGCCATTATCCAAATATATGCTAATATGATCATTGTCTTACATAAAATAGGTAATTATCCTTAAGTGCACTGTTGTCTGATTCAAGCATATCTTTTTGGAGTTCCAGCCCTCCACGGCCAACACTGCTGTAGATTCCTCCCTGTAAATTCCCCACTGCACCAGGTTTGTTTGCAATGCTGCACTGATGTCTTTGCTCAGCCTGCTTGTGCTTGGCCTGCCTCCTTCTGTGCCTGATTGAAACAGACCTTTTCTGGAGAGCTTTGAAATTATCTTTTGCTGGTAATTTGTGGCACTCCCAATATTCATAGATTCTGCCAGTCCAGAACTAATTCAGAGGCTGGATTTTGTAATTAGTGTGAAGTTAGTGGGAGAAGGTCTGAAAGAAAAATGTGTCTTCTCCATCTTGGCTCTGCCCCAAGTTCCTCTTCTCTAGAATGGTTTAGTTCCTTCTCTATCTCAGTTTAGAATTTCTTTGAAGGAGGGTGACCAAAATAAAACAGAATTCCATGTGTAGATTCACTGTGTTTGTGTACAAGTATGGGATTATGTTTTTTGCTTTGTTTCATGTATACAGTTATCCCTTCTACATCTTGACATTCCCTATCATGATTTTAATATACTGTAAGTTGGTGAAAGAAATTAAATAGGAATTTTTGAAGAGTTTTGTGGAAGTTGCAGATGACACAGATGGCCAGCAAATGACACAGAACAAGCTCAGAAATGTATAAAATATACATGTATGTATTATATAATATCAACATGTCATCTTTTGATTTTATAATAATTCAGACTTCTCTGGTATGAAGAAAGGGCCAAAAAATTTACATGGATTTTCCAGATCTCAAGGAAACCATTCCACTAACTCTCTCAATGTGGAAAGGATAACTCTATTTTCAAATTAATGACACCTAATATTTTATAGTCAGTAGCTCATGGAGTTGGAGTATATAGGAAATGATTTCCATATAATTTTTTGAATAAAGCTCAGAAGCTGCCTCAAATATATATTTGGGATGATATCCCCTAATTTATCAATGACTTTGTCCTCTGTCAGTTACCCTCAGCCTGATTCAGCTCATCTTCTGAGACTGTTTTATTGAGCATGTATATATCTCTATAAATATACTTTGCATATAAATGTGCTTGATAAACCATAAAGCAGTATTTAAATTAACTCTTATTGCTACTTATCCATCCATTCATCTATCTATCTTTGTCTGTCTGTCTGTCTAGAAATTCATTTAGTTATCTCAACAAATCTATGAAAAGAAGCTATTGTTATCTTCATTTTACACATAAGGAAATTGAGGTTGAGAGAGTTAAGTGATTGATTAGGGTCATATAGCTAGGGAATATTTTAGGCATGATTCAAATTCAAGTTTTCCTGACTCCCAGGTCAGTATGGTCAGCTCTACTATAATACAAGATATTTATTCTTAAAAATCATTGTGCTTTTAAAAATAATGCAATTAAAGACTACATACCCTAAAGGAAAAAGGGGATAGTGGCACAATTAAACTGTTAACTTTCTAGAAAATCAAAATTAAAACCAAATTTTAAGAATTAAAATTTAGATCAATCTAATATAGCAAGCTAGACTTTAGGGATAAAAACACTAAACAAACAAACAAAAAGAATAGGCTTTGCATTCAGGGAATTTGCATTCTGATGAGGGAAAACAATGAGTACACAGATCAACAAATTCAAAGTATACACAAAAGAGAGAACAAAGTGATTTCCCTGTACAGAGGGAGAACAAACAACTTCAGGAAACAAGAAAGATCTCCAATGGGATATGGGGTTTGAGAAAAGATACAAAGTCAAGCAATCAATTTCAATGCCCTGAAAATAGTGAGAACATTATATTAGCTCAAACACTGAATATATGAGGAGTAATGTTAAATCATCCTGGAAAGATAGATGTGAAGGACTTTCATAGCAAATGGAGGAGTTCATATTTTATTCTAAAAGTGATAAGAGAGTCTTTTGAGCAGAAAAGCAATGTGGTCAAACCTACTCTTCAAGAATATAAATTTTGTAGCCAAGTGGAGAATGGATTGGAGGAGAAAGAAATGAAAGGTCCAAAGATAATTAAAAGAAAATAGTCTCTTAATTGCAATAGGTCAGAGGTCTTCTACCTGGGGAATTAATGATTAAATTTTCATTGTGAGAATGAATATCTTAGAAATCAGCAAGTACTATAAAGCATAGACTTGATCATTTTTTTGAATGTCTACATTTAAGAAAGTGTTGGAGAAAATATTAACAATGCAGATTTAACCTAAATGTAAAAAGCAAAGTCCAAAAATCTAAAAAATAAGGAAAAGCCCTTATTATAAATCTGTATATATTCTATGACCTCTATAGGAATAACTACTCTCACTATGTATGTTAGTGATATATATATATATATATATATTATATATATATATATATATATATATATAATAATGGAGTAGCTTTTCGTTTTGAATTTCTAGAAACAAAAGCCTCACAAAAGGGAATATGTACCAGAAAGAAGAGCTTCAAGAGACTCCAGAGACCATCTAGACCAACCTTCCTATTTTATAGATAAGAAGATTGAGTCCAAGTAATAAATTTCAGAGGCAAAATCTGAACCTTTTCTGTCTTCTTACTCCTAAGTCAGTATTTTTTCCACATTGCCTATAAGAGAATGAAAAAGGGAATGAGGGAAAAAAAGCATATTTTAAGAACTTGTGCCAGGCATTATGCTAAACACTTTATAAATATTATTTCATTTGTTCCTCGCAACAACCACATGGAATATATGGCAGACAGATTCTATCATTATCCCCCTTGATAGGTGAGGAGATTGAGACAAACAGATTAAGTGATTTGCCTACGTTCATATTTCGGGTGAGAGGATGAAGTCAAATTTGAGCTCAGATTTCTCTGACTCCAGAGCTGCTAAAATGTAAGAAGAAAGGAGTGGAGGGGAAACCTCACAAAATAAAAACTTCATGAAATATCATCAAATGTTTCAAATATTTAGTGATCCTGGTAACTACCTTTTTTACAACAATAAAAACATTTTTCAAGAAGCTAAGAGAAAGATACTTATATACTAAGGTAGTTTAAAAAAGAATTGCATACTTTGTTATTAAATTAAGTTACTATGTTTAATCAGATAATAAGATCCTAAACCAAAGTGTGTAACCCTGTCAATGGGCAAGTATTTCTTTTAGTTTTCAGCCTTGAAGTAATTGTAAAATATTTGGTTTCCTGAATGAGGACAACTTGAGCCTTAATACAAAATTATTCTAATTTAAAAGCTTTTTAAAGTCTTTTTAGACAAAAAGTTCTCATGAAATTAAATAAGGCAGTTAAGCATCTAATCCCTAACATTTTAAATATTCAATTTATTTGTTTAGCATTTTCACACTTGCCTCTTTTTAAGATTTTGAAATAAGACTTCCCAATAAATTATCTTTCAAACTGTAAGTTATTTGACATGTACAGAACTAAAAGAGCATTTAAAAGTTATTTAAGGGGTTATATGCTATTTTTTAAAAGTGTATGAAATCAAGGAAAGAAAGATACCTAATGAAAGGTAACATTTTGGATGAGAAGTTTGGAGAATATTTCCTTTTCAATTTTATGTTCTGTAAGCTAGGCTTGAATTCTGGAAGGTGATAATCCATCATTGCTCTGGCACATGTCATTTATGACACAGCAATGTAAATGCTATTTTAAATCTAAAGTCCCAGAGTAAACTCCATGTGGTTTAAAGACTGGAATATTGTATCATTCATTGTAGTATAATCCTCCAGAGTCTTCTGAAATAAATAAAATTTAGGAAATTAATCTGAAGATCTCCTCTGGAATAGATAAATGTTTCAATATATTCAATACATTTAAGGAGATTTGGTAAATACATCAATCATTGGTTTATTGTGTTCTTTGCCAGTCTGACTTGTAGATGCAATCCATAGCAGATGGTGCAGGGAAAATGGGTAATAGAAGCACAGCTGTTGGTCTACCTAATCCTTATAACAATAGAGATGTAGACAGAAAAAATGAGAGGATGCAATTGATTTCAGGAAATTTCTGCTTCCATTAGTAGTAGAAGACCTGTTTTGTGCATTAAATAGCAGAGCATGAACACATTGCAAAAATAACAGTTCTATTGAGAAATTTTTTCTTATGATAGAACCTTTATACTATGAAAATGAATCTGTTTGAGTGAATGGAGGATCAGGATAAGGAAGCCAGGCTTGCCATCATGACCTTTCCCATATCTATCTTTCTGTCAATTGACAGAAAGCCTACTCTGATTTATTGAGAGCCTACTCTGCAAGATATTCTGGGAGCCCATTCTTAGTATTTCATCTCATTTCAGAACTAGGCTCTGATCAATTCAATTTAATTAGCATTTAGTAAGAGCTTAATCATGCAAAGAACTATACTAGAAGCTGTTTGGTTTTTATTTTATTTTTTCTTTTTAAACAGCATTGTAGCATGGTAGATAATTAGTAAGCCTTGGTTCAGGTCCTTCCTTGGATGCATATTAATTATGTAATTTTAGACAAATCATTTAACATGGTCCATACTCTAGGTGGCTTCAAGAATGAGGAATACCAAGATAAACAAAGAAATAGTGTCTTTCCTTAAGGTGTCTAAATTATATTCTTTCTGTTTCACTGGAGCCATCACAAATATTTGCCCAATTAACATCACCAACCAAAAGCATTCAGTTATTTGAAGGATTAGTTACATCTTCATATAACCAGATAATGAAAAATGCTATATAAAGAAAACTGTCTTACAAAAAAACTTTCCACACAAATAAAGTTAGACTTAAATAATTGGAAAAATATTAAGTGCTCTTGGATAGGACAAGTGAATATAATAAAGATGACAATACTCCCTAAACTAATCTACTTATTTAGTGCTATACCAATTAGACTTCCAAGAAAATATTTTAATCATCTAGAAAAAATAATAACAAAATTCATATGGAATAATAAAAGGTCGAGAATCTCAAGGGAATTAATGAAAAAAAAATCAAATGAAGGTGGCTTAGCTGTACCTGATCTAAACTATATTGTAAAGTAGCAGTCACCAAAACCATTTGGTATTGGCTAAGAAATAGATTAGTGGATCAGTGGAATAAGTTAGGTTCACAAGACAGAATAGTCAACTATAGAAATCTAGTGTTTGACAAACCCAAAGATCCTAAATTTTGGGACAAGAATTCATTACCTGACAAAAACTGCTGGGATAACTGGAAATTAGTATGGCAGAAATTAGGCATGGACCCACACTTAACACCATATACCAAGATAAGATCCAAATGGGTCCATGATTTAGGCATAAAGAACGAGATCATAAATAAATTAGAAGAACATAGGATAGTTTACCTCTCAGACTAGTGGAGGAGGAAGGAATTTGTGACCAGAGAAGAACTCTCTTTATCATTAATGATCACAAAATAGAAAATTTTCATTACATCAAATTAAAAAGCCTTTGTACAAACAAAACTAATGCAAACAAAATTAAAAGGGAAGCAACAAACTGGGAAAACATTTTCACAGTTAAAGGTTCTGATAAAGGCCTCATTTCCAAATATATAGAGAGAATTGACTCTAATTTATAAGAAATCAAACCATTCTCCAATTGATAAATGGTCAAAGGATATGAACAGACAATTTTCAGATCATGAAATTGAAACTATTTCCATTCATATGAAAGTATTCCAAATCATTATTGATCAGAGAAATATAAATCAAGACAACTCTAAGATACCACTACACACCTGTCAGATTAGCTAAGATGACAGGAAAAAATAATGATGAATGTTGGAGGGGATGCAGGAAAATGGGGACACTGATGCATTGTTGGTGGAGTTGTGAACAAATCTCCATTCTGGAGAACAATCTGGAATTGTGCCCAAAAAGTTATCAAACTGTGTATACCCTGTGATCCAGCAGTGTTACTTCTGGGCTTATATCCCAAAGAAATACTAAAGAAGGGAAAGGGACCTGTATGTGCCAAAATGTTTGTGGCAGCCCTGTTTGTAGTGGCTAGAAGCTGGAAAATGAATGGATGCCCATCAATTGGAGAATGGTTGGGTAAATTGTGGTATATAAATGTTATGGAATATTATTGTTCTGTAAGAAATGACCAGCAGGATGAATACAGAGAGGCTTGGAGAGATTTACATGAACTGATGCTAAGTGAAATGAGCAAATCCAGGAGATCATTATACACTTCAACAATGATACTGTATGAGGATGTATTCTGATGGAAGTGGATCTCTTTGACAAAGGGAAGATTTAATTCAGTTCCAATTGATCAATGATGGACAGAAGCAGTTATACCCAGAGAAGGAATACTGGGAAATGAATGTTGACTGCTTGTATTTTTGTTTTTCTTCCCAAGTTATTTTTACCTTCTGAATCGAATTTTTCTGTGCAACAAGAGAACTGTTTGGTTCTGCACACCTATATTGTATCTAGGATATACTATAACATATTTAACATGTATAAGACTGCTTGCCATTGAGGGGAGGGGGTGGAGGGAGGAAGGGAAAAATCAGAGTAGAAGTGAGTGCAAGGGATAATGCTGTAAAAAATTACCCATGCATATGTACTATCAATAAAAAGTTATAATTATTTTTAAAAAAAGGATTGCGCATCTCACAGCCATATCAAAAATAAGATCAAAATGGGTACATGATTTGGGCATAAAGGATGATAGCATTAAAAAATTAGGATAATTAAGGGATAATTTACCTATCAGATCTTTGAAGAAGGGAGCATTTATAACCAAAGAAAAACTCGTGAATATTATAAAAGACAAAATTAACAACTTTGATTACATTAAATTAAAAAGTTTTGTACAAGCAAAACCAATGGAAACAAGATTAAAAGGAAAATCCAAATCTGGGGCGGGGGGGGGGAATCTTTGTAGCCAGTATTTCTGATAAAAGTCTCATTTTTAAAATACATAAAGAACTGTGTCAAATTTATAAGAATACAAGTCATTTCCCAGTTGATAAATAGTCAAAGGATACAAATGGATAATTTTCAGATGATGAAATTGAAGCCATCTATAAGTATTTGAAAAAATTCTCTAAATCATTATTGATTACAGAAATGCAAATTAAAACAATTCTAAGGCACTATCTCACACCTCTCAGATTGGCTAAGATGACAGGAAAAGATAATAAATGTTAGAGGGGACCTGGGAAAACTGGAACACTGATGAATAATGTTGGTGGAATTGTGAAATGATCCAACCATTCCAGAGAGAAATTTGTAACTAGGCCCAGAGGGCTATAAAACTTTCCATACATTTGACTAAGCAATGGATCTGTATCCCAAGGAAATGATAAGGAGAAAATGTTTGTAACAGCTCTTCTTGTGATTGCAAAGAATTGGAAAATGAGTAGGTGCCCATCAACTGGGGAATGACTGAACAAGTTGTGGTGCATGAAAGTAATAGAATATTATTGTTTTATAAAAAAATGATGAACAAGTTGACTTCAGAAAGATCTAGAAAGACTTATATGAACTGATGCTGAACAAAACAAGCAGAAGCAGGAATACATTGTATACTATAACAGGAACAAGGTGTGATGATCAACTATGAAAGATTTGGTTTTGCTCAGTGGTTCAGTGATCCAAAGCAATCCTAATAGACTTTGGACAGAAAATGCCAACCACATCCAGAAAAAGAACTAAGGAGACTAAATGTAAATCAACACATGATATATTCACTTCTGTTTTTTTCTCTCTCCTGTGGTTTTTCCTTTCTGCACCGATTTTTCTTTCCCAACATGATTCATAATACAATGTGTATTAAAAATAAATAAATTTATTTGGAAAAAAGAAAAAGAAAAGGATTATACATATTTAACCTATATCAGAGTGTTTCCTGTCCTAGGAAGTGAAGAGGTAGGAGAGGGAGGGAGAAAAATTTGGAACTCAAAGTCTTACAAAAATAAATATTGAAAAAATATCTTTACATGTATTTGGAAAAATGAAATACTGAGAAAAAAGAAGAATCATAATAAAAATGGATAATGGAATGCCATATGGAATCTATCATGCATGGTACTTCCTTGTACTTCAGGCCTTACTGAGCTTCTTCAGTTTTCTGGGCTACCACTTCCTTCTTTAGATCAGATAAAGGGACATTTTCCCTTAGCTCTTTGCTAATTTCTCTACAGTGTTGGTGAAAACTGAATTAAAGTCTTAATAGCTCCTGACATTTCTTTGTACTGGAATCTACCTGGCTTTTTAGGCTCCAAGATTTGCCACATTTAATCCATAGCTCTCATTTTATAATCTGATTCTATATGCCTACTTTTCTTTACTTCCTCTTTCCCCTAAGTCTCTCCCTTTTCTTTACACATTCCAAAATACAGTAGTTCCTAGCACTTGTTCTGAAAGAAAACATGTTTACCTGGATCTGTGTTCTCAGTGATGTGAATATTCTCTTCAATTATGCAGATTTCAAGTCCTCTCTGCTAGACCATCCTGTGCTATACTTATCCATAACCACCCAGAAGCTCCATCAACTTGCTTGAGAACTTCCTCCCAAATAGAGCACATTGGTTATCCTTTATCTCTTGTTCTCAGTGTGTGAGCCCATCTCCTTTTTCCATCATACATTTCTTTGAGAAATTCTTAATCTACTTCTTCTAAATGCCATATCTGTACTTATAACAAACAAAATAATGTGCTTTCCATTGTCCTCTAAGAGAGGCTCGTTTTGAATTTTTCTCACACTGCAATAGTCTATGACTTGTCTCCTTTCAACATACAACCAAATGGATGTTTGTATTTTAAAGCATTCAGGAAGAAGTTTGGAGTTATTAAAATAACTTTGCAAGTTCCCAAAGGCAAGTCAAGAAAATGCATAGGAAATGGATATATAAATCAGCAATTATATCATATAAAATTATACAAAATAAATAATCAAGTCTAAGAGAAAAGAATACAAGCATTCAAAAATTACACATATCAGAGCAATTAGAAGTGCAAATAAAAAGTCCTAGAATAATCCAAGAGTAACTATTTGTAATTTAACTTTCTAATCTAACTAATTCCTAGTTCTAGCCTGAACCATCGTGATTTTTAGCAGACCAAAAAAATAGCTATCTCCAGGATTGAGAAAAGAATAATTGTCTCAACTATTTGGGATTAGCAATCCAAATTGAAAGCAATTGTCTATTCTACAGCCTTGGGTTCATTCTCAGGCAATCAAAGTAGTTTCTAAATGCTTATAATATTCTTATTTAATTTAATTAAAAAATTATTTATCAATACATTCTATTTGTATATCTAACTAGATAGACATGTAAAGGCAAAACAAAAAATAGCCCCTGCCTTCAAGAAGGGCAGTTAGGTGACTCATAAACAAGAGTGCCGGTTCTGGAGTCAGAAAGACATAGCTTCCTGAGTCCAAAATGGGCCTCAGACATTTATTAACTGTGTGATTCTGGACAAGTCACTTAATCTTATTTGCCTCAGTTTATTCATCTATAAAATGATCTGGAGAAAGAAATGGCAGATCTCTTCACTATCTTTGTCAAGAAAAGCCCAAAAGGGATCATGAAGAGTCAAACACAACCAAAAAATGACTAAACAACATCAAAAGCATGAATTATTAAGGTGATCAGAGACCAATAAAAACATTATATAAAGCAACAACAATATCATACGATGAACAATTGTGAATGGCTCAGCTATTCTCAGCAATACAATAATCTAAGCCAATTCCCAAGGACTTTTGATGAAACAAGCTCTCCGCCTCCAGAGAAAGAGCTGATGTTGTTTGAATACAGACTGAAACATTATTTTTTCACTTTTTTCTCTTTTTTTCTTGAATCTTCTCATACAAGATGAATAATGGGAATGTTTTACATGATAAACTATATCAGATTGCATATTTTCTCAGAGAGGGTGAAGGGAAGGAGGAATAGAATTTGGAACTTAAAATTGTAAAAGAAAAGATAAATGTTAAAAATTGCTTTAATATGTAATTAGGGGGAAATAAAATACCACTGAAAAAAATAATCAAGGTGATCAGGGAAGATTTTTTTAATAGGAGGTGGTTCTTAAAATGTGGAGAGAAAAGGTAAGAAATTTCAGAAGTAGGGATGAAGTTGAAATACATTTGATCTATGTTCAAAGATGTGGAAGTCGGGGGAAAGAGGAGGAAAGCAAATAAACATAGAGATAAAAAATCAGCACAGATGAATCTAGGGAACAAGAAGACCAGTTTGTCTTGAACAGAGACTAAATTAAGGAAAATAATGGAAAGTAAATGTGGCAGAGTAGGGTAAAGACAGACTGTGAAGGAATTAAAATGCCATACTGAGCTATTTGTACTTTGTCACAAAGGTAATAGGGAATCATTGAAACTTCTTGAGCAAGGAAGTGACATGGTTATATCTGTGTTACGTGAATATTATTTTGGTAGTTATGTAGAAGATAAATTGGAGAAGAGACAAAGTGGAGAGACCATTTTCAGTAGGAGGCAACTGTCTAAGGTCAAGAAGACTTAAATTAGGATGGGCAAGGAAAATAAAACTAAATGTTTCAAAAAATACCTTCCATAAGGCCCCATTTTTATTTTTCTATACTTCTTATTATGTACATATGGATGTGATTTTGAATTTGTAGCTGCAAGACTATCATTCCACATTCTAAAGAATGTAAATAAATCAGTATTGCTTGAAATAGAATACATACTGGTATGTACACTTTTATACATAGATAGATTGACAAGTAAGCCCTTTATCCCCCTGTTATGATGTTTGTGTATAAGGAGCTTATCTCTTATCTCCAATGGAATCTAAATCGGCATTTCATTTATGGGATTTTCCTACCTTTCAGTTTCTTTCTGCTCTGCTCTCCAAACCTGGCCTCCAGGAACTGTGACTGCAACAAACAAAATGGCCCAACTTAGGACTCCTTAAGAATATACAATGTTCCACCACCAACAAAATCCAAGAGCAAGAGATACAAAGAGAAATTCCATTCAAAATAACTGTTGATAGCATAAAATATTTGGGAATCTACCTACCAAAGGAAAGTCAGGAATTATATGAGCAAAATTACAAAAAAGTTTTCACACAAATAAAGTCAGACTTAAATAATTGGAAAAATATTAAGTGCTCTTGGATAGGCTGAGCAAATATAATAAAGATAACAATACTCCCTAAACTAATCTATTTATTTAGTGCTATACCAATCAGACTTCCAAGAAAATATTTTAATGATTTAGAAAAATAACAACAAAATTCATATGGAACAATAAAAAGTCGAGAATCTCAAGGGAATTAATGAAAAAAAAAATCAAATGAAGGTGGTCTAGCTGTACCTGATCTAAAATTATATTATAAAGCAGCAGTCACCAAAACCATCTGGTATTGGCTTAGAAATAGATTAGTTGATCAGTGGAAAAGGTTAGGTTCACAAGACAGAATAGTCAACTATAGCAATCTAGTGTTTGACAAACCCAAAGATTCTAAATTTTGGGATAAGATTTCATTATTTGATAAAAACTGCTGGGATAACTGGAAATTAGTATGGCAGAAATTAGGCAAGGACCCACACTTAACACCACATACCAAGATAAGATCAAAATGGGTCCATGACCTAGGCATAAAGAACGAGATTATAAATAAATTAGAGGAACATAGGATAGTTTATCTCTCAGACTTGTGGAGGAGAAAGAAATTTGTGACCAAAGATGAACTAGAGACCATTACCAATCACAAAATAGAAAATTTTGATTATATCAAATTAAAAAGCCTTTGTACAAACAGAACGAATGCAAACAAGATTAGTAGGGAAGTAACAAACTGGGAAAACATCTTTACAATTAAAGGTTCTGATAAAGGCCTCATTTCCAAAATATATAGAGAACTGACTCAAATTTATAAAAAATCAAGCCATTCTCCAATTGATAAATGGTCAAAGGATATGAACAGACAATTTTCAGATGAAGAAATTGAAACTATTACCACTCACATGAAAGAGTGTTCCAAATCACTATTGATCAGAGAAATGTAAATTAAGACAACTCTGAGATATCACTACACACCTGTCAGATTGGCTAAGATGACAGGAAAAAATAATGATGAATGTTGGAGGGGATGCGGGAAAACGGGGACACTGATGCATTGTTGGTGGAGTTGTGAACGAATCCAGCCATTCTGGAGAGCGATCTGGAATTATGCCCAAAAAGTTATCAAACTGTGCATACCCTTTGATCCAGCAGTGTTTCTATTGGGCTTATACCCCAAAGAGATACTAAAAAAGGGAAGGGGACCTGTATGTGCCAAAATGTTTGTAGCAGCCCTGTTTGTAGTGGCTAGAAACTGGAAAATGAATGGATGCCCATCAATTGGAGAATGGCTGGGTAAATTGTGGTATATGAATGTTATGGAATATTATTGCTCTGTAAGGAATAACCAGCAGGATGAATACAGAGAGGCTTGGAGAGACCTACATGGACTGATGCTAAGTGAGATGAGCAGAACCAGGAGATCATTATACACTTCGACAACGATATTGTATGAGGATGTATTCTGATGGAAGTGGATTTCTCTGACAAAGAGACTTAACTGAGTTTCATTGGAGAAATGATGGACAGAAACAGCTACACCCAAAGAAGGAATACTGGGAAATGAATGTGAACTATTTGCATTTTTGATTTTCTTCCCGAGTTATTTTTACCTTCTGAATCCAATTCTCCCTGTGCAACAAGAGAACTGTTCGGTTCTGCAAATATGTATTGTATCTAGGATATACTGCAACATATTTAACATATATAGGACTGCTTGCCATCCTGGGGGCGGGGGGGAGGGAGGGAGGGGAAAAAATGAAACATAAGTGATTGCAAGGGATAATGTCGTGTAAAAATTATCCTGGCATGGATTCTGTCAATACAAAGTTATTATTAAATAAAATAAAATTTAAAAAAAAAGAATATACAATGTTCTCTTTACTCTGATCATTATCTGCCTTGTTGTGCCCAGTGGCCCCATTATTCCATATCCTCAATAATTCTGGAAAATGTATGTCTCTACTTTACAAATGATCTGAAAAGATCCATTCAGAATGTCCACTAGGCCTCCAACAGGCAATTATAGTGTATTTATCCACTCTGTCAATGAAAAAGTCCAGTATACAATAATATATTTATTTCCAACCAATTTTGAGTAGTCTTGAAAGCCAGTCTGGCCAGAGTCTTGGAGTACGGTAGTATAGTTCAAGCAACCTCACCACTTTTAATGACCTCTTTTGGGAACCTTGAGCAAAGCTTCCATATTTAGTTTTCTCCTTCATTCATAACAGGAGATACCTTTTCTTTCCTACCTAAGTCCAGAGGAAGTAAATGAGATCTTTGAGTTCTAGACAAAAGTGACTAAAAACAAGCAAACAAATCCTGATATGGCCATCTCTGCCAATTCCATAAACCTAGAGATAGGAAATCTTTTAGCCAGAATGAAATTGGGCAAAAATTCAGGTAATGGCAGGGAAATAAGGAAAGCTGTTGAAAAGTGGAGTATATAGCAGATACCTTTAGGAGGTAATGGATTAGCCCTCAGTGAATGTTTTTCAAGCAAAGTCTGGACAGCTACTTATGTAAAATATTCAAGTCTCTATCAGATTGGAAGGCCTAAAAGATCCATTCCAACTCTGAGATTCTCTATTTCTATGAAATAATCAGTAGGTTCCAATGCCCAATTCAACTTGTTTGGTCCAAGTTCAGCTCAAGAGAAGGCTCTTTGAAAATGGAATAGATATTGAGGAGTTGGGGGTGGGGGAAAAACTGTCAAGACAAATAATAGAAGAAGGTCAAGGAAGTAAGAATCTTGGAAAAAGTTTATTAAATAGATCTTAAGTGGCTCCGAGGGGCAGATATATGATGCAGTAGATTGAATGCCAGACCTGAGTTCAAATTATGAGTCTTCCTGAGTTCAAATTAACCTTAGATACTTCCTACCAGTGTGACCCTAGGCAAATCACTTAATTCTGTTTGCCGCAATTTCTTCACCTGTAAAACGATGTGGAGATAGAAATGGTAAACTATTCTACTACCTCTGTCAAGAAAAACCCAAATAAGGTCCAGAGAGTTGGGCATTCCTAAAAATATTAATTCAACAACAAGGTGACTCAGATCACATTTCACTTTCAATGTGCAATGTGACACATAATGCATTTCATTTTCCCATAACTCACAAAACCCTTAGAAAGAGGTCCTATGTGGCTTTCCTCAATAATTAAATAATTCGAACCAATTCCAATTATTCAGTGATGAGGAGAGCCATCTACACCCAAAGAGAGGACTGGGGGAACTGAGCACAACATAGCATTTTCACTCTTTCTGTTATTGTTTGCTTGCATTTTTGTTTTCCTTCTCAGGTTTTATTTTTCTTTGTAGAACCGATTTTTCTTTTGCAGCAAAATAATTGTATAATTATGTATACATATACTGGATTTAACATATATTTTAACATATATTGAACTACCTGCCATCTAGGGCAAGGTGAGGGGAATGAGGGGAGAATTTGGAACAGAAGGTTTTGCAAGGGTCAATATTGAAAAATTACCCATGCATATGTTTTGTAAATAAAAAGCTATAATTAAAACAATTAAAAATAAAAGAAAGAGGTCCTAATCTATTTATAAGTAGTTGTGATGCTGGAATCCTGAAATTGTTTTATATGATATATGTTCTATTTATGATTCTAACTTCATTAGATGCACCAAGGCTATATCTCAGTAGAAAAAGAAAGGCCCAACTATATTTTGTCAAAGTACTCAATTACCAATCCCAAGATTTGTAATGAACTCCCCTCCACATAACTCTTTGGGGGTAAGTGGCCTTTTGAGTTTGGAGTCAGAGGACCTCAATTCAAATCCTATCTGTTCTGTTTGCTACTTATGATCTTCACCAGTATCAGCCTCAGTTTCCTCTTCTATAAAATGAAAAGATTGGGTCATGTTCTCTAATGTCCTTTCTGATCTAATTTTTTTTTAATTTTTATTTAATAATTACTTTATATTGACAGAATCCATGCCAGGGTAATTTTTTTTTTTACAACATTATCCTTTGCACTCGTTTCTGTTCCAATTTTTTCCCCTCCCTCCCTCCACTCCCTCCCCTAGATGGCAAGCAGTCCTTTATATGTTGGATATGTTGCAGTATATCCTAGATACAATATATGTTTGCAGAACCGAACAGTTCTCTTGTTGCATAGGGAGAATTGGATTCAGAAGGTATAAATAACCCGGGAAGAAAAACAAAAATGCAGATAGTTCACATTCGTTTCCCAGTGTTCTTTCTTTGGGTGTAGCTGCTTTTGTCCATCATTTATCAATTGAAACTCAGTTAGGTCTCTGTCAAAGAAATCCACTTCCATCAAAATATGTCCTCATACAATATCGTTGTCGAAGTGTATAATGACCTCCTGGTTCTGCTCATTTCACTTAGCATCAGTTCATGTAAGTCTCGCCAGTCCTCTCTGTATTCATCCTGCTGGTCATTTCTTACAGAACAATAATATTCCATAACATTCATATACCACAATTTACCCAGCCATTCTCCAATTGATGATCTAAATTTCTGATCTCTCACTATGAATTAAAGAGGGATGTCTTGCTAAGTGGAAAGAGGGGGAATTGGGAGGGAGATCCAAGTGCTTAGCTGAGAGGATGATTGGATTTATGGATTAGTAAAATGAGGTAGATTAAAGTTTTCCCATCAAAAAAATAGAGCAGGCCTTTCAAAGGAGGTGTCTTGGCTCTCATTTATCTTTATAACCTTGACTTCACAAGCTGGGTCTGGTACTTAAGAGGGAATTCAGAAGAGTGGAAAATTCAATCTTGGACCCCATCCTGGTTTTTATCTCTAGATAGAGTATCCTGAATTTGTAAATAAAGCTTCAGACTCAGAACTTAATTCTTAAATCTATGATACTTCTTTTTTTTTTTAATTTAATTTTTATTTAATAATTACTTTATATTGACACTCGTTTTTGTTCCGATTTTTTTCCCCTCCCTCCCTCCCTCCGCCCCCTCCCCTAGATGGCAAGCAGTTCTTTATATGTTGGATATGTTGCAGTATATCCTAGATACAATATATGTTTGCAGAACTGAACAGTTCTCTTGTTGCATAGGGAGAATTGGATTCAGAAGGTATAAATAACCCGGGAAGAAAAACAAAAATGCAGATAGTTCACATTCGTTTCCCAGTGTTCTTTCTTTGGGTGTAGCTGCTTTTGTCCGTCATTTATCAATTGAAACTCAGGTCTCTTAGCAGAGACTAGAGTACCTGAGTTATCAAGAAATAGGTTCATTTTTAAGCTAAATACTTGTTCCTGCTTCCAATTAATCAGTCTCACCTTTTTGTATTTATGTTTTCACTTTCATGTTCCCCCCCCCCTTTTTCATCTCTACCATCATTCCCTTTTTTCCTAATTTGTGAGAAACCAAAAAGATGACTTTGGGACTTTTAAACAAGGAGCCTTTTCTTTGTCATCACTGACCATTATTCTAGGATTAGAAGCTTCAACACTGCAATAGTAGCATAGTGATTAGCATAATTGACTATATCAATAACCAAATTAACAAAAATAATATGATCATCTCAATAGATGCAGAAAAAGCATTTGATAAAATCCAATATCCATTCCTAATAGAAACACTTGAGAAGATAGGAATAAATGGATTTTTCCTTAAAATAGTCAGGAACATATATTTAAAACCATCAGTAAGCATCATATGCAATGGGGAAAAACTGGAACCTTTTCCAGTAAGATCTGGAATGAAGCAAGGTTGCTCACTATCACCATTATTATTCAATATTGTGTTAGAAATGCTAGCCTCAGCAATAAGAGTAGAGAAAGAAATTAAAGGAATTAGAGTAGCCAATGAGGAAACCAAACTATCACTCTTTGCAGATGATATGATGGTATATTTAGAGAACCCCAGAGATTCTACTAAAAAGCTATTAGAAATAATTCATAACTTTAGCAAAGTTGTAGGATACAAAATAAATCCCCATAAATCCTCAGCATTTTTATACATCACCAACAAAATCCAACAGCAAGAGATACAAAGAGAAATTTCATTCAAAATAACTGTCAATAGCATAAAATATTTGGGAATCTATCTACCAAAGGAAAGTCAGGAATTATATGAACAAAATTATAAAATACTTTCCACACAAATAAAGTCAGACTTATATAATTGGAAAAATATTAAGTGCTCTTGGATAGCCAGGTGAATATAATAAAGATGACAATACTCCCTAAACTAATCTATTTATTTAGTGCTATACCAATCAGACTCCCAAGAAACTACTTTAATGATCTAGAAAAAATAACAACAAAATTCATATGGAAGAACAAAATGTCGAGAATTTCAAGGGAATTAATGAAAAAAAAATCAAATAAAGGTGACCTAGCTGTACCTGATCTAAAATTATATTATAAAGCAGCAGTCACCAAAACCATTTGGTATTGCTAAGAAATAGATTAGTTGATCAGTGGAATAAGTTAGGTTCACAAGACAAAATAGTCAACTATAGCAATGTAGTGTTTGACAAACCCAAAGATCTTAACTTTTGGGATAAGAATTCATTATTTGACAAAATCTGCTGGGAAAACTGGAAATTAGTATGGGAGAAATTAAGCCACCCTTAACACCATATGCCAAGATTAGATCAAAATGGGTCCATGATTTAGGCATAAAGTACAAGATTTTAAATAAATTAGAGGAACATAGGATAGTTTATCTCTCAGACTTGTGGAGGAGGAAAAAAAACCTGTGACCAAAGATGAACTAGAGATCATTACTGATCACAAAATAGAAAATTTTGATTATATCAAATTAAAAAGCCTTTGTACAAACAAAACTAATGCAAACAAGATTAGAAGGGAAGCAACAAACTGGGAAAACATTTTCACAGTTAAAGGTTCTGATAAAGGCCTCATTTCCAAAATATATGGAGAATTGACTCTAATTTATAAGAAATCAAGCCATTCTCCAATTGTAAAATGGTCAAAGGATATGAACAGACAATTTTTAGATCATGAAATTGAAACTGTTTTCATTCATATGAAAGAGTGTTCCAAATCACTATTGATCAGAGAAATGCAAATTAAGACAACTCTGAGATACCACTACACACCTGTCAGATTGGCTAAGATGACAGGAAAAATTAACGATGAATATTGGAGGGGATGTGGGAAAACTGGGACACTGATGTATTGTTGGTGGAGTTGTGAATGAATCCAACCATTCTGGAGAGCAATCTGGAATTATGCCCCCAAAATTATCAAACTGTGCATACCCTTTGATCCAGCAGTGCTACTACTGGGCTTATACTCCAAAGAGATACTAAAGAAGGGAAAGGGACCTGTATGTGCCAAAATGTTTGTGGCAGACCTGTCTGTAGCGGCTAGAAGCTGGAAAAAGAATGGATGCCCATCAATTGGAGAATAGTTGGGTATAATGGTTGGGTAAATTGTGGTATATGAATGTTATGGAATATTATTGTTCTGTAAGAAATGACCAACAGGATGAATACAGAGAGGCTTGGAGAGACTTTCATGAACTGATGCTAAGTAAAATGAGCGGAACCAGGAGATCATTATAAAGATGGATGTGGATTTCTTCGACAAAGAGAAGATCTAATTCAGTTCCAATTGATCAATGATGGACAGAAGCCGCTACACCCAAAGAAAGAACACTGAGAAATGAATGTAAACTGTTTGCATTTTTGTTTTTCTTCTCGGGTTATTTTTACCTTCTGAATCCAATTCTCCCTGTGCAAGAAGAGAACTGTTCGGTTCTACACACATATATTGTATATATACTGTGATATATTTAACATGCATAGGACTGCTTGCCATCTGAGGGAGGAAGTGGAGAGAGGGAGGAGAAAAGTCGGAATAGAAGTGAGTGCAAGGGATAATGTTGTAAAAATTACCTAGATGGGTTCTGTCAATAAAAAGTTATAATTATTATTAAAAAAAAATAGTAGCATAGTGACAAAGAAAGATACCTGGGTGGGAAAGGGTTGTGCTGATACAGGTAACCAGGAGACCTTAAACTAAAGCCACAGGGCTCTATCATATGACATTGATATTTCTCTTAGCTTCATTTTAGTCCCTTCCAACTTTAGTCTATGGCAAAGCTTATTAAACTGTGAGTCAAAACCATGTGGTCATATGAATTTGGAGGTTGTGAAAAATTGGCAATAATAAAAGATTTCTGAATGCTCTATGTCTTGCAGTATTAAACATTCCACCAAAATTTAATTCTCAAAATCTTACAAAAATGAATGTTGAAAATCACTTTACATATAATTGAAAAAATATTGATTTCATTCTGTATGTAAAAATAAGTACATTAGTATACAAATTTGTTATTGTCTTTAATAAATAGTAAAATTATATGTGCCAAATAATTGTTTTAAAATAAATTTCTTTATGATTTATTATCAGTGCTGGATTTGTAGTTCTATTTTATATATCTATATAATTGGGGTCATGTAAAAATTTCTTGGGGGAAAAGAGGTCATGAGTAAAAAAAAGTTTAAGAAGCTTGGTCCATAACATCCATTTTTCATTTCTTTGTGAATGATCTTTCTGTTCATTTTGCTGTCATTTTAGGCCATTGACCATCCAATACCTTTCCAGATTTATCGAATACAGTCCCAGCTGTATAGGACTACTTTTCATGTGCAATGCTTATCTTTCCTTTTCTGAAACTCTACAGGTCCTATGAATAATATCCATGAGCCTTCTGCACCAAACATTAATATTTACAAAATTCCTCCCTTTCAAGGTTAGTTCAGATACCATCTCCTCTAAGTGCAAGAGTGCTAGATTGGGAGGGAGGAGGATGTGGGTTCAAATGCTGACTCAGAAACTTATTAGTACTATGACCTTTAGCAAATCACTTAACCTCTATTTGCCTCAGTTTCCTCATTTATAAAATGGGGACAATAATAACACCTACCTCACAGGATTGTTGTCAGGATCAAAGGAGATAATATATATAAAATGCTTAGCAAATCTTAAAGCACTATATAAATGCCAGCTATTGTGATTGTTGTTGTTGTTGTTGTTCTCTAAGACTTACCCTGATTCTCTGGACTATTGTTTTGTTTGTACCCAAAATGATTCTTTACAATTGTAATTACTCCCCCTACCTCAGTGGTTTCTATTTTTGTAGTCTCTTTCAATTAGCAAAGCAACAACTGAGAGAGGGAAGGGAAGCATATACTGTAGATAGTATTCATATTTTTCTACTGAGCACTTAGCTACATAAGATTTATTTTTTAAATAATTTTTCCAATTACATATGAAGATAATTTTTAATGTTCTTTTTTTGTTAATCCTTTGTTTTCTTATTTTATTTTTAATTTATGGAACAAAACAAACATTTACATAACATTTCTTTCTATATTCTATATGTATATTCTATAAATATCAGTTTTTTCTTCAGATGTAGATAACATTTCTTTTCATAGATCCTTTACTAGATAATTTGGGTATAATAGACAAAATGAGTTTTTCCTCAATTATTCTTAAAACAGTACTGCTGTTACTATGTACAATGTTCTCTTGGTTTTGCTCATTTTACTCTTCATTATTTCATGCAAGTCTTTTCCTATTTTTTCCAAAATCATTGAGCTCATCCAAAATGTAATGACTCTATTTATCTCTTTTAATTGTACCTATTTTAGCCATAATTTTGTCTGATCTCATAAATTGTTACTCTTGCCTTTTTAAAATTCATTTTTAAAGTTTTTTGAGTTCCAAATTTTCTTTCCTTTCTCTCCTTTTCCCTAAAACAATAAGCAATTTTAAATAGGTTGTATGTGAATAATCACTTACATATGATTTTGAAATTAATATGGAAAATGGAACTGACTAAATTGAAAGTGATCATCCTAGGTAAAGTGGTGGCTTAATAAGAGAAAGGATTTCTAAGCAAGAAAAGGTTATGGAATAAAAGAAACTGAGAAAAAGAAAGCTGAGTCTCCAAGGGAATTAAAAGAAAGTAACTTCTAGGTATCCTGAGTTAAAGGTCATTGCCCTCGATAAAAAAAGTTCAATAGCACATACAATGAAAAGAAGCAATAACAAGAACAACAATAAAATCAAAGAAATAGTACAATTCCACTTAGGTAAGCCATTGACTGCTGCAGAAAAAAACTGCCATTGCCAATTGAAGATCTAGCCCAGAGAGTGAAGTGGATTGTTTTGTCCAGCAGAAGTATCATATTTTGAGAAGAACTCAACGGCTGAGCAACCTTCTGAACTCTGTCCAGCATTCATCAGCTGGAGTGATCCTGTCTGGCAAGATCTATAATTACTGCCTGGTGAAGAGTCACTGCTCTGTATCAACTGGCCTTTGTTTTTTGTCCATTCTGGAAGAGAACCATGACATCAGGGAGATGATGCTATGACATGGAAGTGAGGGATTTAAGGGAGGGAGGGCTGGGCGGGGTCACCTGCCTCATTTTCCCCTTCATGGACTTCTATGGTTCTAGTGGCGAGATATAGATCAAGATGATTGGACATAACCCTTGATAACATGGGAGACTGGACTTTTTAAGCTAAGGTCTTCAGGTCTCAATTTGACTGAGGCTGAACCCAATTGTTGATTAAGACTAGGTAGCATTTGCAACTAAAAAATCTCCTATTTCACCTAGTCCCAAAAAATCCAAATTAATTAATTAATTAATCTGAGAGGTTAAGATCCTCAAGGTTTCTGGTCAAGATTTACATTTAATCTGAGTCAATAAGAACCCAAACAATGTCCAAATGGAATTTAGCCTAGGACCTATTGTGGCCAATTAGAATCATACTGGTTACATCTAGGGGAAGTACCATGTCCTGGAGTAATCAAGCCTAACATAACTACACTTTCCCTGGACATGATGTGTTTTAAAAACAACAGCAATAACAAAACCATATCAGCTGAACAGCAGAAGGTCTTGGGCACTACCAACTCTATGCCCTAATATCATCAAGACCTAATGAAAGGAGAAGGTAGTAGTGAGAACAAATCAATAGGGGCAAAATAATAAATGGGCCCTCAAATTGATAAGGAACACCAGTCCAATAAAATGCATTTTCTTCTCCATCCTCTTGTATAGGAAAGCTATTTCTCCTTGTTTGCTAGTCAATTGTTTACTTTTTACTTTTCCTCTTCCAATTCAAAGGAGCAGAAACAGAGGAAGATAAAATATTTGCCTCTGTTTTTGGATAAGTTATTCCTTCTGTGCTTATTTCTAACACTTATTCTGATTAAGCTATTGATATAAAATTTGATGATTATCAAAATGATCAAAATATGTAATTAGCTACTTAATAAAATCTGGACTAACGTATTCTCTTCCTGTCTCATTTCTTCAGAAAATACTTTCTTAAAGCAATTGCATCTTTAATCCAGAACAGAACACTGTGAACAAGTATTAAATAAGGATTGTGAATAGAGATTTACATGGTTTTCAAAACAGGCGCTTGCTTCAGTGAATACAAGTGTTTCTAGAACATAAGATATTCTACCACATTGCCAAAGTACTTCATTCACCCTGTCATTTAAATAGGTGATTCTATTGCATTATTGAGACAGATTGTAGTGTAGTGAAGATGTAAAGTTATGCTGGGGAATTTGTCACCCCCACCCACAATGCATACCCAGTAATGAGGAGAATCCTATTATTTCTGGTAACAAAGCATCAGTTCATATCTATTAGCTTTAAAAAAAGATGAATAAAAGACAAAAATAAACCCACCAAAAATACAATCCAGAACTGCTTATTCAAAATGCCAAGATCCTGTATAACCATGTAGGTGATGTTTGCAAATTCTAACCATGTGCATTCCATACCCATTCCTAATAGGAGCAATTTTAAATTGATGCTGTGCAATAACTCTGAAGCAGATGGTATTTTTTTCACCCAGACTTTTCAATTATTTTTGCAAATTTCTTGTTTCTGGGACATCATCTTTTTACAATTCAAGGTGTTAAGAAATGAAATGCTTGAATGAATTGTCACTCCATCTCACTTAAAGTAAGTGATAAGGTGCTCTGTTGCCTTTGAAGAGAGTGATGATACCTCAATCAATCAATCCCTATTAAATTTTATACTAAATGTGAAATGAGTTGGATCTGGAGTGCTGCCCAGGAATCATGTTGGGAAAGGTTGAAAAAACTTAGTTGTACCCAAGGTTTCCTCTATAAATATCAATTGACTTGAAAATTGGAGTCATTCTAGAAATTGGAGCCAACAGAACATTTTAGTTCTTAGGGGTTCCTAGGAGTCAATAGAATATTCCTAGTCCTAAAGTCTGGTAGAACCTGTAAAGAGGGAAAGAAAGACCTCAGTTTTGGCCTAGGTGTAGATAGAATTCCTTTTCCTTTTTTGTCCACAAGAGGAACAGGAGAACTTTGAGAATTCTGAGGATTACATAATCTCATTAGTATCCCAGGGCATTGTCTGCATTGAGAGCCAAGGATATACTAAAAATGCCATAGGCTATGTGATGAGAGATCCTTGTTGCACTTTTAGATCAACCACTTACTAGCTACATGAATTTTGGCAAATCAAGTCTTCCCTTTTCAATTACTTATCTTCAAAAGTCAGTCTTAATTAAGTTCAAATTAGAGACTGAATCAGCTTTATATTCAAAACTTCTCAGCATCTTCAATTGCCTGATTTGAAGGACCTGAGGATGGAACAATGAACTCCCCAAACCTGCATTTATTGAGGGCTCAGAATTTTCCATCTAAAGTTCTTTCCCATCAGCCACTCTGCTTGGTGTCAACTTCAAAAGCATTATGGCCCCAGTCTCTACCCTTTCACCTTCCTTTTAAATATTGTCTTCACCTATTAAATCATAAGCTCCTTGAGTGCAGAGACTATTTTTCTTGTTCTCGTTTATCTTCCATACATTTAATACAATATCTGGCACATAATAGGTGTTTATAAATGTGTGTTGGCTATTATTTTTATTGACTACAAAATTAGGATTAGGGTTTTTTTTTCCCCATGAACCTAAAACTGTTTAATTTTATTGAAAAATTTCATAAATTTGCTAATTCTATCTGCTCTTCTTAGTTTCAAAGAAATGGAAATATTCCAATAATATATACTCTAAATCACTGATATAATGGTATAAATGGGAATACAAATTGGGAGATGGCACAGTGCAACAGAAAATATCTTGGATTAATTGTTGTGGAAGCTGGGTTTTAGTTTCTGTTCTACTGGTAATTGGGGAGATGATATTAGGGAAGTTCTAATATTCCTCTATTTGGAAAATGAAGGTATTTATCCAAATTCATATGGCAAGATTAATAATATATCTAAAATGATTCAAACAAGTTCCAATTGTTCAGTCATGAAGAGAGCCATCTACACCCAAAGAAAGGACTGTGGGAACTGAGTGTGGATCACAACATAGCCTTTTCACTCTTTTTGTGGTTGTTTGCTTGCATTTTATTTTCCTTCTCTTTTTTTTTTTTACTGTTTTGATTTGATTTTTTCTTGAGTGTCATGATAATTGTATAAAGATGTAGGCATATTTTGGATTTAATATATATTTCTACCATGTTTAACATGTATTGGACTATTTGCCATCTAGGAGAGTGTGGGGGAAGAAGGGAAAATCAGAACACAAAGTTTTAGAAGGGCTAATGTTAAAGGATTGTCCACATATATGTTTTGAAAAATAAAAAGTTTTAATTAAAAATAATAATATATCTAAAAGTAGAACAAGGCTCTTCTGTTACACAGTTTAGTTTTGCTTTCACCATCCCATGTCACCATGAATTAGTCAGTCCTTTCTACCTCTAGTGGACAACATTTCTCCAGAGATTTTTTTCTTTTTAATTTAAAATATGAACCTTGGTGAGGTTTGTTGGAAATTAAAACTTCAGACCCAAATTCTTGGAATGAGTAGAGGAAAACTTTATATGTTTCTTGCAAGACTAGGGCACCATGCTACTTTGTAAGGATGCAAATGTAATTTACAGAAACCAGAATCAGCCATTATACTCTATAATCTCATCCTGTCTCTTCATTCCCTCATCAAAATTTCCATGCGAGGATACCTTTACAATATCTAATATTTCATGACATTCCCACTACATGCACTCTTTGATATGTTTCCATGTTCCCCCTCTCCTTGCCACATCATCATATGTTTAAAAATGATGGTTTTTCTTTAAGGGAAAATAAATTAATATACATGAGGTTTATTAAATATGTTAATTTTAAAATGTTGCTTGCTTAGGGCACAAACTCAGATTTATTTGCACTCAACCAGCACTTTCTGTTAACTTAAGACATTCTTTAATTCTCTTCAGCCAAAAAGTATTGACCCTAAAACTTAAATTATTTTCTTTTCTACCAAGGCAACCAAGAGGGTAGCTGACTCTGAAACTTTTCAATTGTGGAACAAAAATGTACAATTTTACTTCTCACAAGTTCTCGCAAGAGAGCGGGAAGAATTCCAAGGTTCACCCTACATGCAATGTTTCCTCTAGGATCCCTCTTTTACACCATATTGTTTCTTTCCTGGCAATTCTTACCAGGCTTCACTATTTGCTCTTCCCCATCCCTCTCTATATTTTTTACTCTTGCTTTAATTTCATTTCTTATATAAAGGAGATAGGTCAAAATATTTCCAGATCAGATTGGGTGGTGTAAAGGTGTGTGTGGGTACCTTTTCATTTTTCCCACATATGTTATTTTATGTCCTCATGGATCTGTCTAGATGTGGTTCATAGGAAAATAAGAATAGAAATTTCTAGTGTTTCTTTACACCTTTCTCCAAGGAAGACTTTTATCTCCTGAAAAAGTTAAAGCAGGAATTTGGGGACAGAGGTCACTATACCATCTTCAGAGAAAGAAGGGAAACTGATATAACTTTATATTTATCTGCTCCTTTAAATATTATAAGATTAGGGAAAGTAATTTTTTAGATTCAACTTAGATTTCTGATTGCTATTCCTTAACAGGAAAGGAAGGTCACAAGCTTGACATTTTTGTTGTTCAAATGTATCCAACTCTTCATGACCCAGTCCGGGTTTCTTGGCAAAAACACAGAGGTAGTTTGCCATTTCCTTCTCCAGCTCATTTTTTAGATGAGGAAATTGAATTCCAGCTCAACAATGAACACATAAAAATAGCAAATAAACCCATTTATCCAAGGTGATAGCAAAACAGAAATCAGAGAAAGCATATATAGGAGAATAAATACTAGATAATGTAGAGTGAATGAGCTCTTCTTTCCTCCCTCCCAACCCTAGAAGCAGGGTAATTGAGTAATCAATCTCAGACAGTGAAGAGATTCCCATACAATTGGCTCTCTGAACCAAGGATTACAGAAGTTTTTCTTACAAGTCTAATAACAGAATAACAGTGACCTGAACAACCTGGTAGCATTATAAGATTCTGGCCATTAGAAACAGGCGGTTGATTGGACACAGTGAACTTCTAGTAATCAACTTGCTGAGTATCATTCATGTTTGCTTGAATGAGATTTCCTGAGGAGTTAGCTTTGGAGGCAGAATTGAGCTTTTAGGTTTTATTCCTTACCTTTCCCCTGGGGCCTCTTACAAAGAAAAAGAAAAGGGAGAGAAGTTTCACTCTCCTACCTTAAATAGGGCATCCTGGGACAGAAAGACATTCCCTTGCACAAGATCTGAAAGGGGAATTCAAAGAACTGCAATCTACTATGTAGTGAAAGCTGAAAAAAAGATTTTGGAATCTATAGAGGATAAGGATTCTGTGGACCCAACATGGCCATAGTTAAATGCTTTTATACTGAATTTTAATACTTAAGAATGCTTACCAATGACTAGGAGAAAACTGCATCACAAAAGGAAGAACTTTGTATATGAGATTTAAAAAATAGATTTAAATCTCAGCTTTGCCTTTGACTACTTTTGTCACGATGCGCCAGGGGTATCAGTTTCATCATCTATAAAGGAGGGACTTCAATAGTCCCTAAAATCTCTTCCACTTTTAAATTCTATGGGTGATTGAAAATTGCTACCGTAGTTGTTTTGAAGCAAAACAGCATCAAATTGCTATGTGTATCTCTTATTTAAAAAGGCAGAGTTTCTTATGACCTCTTCCCAAGAGAGCCTTGGAAAACCTCTTTTCTACTAATTGTGTTAAGGAGAATATTCATAGAGGTTGTAGTGCAGGAGTTTAGAGGATTGTGAATAATGTCAGGATTTTTTTTTTAACTATGTATTAATCAGTTTTGCTGGGGGATTTTTCTCTTCCTTCTTTCCTTTTAAATTTTTTTTTAAAAATAACCCTTTGTTATGAGATAGTCCTAAGGGAGAAGTGATATAAAAATCAACAAAATCTCTATTTTTAAATAGAATTTTCATGGATTTTTTAAAACTTAATTCCTTCCCCCCAAAAAAGGATTTTAATTGCTAAGAAGCATTAGAATATTAGAGTACTCTTTCAGTAGCAAAAAACCACTGATGTTAAGTCCTAGGAGGATTTGGTTTTAATATAGGACCAAGGTAATTCTGAACATGATGGAATGAATGAGTAATGGTAAAATTCCCAGTATTGATGGAGAAGAATAGGTATATGTCATCAGGGTGGAAAGAAGATGTTTTTAGTTAGAATGACTCAAAAGTTTAAAAGTTTTTAACTATTATTTTTATTCTGGCATTTTTTCTCTCTGTCTCAGTCTCTGTCTCTGTCTCTCTCTCTCTCTCTCTCTCTCTCTCTCTCTCTCTCTCTCTCTCTCTCTCTCTCTCTCTTTCTCTCTCTCTCTCTCACACACACACACACACAATGTGTTTCTCTTGTCCTTTTCTGTATATCTTTTTCCCTTTTTCTCTTCCTTTCTTTCTCTCCTCATTTTGTTTTTTTTTTTATTCTAAATTTAACAAACACCAAATAAAATAAATATTTTCATATGCATTGCAGAACAGCAGGAAAGAATTGTTTATGAATATTTTGTTGAGTCTTGCAATAACTTCCTAGTCAGTCTCTCTAAAAAAAGAGAGTTGGACTCACAGCTGCCAAAATAATCTTCCCAAGACATAACATAGGTTATTCCTTTGCCTGAATCCTTCAATGGCACTCCAATATATCTAAAATAAAAACTGACAAAATCTATTTCTATTATACCTTTTAAAATTCTATTTGACATTACTTCCTTTCATGTATTCTCTAATTTAGTCAAACCAGATGGTGACTTTATATCTCTTTCCTTTGTGTACTCACATACATATTTCCCTAAGCTTGGAATGTACTCTCTCCTTATTATTTTTTTTTGCCAGTTTTAATCTCTCTTATGTTATAGCAAAAATTTAAAAGCTTCTTTTACCTGCTGGTGATAACTTAAGGGTTTAAGACAAGCATAACTGGGAACTACTATAAATAAATCACAGAACAATTCCAAAGTACTAATGATGAATCATACTATTTCCCGTGAAAGAGCAGGAATTATGTGAACAAATACTTTCTTCATTTCTGTTTTTTTTTTATTCAAGTCTTCTTGTACACAATGATTAATATGAAAATCTTTTACTAATCTGCACATGAATTAGTTGGTTGTTGTCCTTCATTGTCAAGGAGAACTAAAATGACATCACTATATTAGCATAGAATTAACTACTGTGACTGATCAGACCAATATGGGCTCAGAGTACTCTGCCACAGGTCAGAAACAAACAGTCCTATAAACATTTGAGGTGGCTTTTCTAAATTTGCACATCTCACATTTCTTCTGAGCTAATTTAATTCTGCTTTTCTCATAGAACACAGCACCTTTTCCAATGAGGGCACACCATGTGGGTGGTCTTGTATAATTGTCTCCCATGTCATATAATCAATTATAAATTTCTTGAAAAACCTTGAGTGTCCTTTTATTGCTTTTTTTCTGATCATCTTGTGAGTACTTGCCATTTGTGAATTCTTCATAAAATAATCTTTTTTGGCAAGCAAACATTTGTCATTCAACCAAGGGATCAGCCCAATGGAGCTCTTCTCTCTGCAGTAGAATTTGAAGGTTTGGCAGGTTAGTTCAAGAAAGGACCTCAGTGTCTGGTTTCTTAACCAGCCAGGTGATCTTCAGAATTTTCCTAAGGCAATTCAAATGGAAGTGATTCAGTTTCCTGACTTGTGCTGGTATATCCTCCAGCTTTCACAGATATACAACAATGAGGTCAGTAAATGGCTCGGTGGACTTTCAGGTTGGTAATCAGTCTAATATCTCGTCTCTCCCCCTTTCCTTTAGAGTCCCAAACACTGAGCTAACTTTGCCATGTTTGTACATATAGGACCTTTTCCTGTTTTGTTTTGTTTTTTTTTCTCTTTAAGGTATAGACCAAATGGTTATATTACTGGTTCATAGGCCATCCCCAGGTTGATAGTTTTAGGAACCAATTAGTCACCAAAAAAAGTAAAAACTGTGTACTGGATTATATATCTAAGGTTAGAATGAATGTCAAAAGGCCTCTAGAATGACTCCCTCCCAGCCCCTCATTGATGAGGAAGCTGAGGCTCATGAGAATTAACTGACTTGGTTAAAGTCATCTAGATAACAAGAATCAGAGGTGAGATTTGAATTCATGTGCTCTAATTGTAGAGCCAAGGCCCTTCCTAAATGTACTGTAATACATTATAGTATAGCTGGGCATTTTCTAAATTGGTACCCTGATTGAAATCAATTAGCTTATGATTGAATCAATGTCAATCTGGAGGTGGATCTCTAGGGATGTACCACTGGGCTCTCTATTGGGTTGCCTTTTTTCTGTTCAATATTTTTATTTTGAATGGCCAAGATTAACCAATCAATAAATATTTAGTAAATGTCTACCATGTGTCACATACTATGCTAAGATGAAACAAAAGTGACAAAAGATGGTCCCTTTTTCAAGGAGCTTACAGTTTAATGAATGGGGACAGTATGTTTTTTCAAGCTTAGGGAGAAAACAATATTGGCAAGGATGGTAATTATAATGTGTATTGTATTTAGCAAAAGGCAAAAGTAAGCACTGACTGAATTGGAAGTTCAATAATATCTTGATAGCCTAGAGAATTACTAGAATTTATTGAAAGTTAATGTAAATACAAATAATAAAATAATAAATAAATAACAACAAATAAATATATAACAAATAATAAAATAAATAGCATTTAATTTTTAAAACCAACTGTGTAAGTATGGGAGAATTGTATGGAGAAAAAAGGATGTGACAAAGATCTCCAGGTATTAGTAAGCCATAAGCTGATAAGTCCTAAGTGAGCTATATATATTGACAGCTAAAGAATGCCTTCTTGGGCCTCATTGAAAGAAGTATGAGGCCAGGAGTATTTGGAAACCAACTCAAACTAGCTTAAGAAAGCTGGTTATTAAATTTTCAAGAGACAAACTACAAATCAGAGTTTAATTTTTGTTGTTATTGTCTACGCCTACAAACAATAGAGAAAATATTAATGATGCAGATTAAGCTTTTATGTATATATATATGTATGTATGTATATATATATATATGTATATATATATATATATATATTTAGGAAATCAGGGATAAGTGATTGGCTAGGATCATAATCTAATACATGACTGAGGCTGGATTGGAATCCAGGTCCTCCTGATTCCAGGGATCTGGAATTGTTTTTGGAAGCTGGTTATTAAACATTTAGACCCCACTGGCATCTTAAGCATATCTTCAATGTACCTTGTTCAGAATGTGGTAGAACATTTTAGGTATGAAAGGCTATTGAGATCCCATTCAATTCTGAAATTGTATAATTCTATGCTGGAGGAGATCATCTGCCCGATTTAGATCACATCTGAAGTTTTAGAGGAGATTCAGAATTGAGATAGGGAGATATATAGTCTTCAAAGAAAAATCTCATAGATCTGTAATTTTACGACTTTTGATTCCAAAGGATAATACTCTGCTTTTGTTTAGAGCAAAAGCAGATATTCTTTCCTCCTTCATAACTAGTCACTTAACTCAGACAATCTCATATGTGGTCATATAATTGAATGTGAGGGTTCTGAAATTGGGATTTATTATTAGTAAATGTTTGATTATATATCTATTTTATATACCTATTTACCTGGGACGCATAAACATTTCTTGGTAGAAAAGGGGTCATGAGTGTACAATGTTTAAGAAATCCTGCTCTAAAGAAGAAAAATGATGCATGCCTGCAGAGTTTTAAAGCCTTTACAAAAACCATAGTCATAGAAATAGCACATTAGTGGAGGAAGGTCTATAGAGATCATCAAGTTCAACACTTTTGCCTTTTCTTTTAGAAAAGAAAACTGAGAACAAGAGAAGTTAAGGGGCTTCAATATGTGGTTGAAATGTAAATACATAGAAGACAGGAATTGTTTTTCAGTTGTGTCACTATTCTAGAGAATTTCCTATAGTTTGGAACAGACTCAGGGCTAGAGAACTTGTGTTATTCATTGGGAAAGTTCCCTCGCAGAAATGATCCCTTTCTTTAGCATACAGAAAACTCTGCTAACAAATCCCATTAACAGAAGACAATTGACATTTGATCATGCAGGAGCATTGGGTTTTAATAAAGAACCAAGTTAATACCAAACATATTGGAATACAAGAAAAATGGTCAAATAAAGAGGATAGTTGTGCATCGCCAAAGCTGGAAAGGAGACCATATCAGTTTCTCTAAGTTTACTCCAGTAGTCATCCATCTACCCAATCTCATGCCAAAAATTTTTTGTCTTCTACCAAAAGAAAAGTGTCTTGGATTAATCCAGTTTTCACATAGTAGGTTTGCTCAATATATTTTAATTATCATCATTGAAAAAGTGTTCATTTCAGAACTGGGATTTGCAACCACGGTTTCTCACTTTCAGTCGAGGAGTCTCTTCTCTCTAATTCACATATATTTCTCATGGAAGGCACACTGTGTTTATTTCCTCAATAAATATACATCTCTCCTTTGGGCTGTAAACCTTGCCTTTATCAAAATTCAGTAAGGATTTAAGAAGGAACGGCGTGTGTACTCCACCTTTCTATAAAACATATCTCAGCCTGAGAAGCTCTACAATGGTCTTGAATTCTTAATGTACAAGAGAAGTGCAAACTGGGAACAACAAGGCTGCTCTTTTAATCATGTTTCTGGGCTGCCTCACCTGAAGATAGCATTGCTAAATGTAAGTGAATTATCACCTTGTCTGCAATGTCTCCCTAGCAGTCTTGCTGTCAGCTCCTCTAATCTCTTTCATCTGTTTCTTTTATTGATTCTCCTACCCCTGAGAATCAGTGCACAACTCGATTCATATCAATATTAATCCCTTTGTTCCTAAAAACTCCCAAGACTGATTTGGCTGCTTTTCTCTGAAAGCTGTTACCCATTTAAAGTGATAAAATGTTGCTTCTTTTCTTTTATTCTAGTCTATCCATCCATCTACACATGTAAAGTAGAATCGCAGGCTCATTGAATCTCAACATTGGATGGGACCTGAGAGGTCATGTAATTTAGATTCTAGTTTTATTCTTTTTTAAAGAAGATAGATAACAACACCTTTATGTCCTAATATATTCCTCCCTTTGTTTCTTCCAGAGCATTCTTCATCATAATAAACAATAAAAAGCAACAAAACTCATAAACACATTGAAAAAGTTTGACATTACATTTAACATTCAAGATCCATAATCCCTCAGGTTTCTAGAGAAGAGAAATTCCCTTTCATACTTCTTTGGGCCATGCTTAGTCATTATACATTTGTAGCATTAAGATCCTCTTATTTCTGTTCTTTCCATTTGCATTATTATAGTAATTATGAATATTGTTTTCCTGGTTCTTCTCATTTCACTCTGAATAATATTTCATGTTTCCTCATGTTTCTTCATATTCCATATATTCATCATTTCTTACATTATAGTAATGTTCCATTACATTAGTTCACCACAACTTATTTTCTACACAATTTATTTAACCACATCCTAATCAATGAGCATCTGATTTGTTCTCATGTCTTTGCTAAGACAAAAGGCATGGCTAAATTTTTTTGCTATTAATTGGTATTTTTATAATAGATTTCCTTGGGATATAAATGCCTAGCAGTGAAAACTCTGCAACAATGGGCATGAATATGGTAATCATTTTCCTTGCATAATTCCAAACCGTGTTCCATAGTAATTGGACCAATTCACAACTCCACCAAGAATGCATCAGTGTGCTTATCTTTCTGTACCTCCCCCCATCATTTCTTGTCATCTTTGGCAGTATGCTGGGTGTAAAATGAAATCCTTTCTTGGCGCTTAAACCTTTTCTGTGTTTTATGTAAGGAACTTGAAATTTTGAGAGCATTCTTCAAAAGCTTTTCTTACTGTTCTTGGATTCTTATTATTCTCCAGGTTCTGCCTTGGGCCCCTTGTCTTTTTTTTCCACCCTCTCACCAACAATTCCTAACAAGTCTTAAGTGATGTTTAGTGTTTTCTCTACAAGTACCAAAGAACTAATCTTACCATTAATAGCTCTATTGCAAACCTTTGGGCTATGTTTGACTCTTTCATATCCAATCAATTACCAAGTCCTAATAATTCTATTTCTTCCATATATTTCACATACACACCTGTTCTATCTGCTTTAATCTTCATTGAAACCTCAATTCCTCATTATTTTCTTGACATACTGCAATATTTCACTGTTAGATCTTCTAAGTTCTATTCTCTTCCAAGTATCCTTCAACTACTGACAAAAATCTTCCCTATGCCCTAGATGTGCCCTTGTCACCTCTCTGCTTAAAATCATTGGTTTCCTGTTGCCTAGAATTAAGTTCAAGTTTCTTAGTTTGGCAGTAGACCTATAAAACTACATTTCTAACCTCATCTCCCAGCCCTCTACTTAATGTTTCAGCCAAACCGATGGATCATTATTTCTTGTATACATCCAATTTGTACTCTAATCATTTTTACATGTGTTATATTCTACTACTGAACTTTAAGCATCAAAAGAGCAGAGGTCATATCTTTACTATATTTGATATCACTCTATGTGCATGACACAGTGCTCTCTATACATGGATGAAAGTTGAATTGAATTGAATAATAAAACAGTAAGAGCTTTGATTTTAATTCAGTGAATCTGGATTCAAACCTGTTACTCATTTTGGACTTCAGTTTCCTCATCTGTAAAATGAGTGGGCTAAACTATATAATCTCTAAAGTCCTTTCTCTCTCTAAAATCCTATGATTCTGCAATCTATCTGCTGACATTATGGAGAAGAGTTAGCAAACACAAACTTCTTAGTCTTTTCTGTACCCAGTCCTTGAATGTATCACAAAAATGTTCAGAGATATGCTCAATATAAGGCAAAGAATAACAGATCAATAGGAAAGATTACTGAATTTATAAAGGACCTGAGTTTTATTCCTTGTTGTGCCACTTACTAATTGTATGACCTCTCCTAGCTTCAATTTCCTCATCATAAAATGAAAAACAGGATGGTAGTAGCTGGACTTAAAGTCAGGAAGAGGATTCAATTTATGACCCTGATTTCACTAGGTGTGACCATAGGGAAGCTACTTAATTTTGAGGAATTATTTTCTCATCTATAAAAGGTGAAAGTTGGAATAAATAGCTTTTGAGGTCCCTTTTAGCTCCTAGTCAATAGTTCTATGATCCTTAGAGACAAATTGCTCTGTGTACAGAAATCATCTGACCCTCTCTACCTCAAGCAAAGACAGTCAGCTCTGCAGCCACGATTTACTGAATCAGGAAGGCTAGAGGCAACTTAAAGGACTATTGTCCATTTATGCTACTTACTGGCTCCACAGATTACTGCAGTGGATTTAGATTTCAGTTGTCACTTTCAGGACCCAGAAGCATAATTATCTTTATCATCATCATCATCATCATCATTATCACCATCACCGTTGTACTTCTTGTTTTTTAAATATACATCATCTCATTTGACCCTCATAACAAACATCTTATGAAGCAAATGTTCAGTTGTTTCACTTACATTCAGCTCTTTGTGATACCATTTGGGGTTTTCTTGGCAATGATAATAGAATTTGTTTTTTTTTTTTTTCCAGCTCATTTTGCAGATGAGGAAATTGAGGCAAACAGTGGTAAGTGGCTTGCCCAGGGTCACATAGCCAGTAAGTGACTTAAGTCACATTGAATTCAGGTCTTCCTGACTCCAAACAAGGCATTCTCTCTACATTGAAATCTAATTGCCTAGCAAAGCAAATACAAAGCAATTCAAATAAATAACCTTCTTGATAAATAAGGGAAATGTGAGGACATTTGCACAAGATCACAAATTCCAGCCTAGGGTCCAGCATAGATCTTCCGATATCTAATCCATTGCTCTCCCTACCACACTGCCTCTCCCAGTAAAACTCTAGTCAATCTTGATGTCTCTTATTCTTAAAATATAGGCTAAGTAGATCATTCAACCAAAGCCCAGTCGTACAAAACCTGGTAAGATAGTGTTACGTACAGACATATAGTAATGCTTTTCTGTGACAGAATTTATCTGAGCTACTGTTGTCTCCCTGCCTCCCTGCTGGGTTTGTTTATACAATGGATTTTTTTTTTCATTTTCAGGTATAACATATTGCTTGAGACCAATTAAAGAAAATACTTTACCTAAATTACTAGGAATTAATCTTTATCATACAAGGTAATGTCTCTTTTGTTCTTGCTATTCTTCTTCAGACTCTATAAAGATGGTAATTGCATAGCACGGATTCTCAGAAAAACACACATTTCTCTTTGCTTGTTTCATGCCAGAACTGTGGGCAGCAATGAATCACAAAGACAGCATGTTAGCACAGTAGAAAGGCAATGCAGCTGCAGAGGGATGGGAGGGAGATGTTGCCTCTTTTTTGGAAGAGCCATTCCATTATCAAAGAGTAAGAAACTGCAGTGGGACTGTGCAGTTGAGAGAAACACCAGTATTTTCTGGTGCAAGATGCTTGCTAGCAGCACGTATATTTAAATTGAAGAGGTAAAACAAGCCTCACCAATATAAGGGAGAATGATACTGTGACTATCAACTCGCCAAATTAAAGTATAAAGTGAAATGGATGGGGAAGAACTTGGATTGCACTGAATTATCAGAGCAGTCTGGTCATAGTTAGCTTGTGGGTGGAGGGAAAGAAGAGGGAGCAAGACCCTTTTCTCTATGGGGATAAGACTAACAAGCACTGATGTTTAGGACCGATGAAGAGGGCCTCAGGGAAATGCCCTCCTGAAGGAAAAAAAGGTATGGTGTAAGTTATGATATGAGGCAAAGGGGTAGTAAATGCAATGAAGTTCCAAACCATGACAGCATCCAGAAAATAAACATAAATAGAGCATCAGGTAGGAATTGTGATGAAAATTTTAATAATCAGCAAACTAGTCTATCTGTACAACACAGAGCAATCACTCAGTGAACTATATTTATTAGCACCTACTGTGTGCCAGGTACATGCTGGGCATATTTTTTAAAAGAAGTAAAAAACAGTCCAGGTTCTCAAGAAACCCCCAATCTAGTGGGAAAGACAGCATGTAAACAACTATGTACAAGCAAGATAGATATTAGCTAAATGGAGATAATCTCAGAGGGAAGGCACTAAGATTAAGGAGAACTTTGAAAAGGCAAGGGTGGGACGTAAGCTGGGAATTGAAGGAAACTAGGGAAGCCAGGAGGTAGAGATAAGGAAGGGAAGAGGCATAGGAGATAGCCAAGGAATCAAGCAAGACGAAGAAAGTTGAGAGTTGAGAGTGTAAGGAGGCCCCAGGTACTGAATCTTGAAGAACTTTGAGAAGAATAAGGTGTAAGAAGTATGCAAAGGTAGGAAAGTTTAAGTTGTGAAAGGATCTTAAAAGCCATATAGAATACTTTATATTTGATCCTGGGAGAAATAGAGAAAGCCATTGAGTTTATTGAATAGAGGGGTGATGTGGTCAGAGTTGTCTACATTTAAAGAAGATTGATTTGACAGCTGAGTGGAGGATGGATTGGAGGGTGAGAAACTTAAAGAAGGGAAGTTATGTAGTAGATTATTGTAATAGTCATGGCCCCAAGCTGGGGCTCCCGTTTATTGACTAGCTCCCATCCCCAGTTGGACTATTACATCCGCCCATTAGTTCCCTTCCTACTCCTGATCTGAGAGAAGAGCTCTTCAGGATCAAGGCTTTGGTCAAAGTGCCCATTGCTCTAGATCCATGCCCAAGAACATAGGGGACTTTAGATCTAGCTCAGATTCAGAAAGTTACTTTCAAAGAATAAGAAGCAAAAAAGTTTGTCTTTTGTCCCTTCAGTAACTTTTCATGGAGATAAAAATTCAGTGGACCTCCCCTGACCCTGAATGAGAAGATTTCTTTTTTCAGATTGCAATATAGAAAATACAACCTACTCACTTGGCATCTGGGCAGAATGCATTGCCATTCAGAAGGCCATCTGAGAAGGATACACAGAGTTCTGGGCCATTGCTACTACCAGTAGCTTGAAGAATGACTATCACATTATTTGGAGCCTGTAGACAAATGATGAGAGATTTTGGAAAGCAATGGTATGTCTACATGACAAAAATCAGACTGAACTTGTGATGTCAGGATAGTCCATGAACTACCACTTGGATTGTTTGGACAAGATGATCCATAGAAGTCCAAGTGAACCCTGACAATGAAATGGTCCAACTGAGAGCTTTTGCAACCACCTGGGAGAAGATTCACTAGTTGTATTGTTCAATGGAATCATACCCACAGCAATATTGCTATGAATCAACCCCAATGCTGTTTAGGTCTGAAGCATGGTCTGCTTCTACATCTCCTTTTCAGTATAAAGACCTCTTTTATATCTGAAGTGTTCTAAAATATTAATGGTGATAGTGGGGGGCTCACCAGCTTGGGAATCAAAAGACATATTCTATTCCTGGCTCTGATTCTGACTTCTTATATGAAGTTAATAGCATTCATTTTGCCTCTCGGGGCCTCATTTTCCATTTCTGTAAAGTTAGTGTCCTAGACTCCTTGGATACTTTTCAGGAATTTGTAAATGCCAAAATAAAATACATAGGCTTACAAAGCAAGCCAATTATATTGAAATATGAATATCAAAATATTTTCTAGGAAAAAAAAATTTCAAAGAGCCCAGGTTAAGAACCTTTGGCCTGGCTTTCTCTGGGGGTCTTTTCAACTCGAACATCCTGTGTGTTAAGATCCATCCTGTGTATGGCTCAGCTCTAACATTCTGTGTTCTTCAGTGTCTATTGTTCTCAGACCCTCCTTAGAAACTAAAGCCTTCACTGGACACAGGTGCCAATCAGAAATCCTGTTAATATCCAAGATCTTTCTTCCTCTCTCTCCCTGCTATTGTGGATGGAGTCAGGAAGTAATGAAAAGGAATTATCCAGGTACTATGTTAATTCTACATAGCTGGAACCAAAATAATCACCTTTTGGTCCTTCTGATGACTTTAATTGGAGCTTTGAGGGACAAAGTCACTGTGTATTCCTGACTTGAGTCCAGCTTTCTCTCTGGATGCTGCACCTCATATTTGGTGAGCACCATCCCCACTCACACCAAAGCCAAAACCAGAAGGTGTGGTTTCTCCTAAAATGTCACTCAAACAACCCAAATGTTATCCAGAAGCTGACACAGCCCTGACATTTAAGTGACAAATGCCAGAGCTGTGTGTGTCCTTTCTGGGTTATTGTACATTACAATTTGCATTGTCTTGTACTGGTCCCATACGAGTCCAAGCTTGGGAGGCAGAAGGTCCTAGTAACAGTGCTACTGGGCTGACCTATCACTGCCTCTTTTTATCATCTGGATATCTTGATCTATCCTTAGCTGATTCTGCATTGTGATTTTCTTAGATCTATCTTCTTCATATAGCATTTAGCTAATTTCATATACTAGCCCCAAAGACCAAGGACTACCTATCTTTTCCATCTGTCATTTCTTTTCCTGAATCCTTGATATAACATACTTATTATATTTTTAGTTTAAAAAAATTCTTAATGCAAAAATTATAATTCTTAAAGTTACTGTAAATATCATAGAGAGACTTCAATCAGCTTCCATCCAAGTCTTATTCAGCACAGCTCTTACCCAGTTTAACCTCTTTACCAAAATACTCTTCCTGCCCTAACAAATCCAATAGAATAAGAAAAATCAGTATTTATGACAAGTCAGTAAGCATTTATTAAGTACTTACTATGTGCTAGCCACTCTCTGAAGGCCTAGGGATGCAAAATAAGACAAAAAGACAGCCCTCAAGGAACCCACAGTCAAATGAGGGAGACAACATAGAACTATGAACAAACAAAATAAGATGCAATAAATTCCTGGTAATCTCAGAAGGAAGGCACCAAGGTTATGGAGGACCAGACTAGGAATCTGTGATTTTTTGCTACAGTGAACATTCAGATAAGAAAATTCCTTCTTACCAAGGCAGGTCAGCCCCTTCTCTGCAATTTTTTTAGTATTGGAGGGTAGTTCGGGTCCTTGAAGGTCAATTGAATTCCTAGTCACAGTGAGATGATATCCGACCACTCAGATCCAATAGGATCACTGCTCACCAATGTCTCAACTTCAAAATATTCTTGCCTGTTTTATTGGCAAAGGGTGCTTTAAGTGAGGAACTCTTTCTCTTCAGTGTAGCTTGGGATCACTTTGCAACTTTAATCTTTACAAATTTGATGGACCTACAGAAGTTCAGTGAGAGGCCAGCTCAGAAACACAGAGTTAAAATGAATGACAAGTGATGTTTGAATCTTCCTGATTTTATGGCAATATCTCTCTATTCACTATAACCTATTGCCTCTTAAAAAAATGTTTCAGAGTGGTGACAGGTGCCTCCAGTCCTATTAGTCCCTTAAGGACCTAAGTTATTTAGTAATTTTCTACTAACTGAATCTGTTGTTTTTTTAAAGTCATGCAGGATTTAAAGAAAAGATTTGTCTTATGTTCTTGCCCTCACCACACAAACAATTCTATAAATGCTATAAATATAATGCTATAAAATTCTATTGGTTATGCCCTTAGGGCAATTCCAACTAGGTCTATATCCCAAAGAAATCATAAAAAGGCAAAAGGACTTACATGTACTAAAATATTTATAGCAACTCTTTTCATGATGGCAAAGAATTAGAAATTAAGGGGATGACTATTAATTGGAGAAGAATTGAACAAGCTGTGATATATGAATGTAATGGAATACTATTGTTCTGTAAGAAATGATAAACAGACAGTTTTCAGTAAAATCTGGAAAGATTTGTGTGAATTGATGCAAAGTAAAATGAGCAGATCCAGGAGAACATTGTACATGGTAACAGCAACATTGTGCGGCAATCAACTATGATTTAGCTCTTCCAGGAAATACAATGATCAAAGACAGTTCCAAAGGACTCATGATGGAAAATACTATCCACATCCAAAAAAAAAAAAAAATAACTAATGGATTCTTAACACAGATTGAAGCATACTACTTTAACTTTATTTTTTTGTATGTGTTTTTCCCTTTTAGCTAGTTCTTCCTTCACAACATGACTTATATGGAAATATGTTTTACATGCTTACACTTATATAACCTGTATAGAATTGCTTAACATTTTAGAAAGAGGGAGAGGTGGGAGTAAGGGAGAAAAATTTGGAACTCATTATTTTGAATAATTTAACATTAAAAATGTCTTTACATATAATTGGAAAAATAAAATACTATTAAAAATACTCCAGGCATAAAGTGATGTGGGCGGTGGCAGTGTGAGAGGAGAAAATGGATATTACATAGGTAAAAAAAAAAAAAAATCAATGGAACTTGACAGCTGATTAGATATGGGAGGGAGGGGGTGAGAGAAAGTGAGAACTCCAAGATGTCACCTAGCTTGTAAGTTTGAGTAACTGAGTAAATTGTGATATCTTCAACATTATTAGAAGAATGAGGAAGAGAATTTGAAAATTCATTTGATTGTGGTTAAAAGATGAACATCCCACATTTAATGCAAGTCACTGTAAAATTTTTCTTGCTATTCCTACTGACTGAGATTCTTACCCTTATATGTGTAGCTTTGGGTTGTTTATATCTCACTTGCTAAATACCTTTTACAAAATTTTATCACCCTTGACAACTTGAGAACTACATTGAACTTTCCTCTCAACAACTTTGTAATTACACCCGTCTTCCTTTCTCTATTTTCACTAACTTCATACTTATTTAACCAAATTGTTTTACTGGCCAATTTACTTTTCTTATCTTTTTAAGGACTCTTTTTACCTTTTTAATTGCTTTCTCTTAGGGTTCATATTCTAATCCTTTTCTTCCTTCGGATTCAGTGAAAGTGTCTCTTCTTTCAGATTGAATCCTTTTCTTCATTTTTATTCTTTAATTCTCCCAGATTTCTCCCCTAAATCTCTGACTTTCTTCATGAACACAAACCCTGGCAATCACCTTCCTAAATTCTTTTTCTTGATGCTTCCACAAATCCTCTTTGTTTCTTTCTTTTTTTTTTTTTTTTTGCTTTTGCATTCTGATTGCCTACTAAGGGGTTTTGCACATAATAAGGCCTTCATATGATTTATTTTGAGGTTTAGTGAAGAATAAGAAATCCTTTTCCTTTCATTGATTATCCTTTTAAAGACACTGCTAGAAGCTATTAGTCAGTACACTGATATGAAAGCCATATTGCTTTTAAGAGGGTTACAATTTAATAAGGGAGATGACAAGTATACAAATAACCACATTACAAGGCAGCATGTGATTAGTGTCATAAGAGAGGTATAAAGAATTATATGAAGTCTTATGAATGAGATACCTTTTCAGTAATAAAGCAGTGAAATTTGTACTTATGGCATCCTGGTTCTCGCTTCTTTTTTGTGCTATTTTCCAAAGGAAGTGTAGGGCAGCTGTTGGTTTTTCGTAGTGTGATGTAGGGGCAGGAATACTGGTTTTACATACAGGAGATGGGTTCAAATCCTGGCTCTGTCATTAATTTGATACCTGTATAATCCTAGGCTAGATGCTTTACCTGTCTGGTTTGTGCTTTCCTCATTTGTAAAAGAAATAGATTAGAATACCTGACCTCAAAAGCCCTTCCAATTCTAAATTCTGTGAGAAGCAAGCAAAGTCACTCTTGTCTGCAATGATAAGTGAAGGCTTCCTGAAGGAGATATGAAGAAATAGGGGTAATCAGTCAGTCAATTTATCGGTATCAATTGAATATCTATTAATTACTGGGCATTGTATTAATCATTGGGGGTACAAAAAGATGTAAAAGACAGCCCTTGCTATCTAGGAGCTTACAATCTAATACAGCAGACTGTCTATCAAACAGAGGGAATAACAACTCTGAGACAAACTTCCTCATCAGTAAAATAAGGATAATAAGAACATCTATCTGATGCGGCTATTATTAAGCTCAAATGGAATAATCCATGTAAATATTCTCTCTATATATGTCAATTGTTATGTGAGAGGCTGAAAAGAAAAGGGAGGGATTGGGAGAAGTGGTAGAACTAAGTTGTTGTTTTTTGTCCTTTCAATCCAGTTCAAGACTCGATTAGTTTATTTGTGGTTTTCTTGGTAAGACAGTGGAGTGCCTTGAAATTTTCCTTCTCCAAAGGAGAAACTGAGGCAAACATTATTAAGCGACTTGCCCAGCATTACATAGCTGTCTGAGTGTCTGAGCCAGATTTGAACTCAAGAACATTAGTTTTCTTGAGCCACTTAATCAGCCATCTAGCTGGGGAAATTGCTTTATCTTTACTGCTGTTTTATTTCCTCTGCTCATTCAGCAATAGATATTTCTGGCTATGTAAGATTAAGTCTGTCTGAGGATATCTTTTTCACTGATGATTACAACTGATAATTCTCCCCATCTTTTCTCCTCTGAGGGCTACAATGCTACTTTTGCCAGTCTGGTTTAATTGCTTTCTACCAGATGGATGTTTATTGGAGCAAACCCCAAATCCTTTATTGTTTTCTGCTGACTCGACTTATAATGTGTATCTCCTATGAAGAATTAAGCCTGTACTTAAGGACAAAAGAAATAAAGAAATTATTTTTAAATTTAAAAGTCAGTATGTCAGAAAGTTTGGAAAATACCTTACTGATTCATGAACATATTCTCTGGGAAACAAAAAAGAGTCTATTTCCTTTGATGAATAAGATATCTTTTTCAGAGATGTTTTTTTTTGTCATAAAGCAGTGATGCATACATTACTACTCTCTCTCTCTCTCTCTCTCTCTCTCTCTCTCTCTCTCTCTCTCTTCCTCTTTTTGTCTCCCTTTCTGTCTCTCTCTATCTCTGTCTCTCTCGCTCTCTTGCTCTCTTTCTCTCTCTGTCATAGATCAGGTTTAATTGACCTATTTAAAAAAAAAAAGAAAAGGAAGAAAATAAGCATTTACTAAGTACCCATTGGGAACCAAAATTGCACACTCCTGGAGTAATCTTTTCCTCTCTTATTTTCCCTTCCCCATATTTAATCAGGTACCAAATATTATCCACCCTACCATCATGGTATCTATTGCCTTTATGCCATGCAATCCTCTCACATTGCTCTAGTTCATCATGAATGATTTTAATAGCCTTCTAATTAGTTTCCTGGTTTTTCAGACTCTTCCCTCTCCTATTTACTTTCCATACATCTGCCAAATTGATGCTGTTGCTCCTGAACTTAGGAGAAAGAGTAAGAAGACTAAAAAGACAGGGAAATTCTTTGTGCCTTTAAATGTAGGATCTTATCTAAGTTTAGTTACACTGCTATTTCTCACATATCCCTCCATCTCTTGACTCTGTGCATTTATACTGCTTTCTCCCATACCTAAAACAATAGCTTTCATAATTTCTGAATCCTCTCTTTCTTGACTTCCTTCAAGATTCACCTCATATCTCACCTTCTTCAGAGGGCTTTCATAGAACCCTTCACTCTCCTTCCGCCTCTCTTTAAGATTTTCTTCTAGGTTTATTGCTTGTATTTTGTATGTACAAAGTTATTTTCAGAATCTCTCCATTTCCATCAGAAAGCAGGACTTAGCAGTTACCACAGAGCTTGACACATAGTAAGTGCTTTATGAATACTTACAGTGACCCCCACCCTCAATTTTCAGATAAAGAAACCAAACTTCATATTGGTGAGGCATATTGTCTACAGACAATTAATGACAGATTTGACAATAATGCCTGGTACCCTGATCATTCATACTGGCTTGCCTATCCAATCAATTACAATCCATTACAAGTGAAATCAATAAAAGCAAGGAGATTTTTAAAAATATGACTTTCACTAAAGTTATCAAGAGTGGTAATAATCATTGCCACTTTTTTAGTTGGGGACATATCTTTATTAGAATGTTGGCAATTATAAAACCCAGTGATAACTAGAAGATCCTTGAGCACAATTATTATTATAATTATCCTCTCCATGGTAGAAGTATCCTGTCATACTTTACACAGCACAAAATAGATCTTAGGCCTTTGAGTTATGTCTATGATATGGTCAGATTTCCTGTGGCATAAGACCAAATAAGACCCCAAATTTATACTTTCAATCTCACTTCACAATTTGTAGAGAAGAGATTCTTCTCCCCTTTTCTTCTCTTCTTTCCCCCTGTCCCAGATCTCCTTTCTATGACTAATCCATGGCAATGATGGAAAGTTTCAAAATATAGTAGGGAGAGACTGAATAGAAATATGGGGGTAAAAACTATGAGAGATATAAGGCTGAAGATATGTTACCTTCTAGGACTGTTTAATTTAATGGGATTCATGTCATGTACACAACTATTATTGGAAGTCATTTTTGGAAAAAAATAATTCTGGGAAAGCTCAACATAAGTTATGTGATTAAAGAAAGAAAAAAGAAAGAAAATTCCAAGAACTTCTCACTATTTCAAATCATGGTTACACAATTAGAAGGGATTTTAACTAGGAAAAAGAAAATCCACACTCGGGTGCTGACTCTGTCATTTATTTGCTATATGACCTTGAGAAAAGTCACTTCCCTTCTTAGGGCTTCAGCTTCTTCATTTGTAAAATACAAGTGTTGCATTATATGATTTCTAAAACCATTTCTGGCTCTGAAATTCTAGTTTCTGACAATCTAAACATTCCCTTCCTAATGAATTGAAGTGCAATAAAGTTATACTGGATGACTTCCTTATGTTTTGTGAAAATTCAAGTTAGCTTAAGGATGGAAGAAAAAAAAATTTTTTAAAGGCAGACCCAGAGGGAGATATGTTAACAGAGCTAGCAAATGATAGGCCATTAACACTAAGAAGTTGGACTTTATCACTTTGGATGAGCAAAGCTCTCTATCTATTCTTCATGAGGGACCTCATGGGACTTACAACCAAAGAGAGAGCCACTCATCATTGTCAAAGAATGATCATTTCTCTGTATCCCCCCCAATTTTAATTTATCCCTCCTAAAGCCACTTCTTTTGGAATGTTGGCTGACCTCAATTATACTATCCCAAAACAATAGCCATCAGCACTATTCCTGTTCTCATTTCTGTCTCCGCAGAGAAAGACTTCTTTCTATGAATGAAAGACCTGAGATACCTTGGGCTGAAACATAGAAGAAGCCTTCTAGAATCAGTTTGTGTGTGGAAGTATATTGGCTTCTTTTCCCATCTGTGAATATGTTTCCCATTTAATTTGAAACAAAGGCTAATAAAGAGCAGCTTTGGGTATTTCTTGTTCAAAAGAAGCCAACCTTTTAAATTTACTTTTATTGGTAGATGAGCCCCCTATGGTGGAGTTTATTTGACTTCAAGGCTCTCTGTATTTTTCTCTTTGCTAAAGTAACTCCATTGTTTAAATCATTGTCAACTTTGTTTATAGTATAATAGGAGCTGGAAAAGAAATAAGTTTTAATATCTCTGCTTTAAAATAAACACTTAATTACTTTTTCTGCCATTAGGGATGGTATATAATAGACCAAAGTAGTATATACATGCTTGACAAAGCAAGAAGGAGTTCTGTTAAGATTAGTTCATAGCATCGACTAGAGAAGCAATGTTGTTCATTTGTAGGATGGTTTGCGGACTAGGAAGAAGCTCAGCAGAAGTCAACAAGCATTATATAGCATCTACTATGTGCCTAACATTATGTAAAATATGAGGGTTACAAAAAATGAAAAACAAGGAAAACAAACAAAAACAGTACCTGCTCAGGAAGTTCACAGTTTAATAAAGAAAGTAAACAGCTAAAAATACAAACAAGTTATTTACTTAATAGATTGCAGATACATTCAGAAGTCATTAAAATTAAAGATGATTCGGAAAAGCCCTTTATAGAAGGCAGGACTTCAGCTGCCAAAAAAAAAAAAAAAAGGAAATGAGGGAATCAGGAATTCTAAAGATTCAAAACAAGACGGAGAGGTTGTCTCTCTGAATCAACATTTCAGTGTGTAGAATCAACAATGGAGGAATTAGGAATAACAGAGGAAATAGGGTTTCAACATTAGCTAGCATGGGGAGCAAGAGAATTTTTTTTAGTGTTACTTGAAGAGTCTGTAAGGTGGGCATACAGAAATCGTCATCGTCAAGGAAAGGTTGTTGTTGCCCTGAGCCTCAGTTTATGCATTGGAAAGTAAGCATTATAATTTCAATACTTTCTTCTTAGGGATCCTATGCAGATCAAATAGGACTGTATATTACTTATATAAATTCCAATGATAATGTTAATGAAATTGTTTTTGATAGCAAGAAGGATAAGCAGTTAACCTTCCTTCTAAAGGAAGACCAAGAACATTTCTACTTTCCAGGTTGTGTTAGAGAATGACACATTATTTAAAATAGGAATAACACTTTAAGATAAAAAGAAATAGGCTCTGAAAATACAGAAGAGGAACATAGATATGTGTCAACATGTTAGTGGGCAGAAAAATGTGACACAGGAATAAGGAAGTAACTACTGAACATTTCCAGCTAAGTAATGGATAAGGGTCTTCCCATGGAGAGGGGAACTGGACCGCATGTTTATTTTCAGAAATAAAAAAGTTTCTCAGGCTCTGAGGAAGATGAATATGGATGTTTAAACTGACAGCCAAGGAAGATTTCATTCAACAAGAGATAGAGGAAGAAGCAGCGTGATAGAGAGTAGAGAGTATTGAATTTATAATATCCATTTTGTTGGCTAAGGACCTGAGGTCAAATTCAGATCTGCAATATAAGACTTGTGTAATGTTGGACAATTCCCTTAGCTCCTTGGGTTTTGTTTCCTCATGTCTATACTAGGGGATTGCATTAGTTCTTCCCATTGGTAATGGTTTTGACTCCTTGAGTGAGATTTGAGACAGAGAGTCATTTGTGAAGCAGACATCAACAACAAAAGAAATAGCTGGCTTCCTGCAGAAGGAATTCTGGATATTATGGAACTCCCCCAAAAGCTTGTAAAATCTGAAAATCATAAACTGCTTCTTTTTTATATATTATAGCTTTTTGTTTACAAGTTATATACATGGGTAATTTTACAGCATTGACAATTGCCAAACCTTTAGTTCCAATTTTTCCCCTCCTTCCCCTCATCTCCTCCCCCAGATGGCAGGTTGACCAATACTTGTGAAATATGTTAAAGTATAAATCAAATACAATATATGTATACATGTTCAAACAGTTATTTTGCTGTACAAAAAGAATAAGACTTTGAAATAGTACACAGTTAGCCTGTGAAAGAAATAAAAAATGCAGGCGGACAAAAATATAAGGATTGGGAATTCTATGTAGTGGTTCATAGTCATCTCCCAGAGTTCTTTCCCTGGGCATAGCTGGTTCAATTCATTACTGCTCTATTGGAACTGATTTGGTTCATCTCATTGCTGGAGATGGCCACATCCATCAGATTGATCATCATACAGTATCGTTGTTGAAGTATATAATGATTTCTTGGTTCTGCTCATTTCACTCAGATCAGTTCATGCAAGTCTCTCCAGTCCTCTCTGTATTCATCCTGCTGGTCATTTCTTACAGAACAATAATATTCCATAATATTCATAAATCACAATTTATTCAGCCATTCTCCAATTGATGGGCATCCACTCAGTTTCCAGTTTCTGGCCACCACAAAGAGACCTGCCACAAGCATTCATGCACATACAGGTCCCTTTCCCTTCTTTAAGATCTCTTTGGGGTATAAGCCCAGTAGAAACACTGCTGGATCAAAGGCTATGCACAGTTTGATAACTTTTTGAGCATAGTTCCAAATTGCTCTCCAGAATGACTGGATGTGTTCACAATTCCATCAACAATGTATCAGTCTCCCTGTTTTCCCACATCCCCTCCAACATCCCACATTATCTTTCCCTGTCATTCTAGCCAATCTGACAAGTGTGTAGTGGTATCTCAGAGTTGTCTTAATTTGAATTTCTCTGATTAATAATGACTTGGAGCATCTTTTCATATGACTAGAAATAGTTTCAATTTCTTCGTCTGAGAATTGTCTGTTCATATCCTTTGACCATTTATCAATTGGAGAATGGCTTGATTTCTTATACATTAGAGTCAATTCTCTATATATTTTGGAAATGAGGCCTTTATCAGAACCTTTGACTGTAAAAATGTTTTCCCAGTATATTGTTTCCCTTCTAATCTTGTCTGCATTAGTTTTGTTTATACAAAAAACTTTTCAATTTGATATATTTTTTTTATTTTGTGATCAATAGTGATCTCTAGTTCTTCTTTGGTCATAAATTTCTTCCTCTTCCACAGGTCTGAGAGGTAAACTATCCTATGTTCTTCTAATTTATTTATAATCTCATTCTTTATGCCTATGTCATGAAGCTATCATAAACTGCTTCATGTGCCTCAAGGTGACAAGGCTTCATTGAGTCGCACACACACGCACACACACACACACACACACACACACACAAGTTTCTCAATTGGCTTTGTTTTAAATTTATTTCTAAATATGCTAGAGTCTTCCAATAACACATAAATCTTCTGATGGCTAAGATTCTTTCATTTTTGTCTTCCTGTGTCCAACATTTGACAAAGTGTCTTGCATAAAGTAGGAAGTTAACTAATATTTGTTAAATTGAATAACTGGGATTATGAGGTCTGTGCAAAAAGCTACAGAGTTCAGGGATACAGGTAGCATTTTCATTATTGTTGCCATTTATAGGTAGAAACTCAGAAGAGTATGGCAAATATAGGAAATAAATTTATGGTTGGGATGATGATGTCAGATAATAGGAATCATGTTCAGACTATCAAATCAATCAAATCAATGGGATCTCGGGCCAGGTTGGAATGCACCTAAGAAGAGCTGACGCAATATATTCTCTTGAAGTCTTATTAATATCAAGGTTGTTTTAAACTAAAGATGAAAAGGAGAAAGAAGGCAAAAAACATATAAATGCTAAACAAGATACCATAAAGGGAGAATCTATAATCTAGGAAAAAAGGTCCAATAATTCATAGAAGATAGAAATCCAAGAAGAAGCCAGAAAGACTTCTACTCTTTATGAAGAAATACTAAAAATATGGATAATATACAATGTGATCTTTAAATCCTAAATCAAGAAAAGAAATTTGACCTCATAGTTACTAACAAAAATTAGTCATATGGGACTCATAATTGAACCAAGGCTCTGGAATAATCTATCTTATTCAAGGGGAAAAGCAAAGATGAAGAAGCTGAAATGGAAAAGTTATATAAAGGATAAAATGTTGCATAATCAAGTCCAGGAATGAGAGGGGCTAATATGACAGAACATTTTGGTTAATGATCAATAGGAAATAAGAAAGGGGCCACAGGACTGGAGAAGGGAAAGTATTAAAATGATTTTTTAAAAATTATTTTCTCCTTTCAAGGAGCAATATTATGTTTCCTACATGAGATTGACAATGAAATAACTTTTCTTCCATTTTTCTTCTTTTCTTTTTTTGATTTTTAGAATTTATTTGTCTTTAATACACATTGCTATGAATCATGTCAGGAAAGAAAAATCAGAGCAAAAAGAAAAAATGGCGGGAGAGGGAAAAAAACAAAACAGAAAAAAGTGAAGAAAGCATGTGTTGATTTACATTCAATCTCCATAGATTTTTTTCTGGACGCAGATGGCGTTTTCAAAGTCTATTGGGATTGCTTTGGATCATTGAACTACTGAGAAGAACCAAACCTTTCATAGTTGATCATCACACATTTTTGCTATTATTGTGCACTTCCAGTTCTGCTTGTTTTGCTCAGCATCAATTCATGTAAATCTTTCCAGTCCTTTTGACAATCAGCTTGTTCACCATTTTTTATAGAACGATAACATTCCATTGCCTTCACAGCTCGTCAGCTATTCCCCAGTTGATAGGAATCCACTCTTTTTTCAATTCTTTGCTATCATATAAAGAGCTGCTACAAACATTTTTGCAAATGTGAGTCCTTTTCTCTCCTTTATGATTTCTTTGAGACACAGAGCCAGTAGTGACACTGCTGGGTCAAAGAATATGCACAGTTTTATAGCCAAATTACTCTCCAGAATGCTTAGGGAATGACAACTATGGTATATATAGAGATAGAGGTCTAGATAGATAGATAATCAAGATCCAATCAAGATAAACTCCAAGATATAGTTTTATCAATAGCTATGTATCATTTTCTATATAATATTGTTGTTTTTTCCTAATAATTGTACTACCTAAATCACAGACTTCTTATATTTATAGAGAAAGAATATACATCTATCTTAATCTATCTCAGAATAATGGGTTACAATGGAGAAAACAGTATTGGGGAAGCTAGGTGGTTCAGTAGATAAAGCACCAGCCTGGAGTTAGAAGGAATTGAGAGCAAATAGGGTCTCAGACAATAACACTTCTTAGTTGTGTGATCCTGGTCAAGTCATGTAACCTCAATTGCCTTCTTTGCCAAAAAACAAATAAAAAATCAATATTGAATTTAGTGTCTAAGAACTCCAAATCCCACCACCAATGCTTGTTGAGTCTCTTGGGATAGTCAATTAATTTCTCTGGATCTCAGTTTCCTAATTAGTAAAATGTGTGGGTTGGATTAGATGAGCTTTGAGATTCCTTCTAGCTATAGGCTCTTGATCCTAGCAATATTTTTTCTTTTTTTTTCTTTGTTTTAAACAATGAAAGATAACTAAAGTTAGAGGCTGTAAAAGCCAGTATTTTGGTTCAAGCACTCATATTCACTCATTATTACCATGCACAAGTATCTCAACTTCTTTTTTGCAAAATAGAAATTTTAAATGCATTCTATAGCTTCATAATGCTACAAAATGGGAGTTATCATTGTAATAGACCCAGAGGTGTATTGACATAGACATGTTAATACATTCAAAACTAAAGAACCAGGCAACAGATTGTATAAAAAGATAGATATGTGATATATTATGAACAATAAAAGATAGATACATACATACATATGTACATATGTACATACATGCATAGATACATGGATAGATACATAGATAGAAATTTATTAAGAATTTACTGTGTACCAAACATTATGCTAAGTGCTGGGAATAAAAAGACAGACTTCTCTTATATTTTTGTATGATATTTTCTATTTTCAAGACGTTTACATTGTCATTTGGAAATACAACCCAACACTCCTTTCTTCCATGAGAAGGGAGGAAGAACCTTGTGAGAAAAAAGGGCTGGGAATTTCTGGGGAGTAAGTAGTAAAGTCAGGAGTGAAGTGAGCATGTCCTCTGTACTTCATGAAATGGTGGTCTGGACCAGGGATTTATCAACCAAGAAAGAGAAACTCAGGATAAAAGCATCTCTGGAGTGGAAAAGTGGGCTAGGGGGCAAAAAAAATCTATAGAATGAGGGGCGAAGCTGAGAAAGCATGAGCTGAGCCCCGTGTGACATGGTTGTCTGATACTGACTATCAATTGCATCAAATCACCCAAGAGATATCTCCCCCCCTTCCTCTTTTTTATTTCTTCTGTGTGTGGCTGCAGATAAGCTGGCAGGTCTCTCTGGCTTTCCATTTCTCTGAAAGGCCCAGTTCAACATAAATTTTACCCCAGACTTTCCCACTAGAGTTCACTTTTAAGTTCCCATTCCTCTCTTCAATTATTCAGGACACTGGCTTCAGGATTAGTCTCCATCCTAATTCATCTCTGTTCAAAACCTTTATGAGTGCAACTACTCAGAAGTCTGAAAGAGCCTAAGCCATCATCTGAAAATTCCCTATTTCAAAATCTCTGCTTTCAAGAATTAATACAGGCCCCTCTGGACAAAAAGTTGGCACAGAGTCAGCAACAAGGTGTTCTGTTCAAGGCGGGTGGTGTTTGCTTCATATATTTTTTGAATGAGTGAAATGACAAAAATAGTTTGCAGAATTCTTTGACCTCTAGTTAGTTAAAAATATAAACGAAGTGACCTTAAAGGGCAGCCCAATCATTTTAAGAAGACAGTTTTGGGCATCAGAGTTATTCTCTTCTTGACTCTGTGAATTGCTATATATTCTTGGGGGAAAAAACCGTGCATGCATGCATCAATTTCTCTACTGTAAAATGACACTTGCCTCTACTTTGCATCCCTGGAATATAAGAATTATAAATTTGCCAACAAAATTGGATTTTCTCTGCCAGTCCTATTATTAAAAAAAGATAGAAAGTAAATATAGATGTGATAGGAAGAGTTATTCAGAATAGGGAAACAAAATGATAATTTAGCTGTTTATTTTTTTTTTGTCTTTCAGGGAACAATATTGTTTTTGTTTGATATTCACAATGAAAGGATTTTTTTTCATCTTTTTTGAAATCACTTCTTCAGTTTTGTGTAATATGAAGTAAAATGTTATGGTGGATTGAAGTCAGAAATGTTGGAGTTCAAATTGTGCTTCCGAGGCTTACAAGCTATGTGAATCTAAGCAAGTCATTTACATTTTAGCCTCATTTTTTAAATATGTAAAATAGACAGAATGATATAACCTTCCTAATAGAATTGTTGTAAGACTCAAATAAGGTAACAGGTAAACACTTTGAAAAACCCTAAAGTGCTACATGTTATCAATTGCATATTGCACGAGAGTAGGATGAATGATGGAGACCAAAGACAAGTTCTTATGACCTGGAACTTATGATATAGTTGGGTAAACAACTGCAAATTATCTGAACTGTTCTCTATTCTTTTAAAGAGACAGTATGGTTACAGCAGTTAGGTGAGGAAATGCACAAAGTGCTGTCCCTGCAGCCAGGAAGATTCAACTTCATGAATTCAAATCTGGCCCCAAACACAAGCTGTGTGATCCTGGATGAATCATCTAACTCTATTTGTCTCAGTTTCCCAATCTGTAAAATGAGATGGAGAAGGAAATGGAAAAGGAAGGAGATAGAGAAGGAACTACTCTAGTATCTTTGCCAAGAAACTTCAGATGGGATCATGGAGAGTTGGACATGATTGAAAAACAACTTCATAACAAATGTCATAGTAGGAAAAAATATCAGATTTGGTATCAGGCAAATTCATGGTTAGAATGCCATTTTCAATGCTTACTTGAAGAATGAGCATGAGCATGTAACGTTAGTATTTTAGGACTCATTACGAAAGAAAAAGGCTTTGAATTAGGCCATGAAGGAAGATCAAGTAGGCTGCTGATAGGTAGGAAATCAGGCTATTAGAGAAATGACAAAACCTGGGAGGAATGGAGAAAAGACTCAGGTTGGGTACTAGGGGGAAATTAAGTCAGATAGGGAGAACATGATCAGATCATAATGGATGCAGGGAGTCACAGATAAAACACTCAATTTGATATAGGAGGCAATAATGAGCCATTGTACTAGGAGTAGTAGATGGATATTTAAGACAGGCAAACACAGGCTGGATGTAAACTTCCTAAGAATTAAAGTTATCCCAAAGGTAAATAGGCTGCACTAAAATGAAAAAAAAAACCAGCAATGTTTAACTAATTCTAGGTACTAAATGTAGGCTACAGAGAATTCTAGAGCCAATTGTAAAGTTTTTTACTCTCAGTCAAAACCAGGGCTTGATTTATTGTTTTGTTGTTTGTCTAGACTTAAGAAAATGTTAATAATGCAGACTAAACATAAAAGTGTGGGTACAACCATTTTTTTCCTGGATAGGTTGTTAAATACAAAGCACATTTTTGTATTGATCTATAAACATTGCTTGAGCTCAGCAGGAGTGTAATAGAAGATTCAGAGAATGAAGTCATTGCCAAACTGTAGGCTTGATGACTAGAGGTTAATAATAATAATAGGAATTTATTTAGTGCTTTGAGGTTGGCAATGTACTTTATATCCATTATCTCACTTGAACCTCACAAAACCCCTGGTGAGAGTCCCTGAGCAGATAGTCTCCTCTAAGGTAAATCTATTTCTCTAAGATAATAAATAAACAGAATAGAAGAACTGTGATCATGACCTAGATCTCCCACCTCATAATCCAGGACTCCTTTTGCTATCTTACTATAAAATTCCTCATTCCTGTGGCCCACTCCTATTTCACAATTTTTTAGTGTAATTTCCAATGTTCATCATAGATCAGTAAAATGTTAGAAGAATTCAGCACATCTAGACCAATATATTCATTTTATCAAAATATGGCTGACGTACAGAATGTTGAAGTGTCTTGACCCTCACCATAGAGCCAGCTTTCACAGGACCTCACAATGAAAAGACACTTCCAAATTCATTTAATACTATTCCTAAACTGGAATCCTATCAAAATAAGCTTTCACAAGCTATTGTCCTAACCAACTGCCAATTAAAGAATTCCAGGGATAAGGAAATCACTACCCATAAAGACATCCTACTCCATTCTCATGGTTGGAAAGTTATATTTGTTTTGCTTTTTTTTCCTTCTTAAAAATCAAGATTGGTCTCTTTGTAACTGTGATGTTTTGTTCCAAATCTTACCTTCTGGGGCCAAGTTGAATAAATCCAATCCCTTTTCCTTATGACAACCCTTCAAATGTCAAAGGCAGTTGCCATGTACATTTAAAACTTTTCTTCTTCTGAGTATACATCCTCAGTTCCTTTAACTAATCTTCCTACAACATAGCCTCAAGTCTTATTCCCATCCTGGCCCCCTCTTCTTCAGTGTGTCAGTATCATTCTTAGATTGTGGTACCCAAAATAGAATATGAGCATAAAGGGTAGAATTGTACAGTAAGAATAATTTCAGGAGTGTTAACACCCAGAATAAGCTGTTGGACAAAAGAAGTAAGGACAATAAAAAGAGGCTGTGATGGGAGGAAAAGGGGATAGGACTTTTGCTTGAAATGAAAATGTGTAATGGAGAGAAAGAGAACTAACTATTCAATGAGGATTTTTCAGGATCACAGTATTTGAAGGTTGGAAAAGACCTCATCTAATATATACCAGAAAAAAATCCTGAGCATAATATTCCACCTCTGAACAGCTCTAATTGTTAAGGAAACTGAATCTATCTCCCTGAAATGTTTATCTATTGTTGCTGTATTTGTCCTTCGGGTAATAAAACAGGACAAATTTAAATCTTTTTGCCATGTAATAGCCCTTCAAATATTTGAAGAAAATTATGATAACATTTCTTTAGCAAGAATTATCTTTAGTCTGAAGAGGACCAAATGGAAAGCTAATTAGAAGTTGAAACTAAACATAAGTATGGAAATCAGAAGATAACACCAACCTCCTCTTAATGAGTTCAAGTCAAGAAATTTGACAACAATAAGTGTCACCTGGAAGGTGGCGGGGCTTAACACTATGACATAGTAGAATCAACTGAAAGAATAGGGGATGCTTAGCTTGAAAGAGAAAATATTTATTAGAGGATTGATAGATGTGTTCAAATATATGATGGTCTGTCATGTGATGGAGACTTGTTCTGTTGAGCCACATAAAACAGAATTAGGAATAATGGGTGGAATTTTCAGGATGACAAACTTCAGGTCAAGATTAGAAAGAATTTATTTAAATTGGAGATGCCCAAAAGTAATGGGGGAAAATTTTTATTTAAAATGAAATATCTCCTTCTTTAGAGATTTTCAAGTGAAGGTAGAATGATCTCTCTTTGGAGATGCTTTAGTTGGGGTTTATGTACAAATAGAGTTTGGACTACTCAGTAACCTCCAACTATGTGATTCTAACTCTGATCCAAAGCTGAACACAATACTCATGAAATAGATTGGCCATGAAAATAGGGAGAAATATTACCTCCTTTAATCTAGTTACTCTTCTGAACCTAAAGTAACCTATATGGTCATGTTATTAGCTTCTTGGGGCTTTTAGGTCACACTGTTGACTCATATTGACCTTGTTGTTTTTCAGTCCCGTCTGATTCTTGCAACTCCCTTTGGAGTTTTCTTGGCCAAAATATTGGAGTAATTTGCCATTTCCTTCTCCAACTCATTTTACAGATGGGGAAACTGAGGCACACAGGGTTAAATGCCTTGCATGGGTTTACACAGCTAAAAGTATCTGAGGTCAGGTTTGAACTCAAGAAGATGAGTTTTCCTGATGACAGATATAATACTCCATATCTGCCCATATCAATATTGACCTTATTGTTCACTAAAATTCTTCGCAGAGCAAGACCTCTTGATTTGTACTTTCTCTAATATACATTTCCTCTCATAAAATATATGATTTCTGTGTGTAAAAAAATGGAAATTATTTTCCATTGAATAGGTGTAAGGTTATCAATCAATGTCAGACCCTTAAATATTGAAAACCATTATCATGTCCTAATTCTTTTCTTCTCCAAAATAAACATTTCCTGTTTCCTTCACCGATCTGCCTCATACTGATGAAATAGCAGCTCTAAAAACAAACTAAAATTTTTTGATGATGATAAGACAAGATTGGAGGATATTTACTATACATTCTGCTGTTGTTAACCTATATTTGGACAATAAGAAGATGCTTAGGAGACCCTACATCTGTCTCCATTGGTTGATCTTGGCTATTTTCGAGTTTCCTTTCTTTCCCTCTACCATTTTTCTGTACTTCTTTCCCTACTTCCCTGGAGTCCCCATTTGAAATATTTGGACTTCATCATCCATATTCTTTCTCCCTCCTTCTCCTTCCCCGTCTTCTGCTTTGTCTTTCCTTGGATTCATTACCCTTCACTCTCATTTATCTTCTGTCCCTGCTTCATGTTTCCAATTGGCTGTGGTATAATAAGGTTGCTCATGAGAAGCAGCCACTTGCCTTACATGCAGCCTGAACAATAGCTAACCCAGCAGTGAAATGATAGACAGGATGATAACTGTGCTTTACAACCGCCAGCCAAAGAGCTCAATACAACATTCAGACTCAGCAAGGACTCAGGGGATGCTTACACATTATCTCCAGTTTATCCTGTGTATATTTTATTTGCACTTAGTTGTTCACATGCTGTGTCCTCTATTAGACTGAGGTCCTTCAGAGCAGGGATTGCGACACTCCTTATCTTTTGCCCTTAGCATACATAGGTGCTTAAGAAATGCTTGACTTACAAAATCATAAAATCTTAGAACCCGAAAGGACAACAGTAGCAATTCACATTTATGTAGCTTTTCAAAGTCTGGAAAGCACCTTGCCTTATGAAAAATCCTGTTGTTATTGTCCCTGTTTTACAGATAAGTAAGTATTCGATGATTTGGCTGGTAAATATCTGAGGCAGTACTCAAAATTTGACTGCAAGTCATTATATTATGCTAGGGTCTCCCTCTGTTCATCTAGATCATGGATTCCTCATTTTTGTGTGTATAATAGACCCCTTTGGCAGTTTGATGAAACCCATGGACCCCTACATAGAATAATGTCTTTAAATTCATAAAATAACATGCTGAAAATTATAAAGGTATATAAATTACTATAGTAAAATATGGCTCACCAAACATTAAAAAAAAAAAAAAAACCATGAGCCCCTCATTAAGAATCTTCACTCTAGTATTATCCTTACATTGAAAGAAATCCCCTGAACAGCATCCTTTTCATAGCAGATAACTAGGTAACACAGTGGACAGGGCTCTGGGCTTAGCATCAGGATAACTTGAATCCAAATTGTCTTTGTTCTGTGTTCCTTTCACTTGGCTACCCACTTTCTTCCTGAACATCTCCAATAGTGAAGGACATTTTCAGGCTGTTCACCCCACTTTTGGACAGTTCTGAAGAACCTGCCCTTTGTTCTTCGATTACCTTCATAAGGGTAAGGAGAAACAACAGGCATGTTTTATAGACAAGAAACTAAGACAGGCAGGTCAAAGAAGGTCAGGGATTGTACAGAAAGAGGGTGAGAGAAAATTGAGAGCTGCTCTCGTTCAGGATTATCTGTGTGCTGTTTCAGGGGCAATGTTGCACAGAAAAAGAGTACTGGGCTAGAAGCCTGGAAATGGAGTTATCTCTGTCACTATCTGTGAGGCAAGTCACTTTCCCTCTCTTTTCCTCAGTTTATTCATGTGTAAGTTACTAAAATAATTTCTAATTCCTAAAGCCAACAACTCTGCCTGGGAAATGTTTATTTTTTTGGACATGCCTTACACACAATAGGCACTTTTAAAATAGAACTGCATGACCTTCCTCTGTAAAATCCATCTGTCCCACAGGCGCCAGCTCTGAGAATGAGTTGAAAAGTGACAGAGCTGGTGTGACAATTGGTTGATCCTAAGACATGTGAGAGGGCTTTCCTGGAATTGCATCCAGTTTGGGTTTTTCCTTTGTTTTCCACCCCTCTGTTATGGAAGCTAGACCGAAAAAAAAAAAAATGATAAGGAAGAAGCATGTGCCAGCAGACAAAGGGTTCAGGCCTTTTTTAAATCACATGATCTGCTCGGGCCAAGCTAAAGAATATGATTAATTATAGGCTAAGAGATGACAGGTTGTGATTATGACTCCACCACTCTCCCCTTTTGCTTCAGCACAGGAGCAGAAGGCCAAGGTCACACCAGGAGAGAACAATCCCCCACCTATCTCCAGGGAACAAGCGTACTCTAGGAATTATCCCTGCGGGAAGTGCTTCATTACCACGGCCCAGCTCTTTCTCCTTGGCTGACATACTGGAGGTTGTTGCTGCTGACACGGCTGCCATCCCTCCTGGTGTCCTGGAGTCAGACCTGCAGAGAGGCTCCAGCCTGGCCCTTGTGGGCAGCAGCTCTCCTTTAGAACACAGGAGCACAGATTTTGGATTGCCTTGGAAGACTTGGTTTCAGAGGCCATATAGTACACACCTTCATTATAAAGTAGCAGAAACTGAAACCTTAGAGAAGCAGGACTTGGCCAACGTCACAGAGACAATAGGAGTCAGTCTGGCTGTTCTTGGAGACTTCCAGCGGAGAGAAGTTCACCATTTAGGGAGCTGTACATTAGGGAACAATGTGATACAGAGCATAGGACATTAGGATGATCTGAGTTCAGATCTTGCCTCAAGCACTTATTAGTTGTGTAAAACTAATGTTTTACTATAAAGTCATCTGGCTTCTCTCAATCTGTTTCTTTTTATTATTGTTATAATTATTAAAGCTTTTTATTTTCAAAACATATTCACGGATAATTTTTCAACATTGATCCTTGCATAATCTTGTGTTCCAAAATTTCCCCTCCTTCTCCCACCCCCTCCCTTAGATAGCAAAAAGTCCAATATATGTTAAAAATATTAAAATATATGTTAAATCCAATATATATGTAAACATATTTGTACAATTATCTTGCTACACAAGAAGTCTCAGATCAATAAGGAAAGAAAATGAATAAGAAAACTAAATGTAAACAAACAATAACAAAAAGAGTGAGAATATTATGCTGTGATCCACACTCAGTTCCCACAGTCCTCTCTCTGGGGAGAGGCTCTCTTCCTCACAAGATCATTGGAACTGACCTAAATCACCTCACTGTTGAAAAGAGCCACGTCCATCAGAATTGATCATCATATAATGTAGTTGTTGCCATGTATAATGATCTCCTGGTCCTGCTCACTTCACTCAGCATCAGTTCATGTAAGCCTCTCCAGGCCTCTCTGAAATCATCCTGCTGGTCTTTGTTACAGAACAATAATATTCCATAACATTCATATACCATTTTCCAATTGATGGGCATCCACTCAGTTTCCAGTTTATAGCCACTAATAAAAGGGCTGCCACAAACATTCTTGCCCATGTGAGTCATTTTCTCTCCTTGAAGATTTCTTTGGGATGTAAGCCCTGTAGAAACACTGCTGGGTCAAAGGGTGTGCACAGTTGATAAGCAATCATAGTTCCAAATTGCTCTCCAGAATGGCTGGATTCATTCACAGTTCCACTAACAATGTATCAGTGTCCCAGTTTTCCCACATCCATCCAACCTTCATCATTATCTTTTCCTGTAATCTTAGCCAATCTTAGGTGTGTAGTATTATCTCAGAGTTGTCTTAATTTGCATCACTCTGATCATTAATGTTTTAGAGCACCTTTTCATATGACTAGAGATGTCAACCTCAGTTTCTTAATCTGTAAAATGTGCAGGTGGGTTTGATGATCTTTATTTCATCACATTATACTTGATAATCCTTATTATTAATTCCTTAGAATGGGAAATTATACAGAAATTTCTTTCCATTGGTCTTAATTATATCCCATAAAGCCAATGGGAGCAATTACATCTTTGTCCACAAGAAAGCCCATCAAATATTTTTAATATTTATTTTATATGGTTTCTCTTTATCTGTCTTCTCTCTGTCTCTGTCTCTGTCTCTGTCTCTCTATTATGAGAGACTCTTTCTGTGTCTCTCAATCTCTCTCTTCATCTCTGTTAATCTCTCTGGTCGTCTTTTTCTCTCTATGTGTCTCTCTCTTTGTCTCTGTTTATCGGTATGTGCATGTCACTCTGTCTCTCTCTATCTCTCCGACCTTCTCTCTCTTGTCTCTGTCTTTCTCCTTCTTTCTCTTACTCTGTCTTTCTCTCAGTTTCTCTCAGTCTCTCTCTGTCTCTGTTTCTCTATGAGTGTCAGTCTGTCTTTCTGTTTCTTTATATCTCTGACCTTCTCTCTCTTGCCTGTCTCGTCTTTCTTTTTCTCTCTCTCACTCTGTCTTTCTGTGTGTTTCTCTCATTCTCTCTCTTTATCTCTGTCTCTATGTGTATCACTTTGTCTCTGTTTCTCTCTGTCTCTGTCACTTTGACTGCCTGTCTCAACATCCTCATGATTTGAAGCCCTCTCACCATCTAGGTAATTTTCCAGAGTAAATGAGACTAATACTTTACCTGCTCTGGACACAAAGCTCTTCTTAATGTAGTCTATGATTATATGAGATTTTTTGATTATCTTATCAAACTTTCACTTTCCAGTTAGACAGCCACTTTTAACACTTGCTGTGTGCCACACACTGTGCTAAATACCCAGAGATATGTTCAAGACTTACTTCAATCACTGTAGCCACTTTATCCCTGTGAATAATCTCATTATATCCTGACATTGTAACAATTCATTCACAATTAAAGACAGAAATTTTATCAAAAGTCTATTACAAAACTGAAGAGATATAGATAACATACTGGCGACAAGTCAGGATCCTAAAAAGAAAAGGACAAGCTGGAAAATTAAAATTTTACTCAGGTGACATTTAATAGGGATAAAAAGTCAAATCTTCATTTTGAGAAATTTTCATCACAAGTATAAAATGAGGATATCATGGCTAGAAAGCATTTTTTGTGAAAAAGATCTGGAGGTATTTGTGGACAGCAAAGTAAATATAAATGAATTATGTTATAATGTCAGTCAAAAATGCTAATGAGATTTTGAGGTACTAAGCTTTGTTTTCCAGTGGAATTAATAGCTTTGCACCCAATACTGATCAGATTTCCAGTACAGGCTCCACATGGTAGTTAAGGATAATACAGAGAACATCAGTTGGAAGGTAATGAATCAATCATATCAAATAAGCATTTAAGTACCTAAATGCACTTAATAAAGTACTGTGCTTGGTATTGGAAATATAAATTCAAAGATTGAAATAAATAGGTGGAAGAAATGTGAGATAAAGAAGTCCAAAATAAAGAAAAAAAAATTTCTCTATGGATTAGGGATACCAATGAGCTTGTGAAAGAAGGCATGGGAATTGTTGAAGTGGAATGTGGTAAAAAGGCTTCTGAGGCTGAAATCTGGGTTGGAGAGAATTCATATCATTTTCATCCTTTATTCTGAGAAGAAAAAAAGATGACAAAATGGTAGATAATTTTCTCCTAAGTATTTGGTGATTGGGTAATATAGAAAAGAAAAGCTTGGTGATGGGAGTTGTTGGTATTTTTTTTTGACCAGTGAGCTATTAGTAAGAAGAAAGGGGCAAGTGACTATACAGTTTCCAAAGACTTCCAAAAGGAAGAAGGATTAAGTTTATTTTATTAAACCACAACAATTAAAAATAGAATTGATGGGTAGAATATGTAAAGATGCTAAACTGAATGAAAGGAAGAATTTTCTAATTAATAATGCTGTGCAAAAATGGAAAAGAAGATGGAGGAAAGGATTTATGATTTATCATAATAGATTCCCACAGGGAAAAATGATTGTACTTCTTATATGGAAGTGAGGATGCTGTGTTGGCAATATCATTTACTTCAGTGGTATCTAAGTCAGAGAAGGGAAGATTGAAGGGAAATACTATGAGAAACAAATTAAAGTATAAAGGATACTGAGCTCAGACAGAGACATTGAGTAGGGTTAAATGAGTGGAAGGTAGAATTAGGGTAGAATTAATAACAAACAAAGCAATCACTGATATGAGCTGATGAGAGACACAGAGACAGAGACAGGGATAGACAAAAAAAATCAGTTATTTGAGCCTTTCCTGAGATAAGAATAAATACTGTTTTAGAAAACATAAACTGCAGAAACCTAGTGTTAATTCTTCTTTTCTCTTTTTTTCTAAAGTGAAAACAGTGGACATTAAAAATATTTTAATAAAACTTCTTTGGGAAAATAATTGCTACTTTAATTTCAAATGAGATCAACTCATAAAAAGAATGACAGACTATATCAGAAGGCAAAACCAAATAATTCTTTTGGTTAATGATAAACACATGCATAAGATAAATATTCAGTAAGAGTTAAAATGAAAGGTTGGGGTAGAATTCACTATACCTCATCTGAATTAAAAACAAAAGCAAAGGCAACAACAAAAGCGAGTAATAACTGTGATCTTAGAAAAGGTAACTATAAAATAGTTAATAAACAGGAAAAATACATAATAACTAAAAGTATAATTAATCAAATATTCAAATATACTCTAAGGTCATTGGATGCAGATCATTCATGCTTGCATATATTTTATAACTCTTGTCCATATTCTCCCATTAGTTTCTGGGAAAGAGTCAGACCACAGTGAGAGCTTTTCTTGAGATCTCTTGGCATAATGAATCTACAAATAAAGTACATAGGCTCTGAATTCCTTATAATGTGCTCCTGCTTATTGAATAACCCTTTTTTTTTAAAAAAAAAAGGTATACATTCTTTTTATAACATAATTTATAACACTTCTCTATTATATTTCTCCTTTTTGTCAATCATTGCAACTGCTCATATTTAGCATTCAACTCTTTTACTCTTTAAGTGATTCTTAACTTTTAATTCTAACCAAACTGTAGAAAAAAGTAGATAAATAGAATGAACATTATTGGTGACTTCAACATATTTCTTTTAGAATTAAACAAATCTAAGAGATAAATAAGAAGTTAAAAAACTGTGCTGATTATTAGAAAACTTAGATATGATAGATTATTAGCAATGTATTAATGGGTATCTTAAAAATATGTGTTCTTCCTTTCTTATTGTTTTTAGAATTTCATGCCTTGCTTACAAAAAGTTACTATGTTGTAGGACATAAAGAATGAATAAATCTAGAAATACAGAACAATTAAATACATCTTTAATGAGCATAATAATAATAATTTTAATTAAGGGTAAAGATATAAAAAAGTAGTCACATAATAAATGAACAACAAATACAGAAATACTAAGGTGGAAATGCATAAATACTAGTCCTTTTTAATGATGAAAATAAGAAAACATTGAAATCTGTGGGATGTTCACATTTCTTCAGTTAAAAAAAATGTGCTTTTCCAAATGCATAAAAAGAAAATATGGAAAAAACATCAAGTGAAAAAAAAATGTCCTATACTGGTTGCAATATTTATTGTATGCTAATACCTACCTATCGTAAAAGTTTAAATTTTTCAAGGTGACATACATCTGAAAAAATAGTAAATAATAGAAGAGTATACAAAGTGCCACAGTAAATGGTACAAACTGTTGGAAAATGGAAAAAAATCAGAGTGGGCTGAAACGAGAGGGAGAAAGAATGTTTTACAGAAAAAATTCAGATTTCATATATTCCTAAATTTTGATAGCTACAAGGTCTAGGATAAGTCAGTTAAAACAGAGCATCTCCCTTCTTTTGGTATATCATTGGCATCTTTCTCATGACTCTTTTATAAAATAAAACATAATGTGTATATATATATATATATATATATATATATACACACATACCTACATATATATATATATATATATATATATTATATATATATATATATATATATATATATATAGTGAGTTGAACTATCATTGTATGAAGGCTTAGTTTAAAAAATTTTGTTGTTTTCAGGAAGTAGAAATGGTCATCTGGTATTTGAAGACTTATTCCCCTTGTTATGTGATTAGGAGCACTATTGTTAGAAATAATATCCATAAAACCATTTATTTTTCATATATTTATTAATATATATTGGGTTTTTATGCATATGAAAGTTATATTAATGAACATCTGGACATGGGGAAGAATCATCATTGCTTAATTAAGAAAATATTCTTTTTTAAAAAGAAATGACAGGTTGTTAATTGCCTACAAAGGGTAATTGAACCTCATCAATGGCATCTCATGGGTGGTAAATATCCATCTCTTCATGATTGGCAACTGGAATTTATAAATAGAGAAGGATGCACACAACACTGACTAGAACATATTGTAGAACTTCATGAAAGCACCTTGAATATTTGGCCCTGTCAAATCTCAACTGTCAGGCTGACAATTTTAAATATTTCCAACTTTAGAATATTTGTTAGGGAAGCTCCAAACTAAATGACCCCAAGGTTAAAACTGACTGGGCAAAATTGAGCAATCATTAGAAGATTCACTGGAAAAGTCAGTCCACAATACAGAGAAATTACTTCTCATTATCCTTATAGATACAAGTTGCCCCATGCTGAGCTCCTGTATGGTTGAATCCATCCCCTCCCTGAGAGCTGATAATCAGAGGTCAGAGGATTTTTAAAAATGGAGTCATACACAATTATAACTTTCTGATATTGTAATATTACCATACACTGGGAGACAGACTGACATTTTCCTAATGCATCAGACTCATTGCTTAGATTGGATGACCTCTAAAGTTCTTTAGAGTTCTAAAATTCTAGGTTTTCTAAATGTTAATGTAATCAGAGAACTAAAGGTTGCTTAAGTACTAAATAGGGAGAACATAGGAGAGAATTTAAGGACATATTCAAAATTCTTCATAATCTGACCCCAGTCTAATTTTCCAGATTTATTTCTCATTGTTTCCAGGCATTCTGAGATATCAACTCTCATGCACATGTCACCTTTCACCTTTCATATTTTCAGAAGTTATATCCTATCCCTAAAAATTCATGACTTTTTAAAATTTCTGCCTTTTGAAAATCCTTCACGTTTTCAAAAGCTCAGTTTAGGCAATATCTCTTCCAGGATCTATCCCAATTTTAAGTGTTCCTATTGCCCAAATATTTTTTGTTAATATTTAGTCATTTTCAGATGTATCCAACTTTTCATGACCTCTTTTGAAGATTTTCTTGGTTAAAAATACCAAAGTGGTTTGCCACTTCCTTCTCCAGCTAATTTTACAGATGAGAAAACTGAGGCACAATTAAGTGACTTGCTCAGCATCACACAACTAGTAAGTTTCTGAGGCTGGATTTGAATTCAAGTTTTCCTGACTCAAGCCTGACTATCACTAAGCTGCCCTAAAAATTATCTACCTATTATGTTTGTATACAACACACACACACACACACACACACACACACACACACACACACACTTTTCTTTTCTAGTGTTTAGCCTAGTACTTTCTCATCCTAAGAAGCTCTTAAATATTTTCTGAATTGTATTTTTATAATTAAAATAAAGACTAGGTGGCTGGGTCTGGTCTAACACTGTAGTTATATTCCTAGTTCTGACATCTAATCTTCTGAGGTCAATTTGGTGTCCTAAAACTCTTTTGTTGTCTTAGTGAGAAGAGGCATTTTGCATTATAAAGTATTGACTTTCTATAGATAATCAGTCTCTTAGGAGTTGAGAAGATAAAGGCAGATTTTTATAGGTTTTGATTATTCCTTGAATAAATTGTTCTTGTATAATCCTGTGGCTATAGAGCTCAGAAGTTAGAGTTCAGAAAGGTCTTTTTAAGGTATTTCCTTATTCATTTATATTTCTTCCATTCCCTAACTATCATTAGCAGAGCCAAAATTAGCTGTGAAATAAGGAAGCTTACCCAAGCCCAGAGAGGTTGTCAACTTAAAGAGTACCCCATAGAAAATAAGAAAATAGTACTTGAGAAGATAAAAAAGAGCTGGAGGTGGGAAAGAAGTGTGACAATAATAGCTCCTACTTGATTTTAAAAAAATTGATGCACTTACAAATCATTTTTCAAAAATATTCAATAGTATTTTATTTTTCCAAATACATGTAAAGATAGTTTTTAGCATTCATTTTTGTAAGATTTTGTGTTCCAATTTTTTCCCTCCCTTCTCTCCAAGAAAGTGAGTAATCTGACATAGCTCAATATATGGAATTCTTTTAGATATATTTGCATATTTGTCATGTTGTACAAGATAAATCAGACAAAAAGGGGGAAAATCATGAAGAAAACAAAATGAAAATATTATCCTTCAATCCATATTCAATTTCCATAGTTCTCTCTGAGGATGTGATTGGCTTTTTCCATTTTAGGCCTATTGGAATTGCCTTGGATCACCATATTGTTGAGAAGAGTCAAATCAATCACTGTTGATCATCACATAATCCTGCTTTTTTCCATGTACAATACTCCCTTAGTTCTGCACTCAGCATCAGTTCATGTATGTCTCTCCATGTTTTTCTGAAATCATCCTGCTGATTATTTCTTATAGAACAATAATATTTATAATATTCATATACCATAATTTATTCAGCTATTCTCCAACTGATGGGCACCCACTCAATTTCCAGTTTCCTGCCACTACAAAAAGGGCTGTCACAAACATTTTTGCATGTGTGGATCTTTTTCCCCCTTTTATGATCTCTTTGGCATACACACACTGTAGTGATATTGCTGGATCAAAGAATATGCACAATAACTCCCACTTTAAAAAAATCTTTGGAGTGATATAATAATATTCCCATTTTACAGATGAGGAAACTGATCCTTAGGTTATGTAAATTGCCCAAGGACCTAGCAAGTGGCTAGGTCTAAATTCCAAGTGTTTTTGAGTCAGATTCAGCCACTTCCCCAATATATCATACTGTATTTTGCAGAAAAATATCACCTAATAAATAGTTATTGAATGCTGAATAAAACAAACTAAAAGGAAGGCAAGAATTTGTAAAACAAGACTTGAAGGTTTTATATAGGAGAAGTTAAAGAAAAAAATAAAAGAAGAAAGGGAAAAAGAATAAGTGAAAATCAGCAACATTGACTTACCATCTTGCAAAGAAAAAGGAAAAATTAGATTAAAATAAAAAAAAATTTGGGATGGCTAGAGATATCTAAAAATGGGATGTAGAGAGCAATAGAAATAGTAGATCATGTGGCCTCTGATGGACAGGGACACAAGAGTCAGCCTTCATATCCCACTTTGGAATTCTTTCCATAGATCCCCTTGGAGACAAACTCTAAACTGATTTCCTAGGCACTGTCAGTTAATAAGTCTGCCAATTAGTTCTCTCTTCCTTCCTCACCTTTCTCATTTTGAAAACCCCAAAGTGAAAGTGCACAGGAGGGAAAGGACTGACATCTGCTGTAGAGCAGCAAGTCAGGGAACCTGTCGAACATCTTGACAGCTTCCAAAAATCAGCTAATCATGAAAGCAACTCTGTGTATCTTTAAGCTGAGCATTCCATTTTTTCCTGTAAGTTCATTTTAAACATGTACAATAACATCCCTTATTTTACAAAAAGAAAAATAATAAGAAGTTATTGCTAAGAACAATGTGAAGCCTTCTCCCTCTCTCATTTCTGTACCATCATGGCTCCTAGTGATTGCAGTCTTCATGGATCCACAGAATACTAGCAATGATAGAATCATACAAAAAATCATTTGGGGGACCAAATCCCAAGTCCCCCAAAGAATCAGAATGTGGATCTTTTAAGGGTCTAAAAGATTATTTTCTTTTTTAAAAAAAGTCAAATTCTGTTATGATAGTAAGAATAGTTCTGAGTAGTTAAATATACTACTCAATGGAAAATAACCATTTGAGTATTGTGGAGAGCAAAACTGTGACTTCCTAGATATAATTTCCCTGCAATTCTCCCCCATTTTCCTGTCTTCTTCCCCATCCTCAACATGCACTCAATGCTTCTATATTTTCCTTTTTGACGCAAGATTTGCCCATTCTCCTAGTAACTCAATTCAATTGAACAAGTTTTCATTGTGTTTACTACCATATACAAGTTATTCTAGATGCTAAAGATAAAAAAAATTGTCAGTGGCTCATGAGGCTATAAAATTATATTTTTTTAGTTTACCATTTCTTTCCATTCCTTGTACTGATCTCTAGATGATAAACATTCAAATATAATATTTACATTAAATTGTTCATAGATGCTAATATTTTATTTGTTACCCAACTGTGATAAAAAACCTACTTGAATCTCTTTAGGGGTAAGAATAAATTTTCAATTCAAATTAATATTTTTTTTTTGTTGTTGTTGTTCTTGGGTTATCAAACTTTTCAAAAATACCAGAAAGATTAATTTAAAAATACTATTTTTGTTAAAATAGTCTGTATCCAGATTAATTTGATAAGAAATGGTTGTAGCACAACTGGGGAAAATTGCATAATTTAAATTTGATCTTCTTCATAAGCTAACTAAAACAGGAATCACTTCTGCAATACCCAAGATAAATGAAAATTCAGCATCTGTTCAAATACCTCTAATGGAGGAGAACTCCTTATCACTCAAAGTAGCTTATTTTACTTTTGGAGAACTCTAATTATTAGGGAGCGATACATATACTAAAGAAAAATCTGTTTCATTCCATTTTTTAAAATTTTTTCAAGGAATTTAATTTTATCTTGAGGTCTGCATTCTTTTTTTCTTTCTACCTCACCCTCCAACAATTAAGAAAACCAGAAAACTAAAAGACAGTTGAAATATGTATAATGAAATAAGATAAATTCTTTCACTAGCCATGTTATATATGTCATTAATAAATGTTTATATTTATATATGTATGACTCAGTCTGGACTCTGGGTATCACCAGATATCACTGGGTCAAAGGATATGCAGAGTTTAAAAGTACAACCTGAAATCGCTTTCTAAAATGGCTGGACTACCTCATAAATCCATCAACAATGCATTAATGTACATGTTTTCCTAGCAGCATTTGAGGAGAAGAGGAGGATAAATTTAGTCAATATGATAGCTATGATGTGGTACCTCAGAGTTGTTTTGGTTTATGGCAATCAATCAGATATAGGTTATATATGTATAATCATAGTAAAAGAAAATAATATTTTCACATTACACTCATGTCTTGAAAAAATCAGAATAAAAGGAAAAATCACAAGAAAGAAAAACAATAACAACAACATCAAAATAAAAATAATGTTCTTCAATCTGCATTAAGACTCTTCTTTCTCTGGATGTGTATAGCATTTTCCATCAAGAGTCTTTTGGAATTGTTTTAAATTATTGTGTTGCTGAGAAGAACAAAGCTTATCAAAGTTGATCATCCACACAATCTTTCAGTTATTGGGTACAGTATTTTCCTGGTTCTGCTCAATTTACTCAGCATCAATTCATCTAAGTCTTTCCATGTTTTTCTGAAATCCATCTGCTTATCATTTATTATAAAATAATGGTATTCCATTACATTCATATATGGCAATTTGTTCAGGCATTTCTCAATTGGTGGATATCCATTTGATTTCCAATTCTTTGCCACCACAAAGAGAATTGCTAAAACATTAAGTACATGTTTGCATTTTTTATTATCTCTTTGGGATACAGATTTAGTAGTGGTACAAGAACAAAAGATAAGCACAATGTTATAGCTCTTTGAGAATAGTTCCAAATTGTTCTCTGGAATGGTTGAATCACTTCACAATTTCACCTTTAATTTATTAGTGTCCCAATTTTCCCACATCCTCTTCAACATTTATCATTTTTTTCTTTAATATTAGCCAATCTGATAGTTGTGAGATGACACATAAAGATGGTTTGCATTTCCTACTTAATAGTGGTTTAGAACATCTTTTCATAACCAAAAATGGCTTTAATTTCTTCATCTGAAAATTATCTGTTCATATCCTTTGACTATTTATCAATTGTGCAGTGACTTGTATTTCTATAAATTTGACTCAATTCTCTGTGAATTTTAAAAATGAGACCTTTATCAGATACACTGGCTGTAAAAATTGTTTTCCAGCTTTCTGCTCTCCTTATAGAGCATTGGTTGCATTGGTTTTATTTGTGTTGAAACTTTTTAATTTAATGTAACCAAAATTATCCATCTTGAATTTCATAATGCTCTCTATCTCCTGTTTGGTTGTAAATTCTTCCCTTATCGATAGATCTAATAGGTAAATTATTCTTTGCTCTCCTAATTTACTTATGGTACTATCTTTTATAGTTAAATCATCTATCCATTTTGACCTTGTCTTGATATAGAGCATGAGATATTGGTTAATGCATAGTTTCTGCCGTATATTTTCCAACAGTTTTGTCAAATAGTGAGTTCTTAAATCAGAAACTGAAGTCTTTGGGTTTATCAAACAGTAGATTAATATTGTCATTAATTATTGTGTCTTGTATACCTAACCTATTCCACTAATTTACCAATTTATTTCTTATTCAGTACCATCTAATTTTGGTAATTCTACTTTATAATATAGTTTTAGATCTGGTATGACTAGGCCTCCTTCCTTGGCATTTTTATTTTTTTCTAGTTCTATAAAATATATATTTTTTTCAATCTGGAACTATACTCAAAATGTTATCAAACTGTGCAAACCCTTTGATCCAGCAGTGTTTCTACTGGGCCTATCTCCCAAAGAGATACTAAAGAAGGGAAAGGGACCCACATGTGCAAGAATGTTTGTGGCAGCCCTGTTTGTAATGGCAAGAAACTGGAAACTGAGTGGGTGCCCATCAGTTGGAGAATGGCTAGGTAAATTGTGGTATATGAATGCAATAGAATAGTATTGTTCTGCAAGAAACAATCAGCAGCATGACTTCAGAAAAGTCTGGAGAGACTTACATGAACTGATGCTAAGTGAAATGAGCAGAACCAGGAGATCATTATACACGGCAACAAGAAGACTATGTGATGATAAATTCCTATGGGCGTGGCCCTCTTCAACAATGAGATGATTCAAACCAATTCCAATTGTTCAGTGATAAAGAGAGCCATCTACACCCCAAGAGAGGACTGTGGGAACTGAGTGTGGACCACAACATAGCATTCTCACTCTCTCTGTTGTTTGCTTTTCTATTTTTACTTTGCACTCTGGTTATAAGAGATATGGTCAGTTTTCTTTTCTTATTTTTTGAAATATGATTTCCACAACTTTGTGCTTTCATTAAGGAAGTGATGCATGGATTCTTTCTATTTCCCCTCTTTCCCCCAATCCCATCCCCTAACTCGCAGGAAGACCAATACATGTTAAATATGTTACAATATATGTTAAATATATGAATACATAGTTATACAGTTATCTTGCTGCACAAGAAAACTCGGATCAAGAAGGATAAAAAACTGAAAAGAAAACAAAGTGCAAGCAAACAACTTTGTTTATTTTTTAAATTTTGTTGTGGCATTTGACAGGTCTAATAGTTTTAAAATTATCTCTTCTAATCATTTGCCATGAGGTATATTACATTTTTTTTCCTTTTTTTTTTTCAGTATTTTGACTTTTGAGTTGACATTTATTTGGTCAATTATAATATTCAAGAAGTTATTTTCAGGATCAAGTTTTATATCTCTTATTCCAAGATCATAATTTTTTTAAACTTTATATTTTTCCAGATCCCCTTTTTTAATTTTTAATTTTTTTTATTTAATAATAAATTTATATTGACAGAATCCATGCCAGGGTAATTTTTTTTTACAACATTATCCCTTGCACTCACTTTTGTTCCGATTTTTCCCCTCCCTCCCTCCACCCCCTCCCCTAGATGGCAAGCAGTCCTATATATGTTAGATATGTTGCAGTATATCCTAGATACAATATATGTATGCAGAATCGAACAGTTCTCTTGTTGCACAGGGAGAATTGGATTCAGAAGGTAAAAATAATCCTGGAAGAAAAACAAAAATGCAAATAGTTCACATTTGTTTCCCAGTGTTCTTTCTTTGGGTGTAGCTGCTTCTGTCCATCATTTATCAATTGAAACTCAGTTAGGTCTCTTTGTCAAAGAAATCCACTTCCATCAGAATACATCCTCATACAATATCGTTGTCAAAGTGTATAATAATCTCCTGGTTCTGCTCATTGCACTTAGCATCAGTTCATGTAAGTCTCTCCAAGCCTCTCTGTATTCATCCTGCTGGTCATTTCTTACAGAACAATAATATTCCATAACATTCATATACCACAATTTACCCAACCATTCTCTAATTGTTGGGAATCCATTCATTTTCCAGTTTCTAGCCACTACAAACAGGGCTGCCACAAACATTTTGGCACATACAGGTCCCTTTCCCTTCTTTAGTATTTCTTTGGGATATAGGCCCAGTAGAAACACTGCTGCATCAAAGGGTATGCACAGTTTGATAACTTTTTGGGCATAATTCCAGATTGCTCTCCAGAATGGTTGGATTCGTTCACAACTCCACCAACAATGCATCAGTGTCCCAGTTTTCCCGCATCCCCTCCAACATTCATCATTATTTTTTCCTGTCATCTTAGCCAATCTGACAGGTGTGTAGTGGTATCTCAGAGTTGTCTTAATTTGCATTTCTCTGATCAATAGTAATTTGGAACACTCTTTCATATGAGTGGAAATAGTTTCAATTTCATCATCTGAAAATTGTCTGTTCATATCCTTTGCCATTTATCAATTGGAGAATGGCTTGATTTCTTATAAATTAGAGTCAGTTCTCTATATATTTTGGAAATGAGACCTTTATCAGAACTTTTAGCTGTAAAGATGTTTTCCCAGTTTGTTGCTTTCCTTCTAATCTTGTTTGCATTAGTTTTGTTTGTACAAAGGCTTTTTAATTTGATATAATCAAAATTTTCTATTTTGTGATCAGTAATGATCTCTAGTTCATCTTTGGTCACAAATTTCTTTCTCCTCCACAAGTCTGAGAGTCTATCCTATGTTCCTCTAATGTATTTATAATCTCGTTCTTTATGCCTAAGTCATGGACTCATTTTGATCTTATCTTGGTATATGGTGTTAAGTGTGGGTCCATGCCTAATTTCTGCCATACTAATTTCCAGTTATCCCAGCAGTTTTTAATTAAATAATGAATTCTTATCCCAAAAGTTAGGATCTTTGGATTTGTCAAACACTAGATTGCTATAGTTGACTATTCTGTCTTGTGAACCTAACCTTTTCCACTGATCCACTAATCTATTTCTTAGCCAATACCAAATGGTTTTGGTGACTGCTGCTTTATAATATAATTTTAGATCAGATATAGCTAGGCCACCTTCATTTGATTGTTTTTTCATTAATTCCCTTGAGATTCTCGACTTTTTATTGTTCCATATGAATTTTGTTGTTATTTTTTCTAGATCATTAAAATATTTTCTTGGAAGTCTGATTGGTATAGCACTAAATAAATAGATTAGTTTAGGGAGTATTGTCATCTTTATTATATTCGCTCAGCCTATTCAAGAGCACTTAATATTTTTCCGATTATTTAAGTCTGACTTTATTTGTGTGGAAACTTTTTTTTTGTAATTTTGCTCATATAATTCCTGACTTTCCTTTGGTAGATAGATTCCCAAATATTTTATGCTATCAACAGTTATTTTGAATGGAATTTCTCTTTGTATCTCTTGCTGTTGGATTTTGTTGGTGATGTATAAAAATGCTGAAGATTTATGGGGATGTATTTTGTATCCTGCTACTTTGCTAAAGTTATGAATTATTTCTAATAGCTTTTTAGTAGAATCTCTGGAGTTCTCTAGGTATACCATCATATCATCTGCAAAGAGTGATAGTTTGGTTTCCTCATTGCCTACTCTAATTCCTTTAATCTCTTCCTTGACTCTTATTGCTGAGGCTAGTGTTTCTAATACAATATTGAATAATAATGGTGATAGTGGGCAACCTTGCTTCACTCCAGATCTTACTGGGAAAGGTTCCAGTTTTTCCCCATTGCATATGATGCTTACTGATGGTTTTAAATATATGCTCCTGACTATTTTAAGGAACCCCCCCATTTTTCATCTACCACTGTAATTTAAAATTTTTAAATTAAAAGTAATTTTAAAAATCATTTTGGCTCTTAAAAATAAACCCTTCATTTTTTTTATTTGAGGCTCATTGTCTTCTAAGTTTGTGTTTTAAGCTTTTTGTTATATATTAGCTGTTTATGATGGAATTCTTTTGCTTGCTTATTCTTTCAGGATTTTTTACACTTAAGATTTTTTCACATATTCTGTGTACTTCTATGCATGTGGAGGATAGTATCTCTCAAGTCAGCTTAGTTCTCTTGGTGCTATCTGATGCTATACTGAAGTATTGATTCAGTGTCTTATTAGATCTCAGGGACACATGAAGCTGGGGATTTTCAAGCTCTTAGTGCTCTTAGATGAGGTCTGTTCACTACTCTCCTGTCCTGAGTTCTACAAATTCCTAACTTAGCTTTATCTCTGAATAAAATAGTTGTAAGTGCTTGTCCCTGATTCAAATTCCAATAGACTCTTGGTCGAATCAGTATCTATCAGTTCTGCAGGTTCAGAGTGACCATAGCATGCTCTCCTGTGGTCCCTCTCCCTCTCCCTCTCCCTCTCAGTCTCTTTCTCTCTCCACATCCCCTGTCTCATGATGTACTTACTTTAGTTCAGCAATCCCTAAGACCTCTTCTGTCCCAGTACTTCTTCCTCAGTTATACAACCTGGTCTTCTTTCAGTTGCTGGACCCAGGAATACTCTATTTAGGGCATTCATGCCTCAGAGATTCTACTAAAAAGCTATTAGAAATAATTCAACAGCAATATCATACAGTTATTTTCTGGGTAGAAAATGAATTGTAATTTTTTCCTTTGATCTGCTAATTAGAATTTGGTCTTATGGATTTTTCAGATCATTATGGAAGAGGTATAGTGGAGAAGTTGATCTATATTTCTTCTTATTATTCTATCATCCATCTCCATAATCCTCTCTATATTTCTAATAACTTCTTATAGTTTTGTCCTTTACAGTACAACAGAACAAGTCAAATTATTTTTTTCCTTGACACATTTAACATCTAGTGAGTTTCCACTCAGTCTTCTCTTTCCTCTTCTAAATTAAGTCAATGACCATATCAATGCCTTAGTCACTCTTTTATAGATATGACCTAGTTTGCTATTGTCTTTTCTAAAACATGGTGTCTACAATTGATTATAATACCTCAGATGTGAGGTAAATATAATTGGATTGTCACCTTTCCAGACACTATTCTTCTCTTGAAGAATATTAGCAGGTCACATAATTCATACTGAACTTTCAATCCACTAAAACAATCAGATCTTCTTCCCAACAGAAGTATCTGTAGCACTCCTACTTTCATATGGATCGTTCTCTCTTTGTTTCTACCTCTGTCTCTGTCTCACTCTGTCTCTCTGTCTGTCTGTCTCTATCTCTCTCTTTCTCTCTCTCTCCCTCTCTCTTTGTGTGTGTGTGTGTGTGTGTGTGTGTGTGTGTGTGTCTCATTTTAATAAGCTGAAGAATATCTGGGTGGAACTACATGGAACAGTAGCTAGAGCGACTTGGAATCTGAAAGAATAGATTCAACACCTGCCCCAGACAGTGATTAATCATAGGATCCTGGGCAGATCACAACCTCTGCTTATTTCATTTTCCTAATCATGAAATAGGGAGAATAAAGACACCCACTTGTCAGAGATTTTGTGAGGATTACATGAGATATTTGTTAACTTTAAACAAGATATTATTATTATTATCATCATCATCATCATCATCATCACCATCCATAGGAGGACAATCAGAATGGTGAAGACCCTTAATTTATGTCCCATGAGGATTTTAAAAAAATAATTCTTGATCTCATCAGTTTGAATGGGATGGACACTCCCATAAAAAAAGAAGCAAATACCAGAGTGGGTTAAAAAACAGAATCCTACAATATGTTGCTTACAAGAAACACATTTAACACAGAGAGACATATATAGAGTAAAGGTAAAAGGCTGGAATAGAATTTATTACTTCAGCTGAAATAAAAAAAAAAAAAGTAGGAGTAGCAATTATCTCAGATAAAGCAAAAGTAGATCTAATTAAAAGAGATAAGGAAGGAAGGTACATCTTGATAAAGGATACCTTAAACAATGAATTAGAAGAATATTAAATGTATATGTACTAAGTGGTAGAGCATATTCCTAGAGAAGAAATTAAGCCAATCACAATAAAAAATAGACAGCAAAACTATATTGGTGGGGGACCTCAACCTTAACCTCTCAGAATCAAACAAATTTAATAACAAAACAAATAATACCAAACTAGGGAGATTAATAAGACCCTTGGAAACCTAGATATGATAGACCTCTGGAGAAAATTGAATAGGGACAGATAGGAATACACCTTTTTTTTTGGCAGTACATGGCACCTATATAAAAATTGACCATATTAAGACATAAAACTCTCATATTTCAAATGTAGAAAGGCAGAAATAGTAAATGTTTCCTTTTCTGAACATGATGCAATAAAATTTATATTCAGTAAAGAGCTAGGGAAAAATAGGCTAAATGCCTATTGGAAATTAAAAAATCTAATTCTGAAGAATGAATGGGTCAAACAACAAATCACAGAAACAATCAATAATTTCATCCAAGAAAATGACAATAATGAGACAATATACCAAAATCTATGAGATGCAGCCAAAGCAGTTCTTAGGGGAAATTTTATATCTCTAACTAGTTAGAGATAAAATAAAAGAAATAAAGAGGAGATCAATGAATTGGGCATGCAACTAAAAAAGTTAGAAAAAAAATTAAACACCCTCAATTAAATACCAAATTAGAAATTCTAAAACTTAAAGAAGAAATTAATGAAATTAAGAAGACTATTGAATTACTTAATAAAACTAAGAGTTGCTTTTATGAAAAAACAAAAAAAAATAGATAAACCTTTGGATAATTTGATTAGAAAAAAAGGAAAGAAAAAAAATAACCAACATCAAAAAAGAAAAGGATGCACTTAACACCAATGAAAAAGAAATTAAGGGAATAATTAGGAGCTATTTGCCCAATTGTATGGCAGCAAATCTGACAATCTAACCAGAATGGATGAATATTTACAAAAAATTTAAATTTCCCAGATCAACAGAAGAGGAAATAAATTACTTAAATAATCCCATTTTAGAAAAAGAAACTGAACAAGCTATTGATGAACTCCCTAAGGAAAAATCTCCAAGGTCACAGTATTCACAAATGAATTCTACCAAACATTTAAAGAACAATTAATTCCAATATTATGAAAATTATTTGGAAAAATAAAGAAAGAAGAAATCCTGCCAAATTCCTTCTATGACACAAATATACTGATACCTAAGCAGAAAGAGCCAAAACAGAAAAAGAAAATTACAGATCTATCTCCCTAATGAATATTGATGCAAAAATTTTAAATAAAATATTGGCAAAGAGATTGCTGCAATTTATCAGCAGGATAATACACTAGGACCAAGTAGGATTTATATGGAATGCAGAACTGATTCAATATCAAGAAAACTGTTACCATAATCAACCATATCAATAACAAAACCAACAGAAATCACATGATAATCTTGATGCAAAAAAAAAAGCTTTTGACAATATATATCACCATTCTTATTAAAAACATTAGAGAACATGGGGATAAAGGGAGTTTTCCTTAATAAGCAGTTTTTATTTAAACCCAACAAGTATTATTTGTAATGGAAAGAAGCTAGACACATTCTCAGTAAGATCAAGGATGAAACAAGGATGCCCATTAACACCACTATTATTCAACATTGTACTAGAAATGTTGGCTTTAGTAATTAGAATACTCAATATGGAAATAAAACTATCACTCTTTGCAGACGATATAATGATATACTTAGAGAATCTTAGAAAATCATTCAAAAACCTACTCAAAACAATTCACAGCTTTAGCAAAGTTGCAGGATATAAAATAAATTCACACAAACCATCAACATTTCTATATATTACTGACAAATCTCATCAGCAAGATATAGAAAGCTATTTAAAATAGCTATCAACAAAATAAAATATTTGGATGTCTACCTGCAAAGACAAACACAAGCACTGTATGAACACAATTACAAAACACTTCTCACACAAATAAATTCAGATCTAAACAACTGGGAAAATATCAATTACTCATGAGTAGGCTGAACTAATATAATAAAAATGACAATTCTGCTTATATTGGTCTACTTATTCAGTGCTATACTAATCAAACTGCCAAAATTATTTTATACAACTAGAAATAATAATAACAAAATTCATCTGTAAGAACAAAAGGGAATTAATGGGAAAAAAATACAAAGGATGGCAGCTTAGCAGTACCAAACCAAACTATATTATAAAACAGCAGTCATCAAAATCATTTGATACTGGCTAAGAAATACAGTGGTGGATCATTGGAATAGATTAGCTACATATGACACAATAATCAATATCATAATTTAATGTTTGATTAACATCCAAACTCCAACTTTTGGGATGAGAACTCACTATTTGACAAAAATTGCTGGGAAAATTGGAAAATGATATGTCAGAAATTCGGCAATGACATACATATCACATTCTATACCAAAATAAGGTCAATATAGGTACATGATTTGGGCATAAAGGATGATACCATAAACAAATTAGGAGAGCAAGAGATAATTTGCCTATCAGGTCTTTGGAAAAGGGAGGAATTTATGACAAAAGAACTACATACAGAATATTATGAAAAGCAAAAGGGTCAACTTTGATAGCATCAACTTAAAAAGTTTTAGCACAAACAAAACCAACAAAAACAAGATTAATAGGCAAGTACAAACCTGGGGAAAAATCTTTATGGCCAGTGTTTCTGAGAAAAGTGTCATTTCTAAAATATATAAAGAACTATGCCAAATTTATAGGAATAGAAGTCATTTCCAAATTAATAAATGGTCAAAGGATATGAACATACAATTTTCATATGATGAAATTAAAGTCATCTCTAATCACAAAAAATGCTCTAAATCACTATTTATTACAGAAAGGCAAATTAAAATAACTAAGGTACCACCTTATGTCTCTCAGTTTGGCTAAGATAACAGGAAAAGATAATAAATGTTGGAGAGGATGTGGGAAAACTGGAACACTAATGCATTATTGGTTGTGGATTTTTAAAATGATCCAAACATTTTGGAAAGCAATTTGGAACTATACCCACCGGGCTATAAAACTGTGCATGCTCTTTGACCCAGCAGTGCCATTATTGGGTCTGTATCCCAAGGAAATCATAAAGGTGGGAAAATGACCCTCATGTGCAAAAATTTTTGTAATAACTCTTGTGGTTAACAAAAGATAGGAAAATGAATAGATGCCCATCAATTGGGGAATGGCTGAATAAGTTATGGTATGCAGTATGTATTTTATAAAAATAATGAACAAGCTGATTTTTAAAATGTCTGGAAAGATTTATATGAACTGATGCTGAGTAAAACAAGCAGAACCAAGAATACATTTTACTGTATAGAATGTGTGCATGATAAAAAAAAATGCATGATGGTCAACTATGAAAGACTTCATTCTTTTCAATGGTTCAGTGATCCAAAGTAGTCCCAAATAGACTTTGGACAAAAAATGCCACTTTCATCCAGAAAAAGAATTATCAAGATTGAGTGTAATTCAACACATGTTATATTCACTTCTTTTTAATTTTTTTTCTTTTCCATGGTTTTTCCATTTTGTTCTGATTTTTCTCTCTGAACTTGCTTCATAAAGCAATATGTATTAAAAATAAATTTTAAAAATCTAAAGGGCTGTTTCTGAAGGTAGTGACCTGCTTGTCATTTAAAGATACAGGACTATATTTTTGGATCTGGAAGGAATTTCAGAGGCATAGATTCTAAACCCCTCATTTTCTAAATCAGTGAGAGTAGGTGACATGCCCTGAGTCACAAGATAACAAGTATAAGAAGTAGAATTTGAACCTAGCTGGATCTTCTTCTTCATTCTACATACAGCACTCTATCTACATTGGTCTTCAAGCAAGACTCAATGATCACTTGTCAAGTTTGCTGAATTTATCAGGTTGTTGCGTGAGGAATTGACTTAATTGCTTCTGAAGTCCTTTCCATTTCCAATATCTTATGACCAAAAAGTGCTCCCAGAAATAAAAGGAGGGCAAGTAACAAAACTGAATTCATATAAAGAATATTTGAAAAACAGAGACTAAGAGAAAGTGAAAAACAACAACAATAAACAGTATAAAATAAATCATATGTTTTCTTCTTGAAATACTGTCTTTTATAAAAATCCCATTAATATCTGAATCTCATACTTTGGAAATGTGTAGAAGAGAAGGGAAACTTAAGAGAAGAGAGAAATGACTCTTGAAAAACTCAAAGTAAAAGCCCAAAGAAAGGCAAGGAATGGAAGAGGGAGACCTGAAAGTCTATTCATTTAAAAGTAGCTTTAGAAAAAAGGGCTTTCCTTGATCCACTGTTATGCATTACAGCTAGAGCGAATTTAGTGATATAAGCTCATCCCTAAAAATTGTGACAAGCAGCCCACTCATTTTGTACAAAAAGAGGGAAGCCTGGGAAAGTTGCAGTGGTTGGAACTAAAGACTGCAGCTGAGAGAATAAATGAATACTCTCTGTTGAATAAAACAGGAATGGAGACATCAAGCTCCTAATTTTCCATCCTGGGCCTACCCCCAACAAGCAAGTCATGATACCAGACATCTCTTCTCAGCCTGTATTAATGAAGCTGTGCCTAACTTAATTAATCTCCCAGAAGAACAATAACTGCTTGGGTCCATAAAGAATAACTATTCCTAGTTCACACTCAAAAATCTTCCGGAAGATGTATTAGATACTGTGTTCTCCTGACCTCATTTCTGCTTCCTTGACTTTCTCCAAGTCCAAGCTAAAATCCTACTTTCTATGAGAAGTCTTTCTCAGTGCCCCTTAATTCTAGTGCCTTCACTCTATTGACTATTCTCAATTTGTCCTGTATTATCTCTCTTTCACATAGTTGTTTACATGTTATCCCTTCCACTACACTGTGAGGTCCTTGAAAACAGATAATGTCATTTACTTTTCTTTGTATCTTTGGAACTTAGCATAGTACCTAGCATGTAATAGCTACTCACTCATTAGCCTAGCCTTATAGAACTCAGAATTACTGACATGCTAAGATATGTCAATGGAGGAAGGCTTTAATGAAAACAAGTTAGAGTAATGACAACAATGACAATGATTAGGAGGAATGGTAGATGATAGAATGGGGCAGCAGATAGATGATTGGCCTTGAAGTCAAGAAGATGTAGGTTCAAGTCCTGCATCTGACATGTCCAAGGATGTTGCAAGATCTGAAGGTACCAGGCAATGCTTCTTGATTATAAAGGACTGCTTACAGAGCTTTATCAGTGCACTAAGTTTCTTCCCCAAAACCAAGAAAAAGAAAAGAGTTCTTAAGGTTTTATATGATGTAAGTTCTAGATTACAAATCTTTCTTTCTTTTCTCTTCTTTTATCTAAAATTCTCCTGTACCTTGTCCTCTGATTTTTCCTCTTAACTTTCTCTAAAACTCTTGGGTCTCTTACTTCTATCTCTGAATGCCTCTCTCTCTCACTGAACCCCTCTGAGACCGCAAGCTCTGTCCAATCTTCTGATCATTATTAGTGCTTGTTTTTGCCTGTCACTAGTGAGAGATTAGTAGGCTCCATATACAACAATCGGTTGGGGCAGCTATCATGGTGCCATATAAAGTTTCTTGGATTTGGAGTCAATGGATTTGTGTAGAACTTTTGCCCTTGCAACTTCTTCCATATGTGGCTCTAGATATCATCTCATCTTGTTGAGTCTCAGTTTTTTCACCTGTAAAGAAAAACAGATTTGGACTATATGATCTTTAATGTATCTCCCATATGTAAGTCTGTGTGCAATAAATATGGGATCTGTCAATGACATGAGTATCCTCCAGATGAGGAAAGTCTTCCTAATCATACAAATGTGTCACCTTCTCTGAAACCTATTTTAAAGAGCTTTCTAGGGCCTTGAAAGCTAAACTGGTTTTCCCTGAGCCTTACAGGCAATATGCCATAGGCTATACTTGAACTCAGTTGTCATTAAGGCTCCTAGGCTGGATGAGCTATTCATTACTCATGGTTGAATTTGCAAAATATTGTACTATTCCTATATCCATTCTTATGGAAGAGCTTTTGACTGAGTATTTAAAAGGACTTGAGTCCACTGTTTAAGAAACCACTTGCTGATTCTACATTTCTGATGAGCTTTGTGGCAAATTCATCTCACTGCAGCACCAAACAGCACACAATCACAGCTACAATAAATGCTTTCCTTTCAAATCCAGTCAGCTGTTCAAGGCAATGAGATGTACCAGAATAAGATTAGTAGTATATAATAAAAACACTTGAGGTGAGAACCTGAGTGATTCAAAGAGCCCTGTAACCAATTTGGGACATAATTATGTGCACATTTGGCTGAGAAGTGAGTGGGGGAGAGGGGGTAGAGAGGGAGAGTGTTGCAATTCTCATTATCCATTTTCCACACTATTTCCACACTATAATAATTTCTGGAAGCTTTGAAAAGATGGATTTTTTTTAATAAGACTGAAGTTTTGCCTTTTGAAGACTATATGGAGAAAATATCTCTAGATTATCAGATAGTGTAGAGGAGTTCAAAGGGCAATCCTTTGATTCCCAGAGAGTTTTGCATTCTTCTAAAAATCAAAATAAAGACTAGCCAGTGTTAACAACCAGAAATAAAAGTATAACAAAATATATATTTTTATAGACAGGCAAAGTAGGAATTTATTTTTGCTTAACAATGCATATATATTTTGTTTATTTGTTATTGTTTTCAGTCATATCCACCTCTTTGGGACTCGGGGTTTTCTAAGCAAAAATACAGGAATGATTTGAAATTTTATTTTTACAGATGAGGAAATAGAGTCAGTCAGGGTTATATGATTTCCCCATGGTCTCCCAGCTAATAAATGCCTCCCAGCTAGTAAAAGGCTAGATTTGAACTAAGGTCTTCCTGACACCAGTCATAGCACTCTACTCACTGCTCCCCCATATTTATTTTTCAGAGCTTTGTTTTTCTTCTTTTTCTTCCTTTTTTGGAGGTTGGATAAGAATGCAAAGAGTAGAGGAGATAGAGTAAAAACAAAGGGAAAAAGGAAAAAAAAACAAAAGAAAAGAAAAATGGGAACGAGAGAAGAAGAGAAAAGGAAGGAAAAGAGAAAGAAAAGAAAATAGTTTGAGATAGAATGAGAGAGGAGAGATGACCATATTGGCCAGGCTAGGACAGAAAGACAGGAGAAGGCTTAGGAAGGGAAACCAGAAAAAAGATGAAATGTGAAGACTTCTTTTTCAAAAATGTGTGAACTGGGGACATTATAGGACAAGAATCACTTTGGGGGGCACATTGTTAAAGAAACTATACTGAGCCACCATCCCATAGCAAACAGAAAGCAATCACTATATGCAGATGACCTGGCAAGCTCAGAACCTAAGAAGGTGAGAAATCAACTTGATTATTGCCCCTAAATCAGTACCAAGTTCAGCCAAAAAGGACTTTAGAGTTGAAGTCAGAAGACCTTAGTTCCAAATCTGATTCTGTCACTTTTTAGCCATATAGGATCATAGAATAGATAACTGAGCCTGACCTTCAAATTTTTGAAGAGTTCTAATGTGGAGAAAGAATTAAGTTTGTTCTATTTAACCTCAGAGAGCAGGATCAGGAATGATGCTTGGAAATTGCAAAGAGAAAAACTTAGGTTAGATGTCAGGGGTAAAAAAATCTTGACAAATACTCAAATGAAATGAACTGCCTCAAGGGATTCCTCCTCATGGTTGGTCTTCAAATATAAGCTTGGTTGTCATGTATAATACAGTGGGGATTGCTATCAGCTAGGATTCTTAACCTTTTTGTGTATTATGAATTCTTTTCATAGCTTGGTAAAAGTCTATAGGCCTCATTTCTGAATAATGTTTTAAATGCGTAAAATAAAATGTATAAGATCATAAAACAATTATCATTTTTAAAAAATTCAGGTTAAGAACTCCTGATTTCTAAGGTCTCTTCTATCAGATTCTGATTCTGTGAATTACCTCACCCTAGTATATTACTTGTGAATGTTTTTTCCTCATTAATAAACCCTAGAAAATACAATCTCATGGTTTGGAATGTCTAACAAAATGAGACGAAAAAAAAAGAAAACAGATATTATGATAGTCAAAGACAGAAATGGGGTCAGATGAAGGAAAATAGGTGAATAGGGTATGCAGTGGTGGATGGGAGAGAAAAAAGGAGAGAGACAGAGATAGACACAGAGACATATATACATGCATACAAAGAGACAGAGGAAGAGAGAGACAGAGAAACAGAAAGAGAGAGAGAGAAAGGAGGGAGGGAAACAGAGGGAGAGAGAGAGGAAGAGAGAAGTTCAAGAAGCATCTAGTTTCTCTGTTCAGGGATCATAAAATTTTAGTCAGGAATAAGTAATAGAAGAGTCCCATGGGATCTCTCGGCAGTCTCTGAGAGATTGAATCTCAAAGTTGAAAGAAACAAACCCAAAGTATAATAAAGTCCAATTTGTACCTGAGCAGGAATCCTCTCCACAGCATCCCTGATAAACACTCATCCAATATCTTCTTAAAGCTATCCAGAGAAAGACTTCATTATCCCCTAAGACAACACTTCTCACTTTTAGACAGCTCTAATAGCTTTTCTTTACCTCAAGTCAAAATCTCTCTCTGCAACTCATCTCCTTCCTCTTTCTCTAGTATTCCTTCTTGTGCCCTTTGAATCCAAGGAATCTAGTTCCTCTTCTGAACTCTACACTACCTTTATTAAACAATGGCTCTAAACTCACTCTCCTAGATAAGGTCCTGAATTTTTTAAAAATGATAATTGTTTTATGATCTTATACATTTTATTTTACGCATTTAAAACATTATTCAGAAATGAGGCCTATAGACTTTTACCAAGCTATGAAAAGAATTCATAATACACAAAAAGGTTAAGAATCCTAGCTGATAGCAATCCCCACTGTAATATACATGACAACCAAGCTTATATTTGAAGACCAACCATGAGGAGGAATCCCTTGAGGCAGTTCATTTCATTTGAGTATTTGTCCTAACCCTTCCCTGCCTCCTCCCACCATGTTTTTAGGGATACTCTTGAGGAGTTAGGAGTGATTCTGCTTTAATATTAACAGCTCAAGCCTTGATTATGGTGTTCTCTGCAGCTGTTACTTACTGTGTAGTTAATTACTCCAGTCAATGAAATTACAAATCACAAATGGGGCAGCTAGGTGGCACAATGGTTAGAGCACCAGCCCTGAAGTCAGGAGGATCTGAGTTCAAATCTGACCTCAGACACTTAACACTTCCTAGCTGTGTGACTCTGGGAAAGTCACTAAACCATAATTCCTAAGGGGGGGGGGGGAGAGGAGGTGCTTACTTTGAAGAAGAAGGCTGCCTCCTCCTATAGGAGGGATGAAAGGGAAGTAAAGGTACCACCTTGACCTCTATCTCCACTCAAATCCTAATAGAGACAAACACAGGAACTTGAGCCCAAGCACCTTGGGAATAGCAGTGTTTCTCCAAACCTCCAGAGTTGATTCTAGTACAGTCCCTCTCAGTCCTCACTGAGGAATAAAATCATTGTGAAACAAAGACTCACTTCCCAAATTAACATCTGCTGAACAACTGCTATCAATAGGCAGAACACCAAGGGTCCTCTTAATGGCAGCCCCACCCCTTCTTTTTCTCAGACCACCTGTCCTGCTTCCAGACCATCCATCACAATCATCCAGGAAAGCAACTCCTGTAAGGAAGGAGCCAGCTACTCCAATCAATTGCCAATCTACACTGGGGGGGGGGGGGGGAAGAGGATCAATAGGCAGAACACAGGGGTCCTCTTAATGGCAGCCTCACCCTTTCTTTCTCTCAGACTACCTGTCCTCCCCTCAAACCATCCATCACAATCATCTAGGAAAGCCCTGTGAGGAAAGAGCCAGCTACTTCCATCAATTGCTGGGTAGGCTAATCTACATGGACTAACTGATGTAATGAGGTTTCCTGAGGGAAAAACAGGAAAAAGCACATATCAGGAAAGGTAAATCACAATTATCCCTTTAACTACCATCTCTCTTTAACCCTGTTAGAAATACCCCAGAATTATGGATCTAGGAGCTTTGGAAACAGCAAGTTTCCAGCAGGCTGCCTTTGTACATCATTCTGGGAAGTAGCTTCTATAGAGATACAGTCTGACAAATACTCCTACAGATGTTACATTTACAGCTTACAAAGACCAAGATAAGAAAGTTCTTTTCCACCATATTACTCAAACCTATTCAATGGATCAACATCAGAAATGGATGAGAGTTTACTAATGGAAATTACATTAAAGAATCACCTTCTGCTTTGGCACCGAACCCTAGGACTATGGAACCTTTCCATTTGATTTGTAGCTGCAGTCTTCCATATGTGTTGCCTCACCTTTGAATTAGAATATGAACTCTTTAAGAGCAGGAACTGTTTTACTTTTTATTTTTAGCCTTGACACTTAGGACTATGCTTTTCACATAATAAATTCACTTAATAAATGCTTATCCATTGAATATATGGGGAGAAGGGAAGTATAAACATTTCTCACAATACCTGGGGGAATGAGGAAGAAAATCTCCCTTGATGTTATTTTTGGTCTCTGGAATGAGCACAGACTTAAATCATGTTCTACCTGGTATTGTCCCCATAAAATTCACTTGCAAATATGGTCTATATTACATTAGTCTACATTATCAGCTATTTATGGACAGGGTCCAAAGGTTGTTCATTGGGACATTTTTGCTGGACTAACTGGTTGCAAAATATGTCATGAACTCCACTAGACCTCCTGGTAGTTTGCTTTTTTAACCTTCCAAATGTCACAATCTCCAATCTACATCGACTGAAAGTGAGAAAGACTGGCTATAACAAAGGCAAATACAACAGTATAGCCATATGCTCTCAGTTTCAAGTCCAAGAACCCTCTCCAGCCTAGAGGTTCTCATCAGCTAGTCCTCCTTCTTCCATGACAACAAGGGAAAAGCCTGGCTGACTTTCTAAATACATCCCGTGTGTTCAATCAAAAAGACTTCTCTTCACCCCATAATTAGCAACTAGAATTAGTCACAGAATGTCTGCACTGGTTTCCAAGTCTACATCAAAACTGCCTCATCCAAGCACTGTGCCTGCACATGCTTATAAGGATCAGGATTGGCTAGTCCCCTATTCCTTGGCCTCTTCTAGATATTCAGCAGATTATCAACATCATTCTTAAAATTTGGCAATCATAACTAAACACAATATTCAAGATGACATCTAACTAGAGCAAAAAACAATGACTGCATTCTATTTCTGGAGCTATTTCACTTTGAAACAAATTGTGGGTTAGTGAAATCTAAGATTGCCTAGAATCCTGGTGTCCAATTTTTATTTCCCCATCTAGAAGAACCAGGGGTGTCTCTTTGTCAAAATCCTACTTTTATTTTTCCTGAAGTAGGATGTTAATATAAGTGTCTCCACCCCATATTTATTATAAAAGCTTTGTTTTTCTTTTTTTTTTTTTATTCGGAGTTGGGTGAGAAGGCAAGGATAGGGATAAAAACAAAGAGAAGAAAGGAAAAGAAACAAAAGAAAAGAAAAAAGGGAAGCAAGAGGAAAAAGAAGGGAAAGAGAGAGGAAATAAAATAGCTTGAGACAGAATGAGAGAGAGGAGTTTTTGGCCAGTTCAGGGCCTGAAGACAAGAGAAAGCTTAGGAAGGAAAACCAGGATAAGAGGAGATGTGAAGACTTCTCTTTTTTTACAGATGTATGATTTGGGGGCATTATAGGATAAGACTAACTTAGGGGATATATGATTAAAGAAATTGCTGAGCCCACCAGCCCACAGCAAACAGGAAGCAACCCCTATACACAGATGACCTGACAAACTTAAAACTCAAGAAGAATAAGCAATCATCCTGAATGTTGTCCTTCAATCAGTACCAAAGACAGTCAAAAAGAAGCTTAGGGCTGAAGTCAAAAGACCTTGTTTCCAATTCTGGTTCTATCACTTTTCAGTCATGTTAATATAATGGAAATATAAGAATCCCTGTTCTAGGTCTTGTGCGAATGTTGTGAACAATATAAATGGTGCAGGTAAAAGATGAGTAAATGATATCTTAACTTGAATAATCTGGAATTCTACTGAATAGAGAGTACATGAAATATTGTTACATTCATTATGAAAAAGAGATAGTAAAGACAGGAAAGATATAGCTTAAAATTCATTCTGTTTCTTGCAAATTCCAATATGTTTCCTTTTCTTTTTATATCAAATACTATAGTGAGGCAAAGGAGATAGCAAGACGTTGAAAATCTCTGGTTTATCTTTGTTTTCCAGATCTTAATAATATGTAAAGCTTTCTCTTTATTGTCAATTACAAGTGTCACAAGAATTAGGGTCTCAAAGACAAACCATTCATTGTAAATAGGAAAAAAAAACAGGTTGGGAAAATGGCTTATCTAAGGTTAAAAGGGTAGCAAGTAACAGAGATGAGATCTTAATATAGATCCTTTTATTCCAAATCAAGGATGTTAAAATTTTCACCACACTCTTTATACTATAGAACTTCTGGAGCAGTCACATGAGGGCACTTTGGCATGATATTCAGCTCCAGAGAGATTTTTTTCACTTTTTATAGTTACTGCAATTTGAAACTTTCAAAAGATAGGAGCTCAGGGTCCATAAAGCCATGTAGCATCCCTTTGCAATTTTAAAAATCAAGCACATGGGGAGAAACAGCACAGTTTTGATATTATAAACTCTTTCCATGGATGGTACAGAATAACACTCATGTACTTTCCAGTAGAAGCCCTGTGGCTCTATTCTGCCCCAAAGACAAAGGTAGAGGAATATAATTTCTTTCTAAAATGAAATTGCTTACAATTTCTTTTTTAAAAAAATCAGTTTTATTATGTATAAATATGTGTGTTCACATTACAGATAGTGAGTATTGGAAGCTTCAAATCCAGTGGATATACATGTGTGTGTATACATACACATACACAATATATACATACACATATACATATAAAAATGTGCAGATCACAGTTTCTGAAGTCAAAAGAGACATGAAGATTAAATAACACATCATCCTGGCCTTTCTATAGCTCACAACTTAATTGGAGGACAAGATTCATAATGATCCATGATAAATGCATAAGAAAGGCTTGTAACTCTGGTACTCTACAATTTCTGGGAGTGAGGGTAAGAACAATGACCATTATTAACTTGAGGTGACCACAAAAGGATTCAAGAAATTATCTTACTTTAAACTGTACCTTAAAACACATAGAAATAAGGAAGAATAAAATGAGCATAACCAAGAGAGCATTGTATATAGTAACAACATTATTATTTTAAGAATGAATTAAAAGAATGTTACTTTTTTCTATTATAAATACCCAAATCAACTATAAAGGACATAAGAAGAAAGATACTATCTGCAACTAGAAAAAGAACTGATAAATAGAAGTATGTATAGAATAATTATATATATATATATATATATTATACACAAACACCCCTATTTGTGTCTAACGGTAACAATTTTGGGAGGTAGGAAAGGAAAATGAAAAATAAAAAGATGTTTTTCTTGTCAACCTTATAATAATGCTTTTTCCATAAATTAAAAACAAAATAGAAATAAAGGTGGGTAAGAAGAATTTATCATAGAATAAACGAAATGGCTTATGCAAAGGCACTGAAACAGGACAATATAGGATGAGATTCAAGATAATGAATGCCACAATAAATCCACACCCACAAGCTTGTAATCTTTGTTAAGCACTATGGCAATCCCTGAGCATACAAAAGAAGGTAAAAGACATTACCTGATCTCAAGTAACTTACTTTCTTTTTCTTTTTTTTTAAGTAACTTACTTTCTAATGAAGGAGATAATTAAATAACTCCAGGAATATAAGATAAATACAGAACAATTGAAGGTAAAATCTCAGAAAAGAAGATACTGATATCTGGCAGGGAATTGAACTGTTTCCTGCAAAAGATAAGAGTTTGAGATGAATCTTGGGATAGATTAAGAGATAGAAATGGAAAGAGAGAGAGAGCATTCCAGGCAAAGAAGTTGACAACCACTGCCAAGACATAAATCACAGAATTTGATTTTCAGAAGGGACTTTAGCCGTTATTTCATCCAACTCTGGAATATAGTACATGCACAGAGCAGGTATAAGCTTGGTATAAAGTTGGCTGACAACAGATAGTATTGTTGTTTGGGTTTTTTTTTTTTTTTAATTTTTTTCTTTTGTGAGACAATTGGAGTTAAGTGAGTTGCCCAGGGTTATACATTTAAGAAATGTTAATGAGGTTGCATTTGAACTCTGGTCCAACAGATTCCAGGGCTTGTGCTCTATCCATTGTGCCATTTAGCTGTCCTGCTGGCAGCAAATTGTAAAGGGCTTTGAGTGCCAGACCAAAGAATCTAATGAATCAGAGTCACTGAAGGAATTTGGGCAAAAGAGTGATACAATCAGATTTGTGCATAAGAAAAATTAATTTGGCAGCATTTGAAGGATGAAGAAAAGAGGAATGGATAAGGGGGTAAGCCTTCAGGATGTTCTTAGTCCAAATGGGTTATCACACTGGAGGGAGATTGAGAGAGACAGAGACAGAAAGAGAGAGACAGAGATAGAGACAGAAGCACAGAGAAAGAGGCAGAGAGAAAAGATAGAAGGTAGTCTTAGAAGAGAAGACAGACTATCCATCTAATTTCATGTTATAGTTTCGAACATAAGCATTCTTCATCCACTTGTTTTTTTTTTTCTGTGTAAATAATTCTAGTTAATTCTTTGGAAAAATCGTGAATCTCACTTAGAAGGATATGCAATGTTTTGGGGCTTGCTATAATCAACCCAATGTTATCAGTTATCAAGAAGAGGGGTATTCTGGTGCTAAAATAAATATGAGGTACAATCTAGAGATCATTAAACTAGGAATGAAGAGACCTGGTTCTATTCTCAGCATTGACTAGTTGTATGACTTTGAACAAGTCAACTCCTCTAGGTCTTTATTTCTTCAGAAGATTATTTAAAATATTTTGAGGAAACACATTTTTTCTTAAATGCCAAAGAACATGAACCATCTTGTTTTGATTCTTTTATTTTCAGAGAGTTAGGGACTTCTAAATTTCAAAACTTCTAAAAGTTTTGAAATGCATATGATGATAGTAGAGGTAATAATGGTTATGGTTAATGGATTCTGAATAGATTATGATTAATAATAATAGACAAATAAGTTTAGATAACAGAATATAGTAAATATAGAAATGAGTTTAAATCTAAAGATCTGGGTTCAAATCCTGTTCTTGATACATAATAGCTATGACTGTCTGAGCAGGTCAATGTTTTAGTGTCCCAGACAATTCTACAAGACCAAAAGTTGCAGATCAGATAGCAACTTTATTGGCAGAGGAGGTTTCCTTACTAGCAGTTCCTTGTACTAATAAAATTACAGGCAAAATTTGCAAAATAACTCACATTTCTGACATGTTTTAAGTTTGATACTGCATTTTCTTCATACTTATCTTGTGGGATAAGTAAGTAAAGTAAAATTATCCATATTTTACAGTAAAAATTAACACTAGGGTTAATTGACAGATCCACAATCACTCAGCAACTAAATATCTGAGGGGTGACTAAACTCAAGTCTCCTAATCTAACACTTTACATTAAATCACACTATATTTCAGATTATAAGATGTTTTAAGATTTATAAAGTGACTTTACCACAATCTTATAGAACATAATTGAAGAAGTTTCTCAATTGACTGAATGTATTTATTATATTTAGCTAGCCTTGGTACACCTTAGGTAGATTTGAAATTTTCCTATGTGCCATCTATTCTTTTCTTTGAGGATGGGGACCATGTCTTATTTGTCTTATTTTTTTCAGTCCCAGTTCATGACTCTGAACATGGTTGGTATTTAACAAGTGCTTTTGAATGAATGACAAAAGAATGTTAGAATTCTAAAATCTAAAATCAGCTTAGCATTTACCACAGTCTTCTCTGTAAAGCACTGGATGTCATCTGAGTGGGTAGTTTATCTAAAAGCATCTGTTATTGTACTTCAGAAATAAAGTCACTTGAGATCTTAGAGGTTTTCAAAAAGCTCTAGCAAATTCTGAACTTCAAGGCTGTTTCTTTGAAGAATCCAGGAAAACCTGTTACAGCCTAGAGCCTAGAACTGAAATAGTTGGGAGGAAAAAAGATCATAGTGTAATTAATGTTATCACAGGCAGCCCAAATATAGCTCAATTGGACCAATCAATCAAAAGTATAAACTAGGTACAAGCAAATACTTAATCAACTTGAAATGGAACAGTCTTTTGATCTCTGGATAAAGACAGATGAGACCACATATGATATATCTTGTGATTGACTGAAAGCATAAAATGCATCTCTCAGTCTGTTTAGATAACACTTTCACAGTAGACCTTTATTCCCAAGTAACTAAGGGAGGTGAGGCACTGTTCAGAGAATGTATATGCTGTCCAGCACACTAAAGATGAGCTCTGAAGGAATCAATATTTCCTATTAACACTTCTTCCCCTCATTCCAGTGATTCCATTATCATTAAAATAGCATTACTCTGCCTGGTCAGGAATCTTTACCTTGTTCTTCCATGCTATCACCCTTTAATTGAGCAGAAACAAAACCTGAAAGAGATCAAATACCATTAACATCATTTTCTTGGAAGAAGCTTTGATGAAGATTTTGATGGTGTACTATTTATCTAATGTATAAAATCCAAACTCTTTAACCTGGCATTCAAAGTCCTTTATGATACAGGCCTGGTTAATCTATATAATCTTTCTTTTGCTTCTGTTCTTTAGTAATCCAAAGTTCCTGCCAAACTGGACCCGTAACAATACATAAATTTACACCCTTTGCTTTTCTGCCATGATTGCACTTGTGTTTATTATATTCTCTGGTTCAGAATAATCTCTTTTCCAACACTGTAACCTGTTGAAACCATATTCATCTTTTAAGGTGCATGTAAATTACGGACTAGCTCTTTGGAGGACCTCGGGGTCAGCCAGAGTCAGGATAAATCAAAGTCCTTGGTCTTTAGGGGAAGAAGTGAAAGAAGCAGTCAAGCAGAATCCTGGATTCTCCAGTCCAAAGCCATCAGCTCTCTCCTCCTCATCCTGCTGCAAAGTGACTCTCTGGCCTGCTCTCAAATCCTTGTCTCTGATTATCTTAACACCAAACTTTCAGTAAGCACCAAACTGTGAGAAGAGCCATTTATCCAAACATATGCTAATAAAGTCATTATCTCATATCAAATAGGTAATTAGCCTTAAGTGCTCAGTTGTCTGATTCAAGCACACCTTTTTCAGAGTTTCAACCCTCTACAAGTGCAGTCCAAATATTACCTTGTAACAGCAAACCATCATTAATGCACAGAATCTCTGATTTGGAAGGGACTCTAAACATCATCTCATCCAACTCCCTCCTTTTACAAGTATCACATTTAAGACCAAGAGAGGAGAATATATTTATCAAAAATCACACAGCTCAGAAGTAAAGTTTCACATATCTGATCTAACAACTCTTTTAATTCCCTCATCCTACCACCTTTTTTTTCACTGAAGGATGCACTCAACCAAAAATACTTTCTTCCTTCTCTTCCATACTTTTTGTTTTCTCTATTAGCCCAACTTCATGTATCTTGTTTTACATTGAAACGATTTGCAAAAACTATTAAAATACTTAATTTTTTTCAAAAAAAAAAAAGTGAAACTGCTATACTTGAATTCTAACGCTATAGACCCTGAAGTGTTTAGAAAGGGAAAAATAGTAGAAACAAGACTAGAAAATACAAAAACAGGAAAAGCAACCAGATTGGAGTTAGTATATAAAGAGATCCATATTGGAGGTGATATATTGGTTAGGACATAGAGAGACCAAATTACGGGGTATTTAAGGAAATGAAGATACCAAAACCTGTGATAGATGAGTTTTTGTCTAAAATTATTGGAAATAAGACCTCCATTGTACTTACTAACCATCTCTACACCATGAAGAAGCACAGAAACACTTTGTTGCTACTCCGTTCCCTTGTTCCCCTTTTTATGTTATCTTTTCTCATTCCTTGAAAGCAGAGACATTCTTTTTGCTTTTCTTTGCATGCTCAAAGCTTAGCAAAGTGCCTAATATATAATAAGTGCTTAACAAATGTTTTTTTAAAAATCTGTCTATCATTAGTCAGAAATAAGCAGACTTTCAGAAATGTTACCATTTTTCAACTGACAAAGATATAGAGTATGCAAAATCCTATTGTACTTTTTGTTTATTGATTACAGAAAATTATTCTCCTAGGTAGAACAAAATATTCCATTACACAGAAATGCACTGATGTGGTCTAGAGTGGATGTGAATAAACTATAACATAACCTATAACAAATTCTTAGGAAGAGAAAAAAGCAGAGATATTATCAAGGAATTGCATGGGAGAAAAAGAAAATGAATCAGTCATATAGTAAGAATGGGGGATGACAAGTTCAAACTGTACCACTAGCATTCTTGAGACATTGGAAGAGAGAAAGAGAACCTCTAGCTTGTTGAGTGGAATCTCTGCATATACCTTTGGAGGACAGTTACATAGAATGTGTATGTATATGTGGACAATGATTTACTTCACTAGTAGCAGTTCCCTAATTGATGAGATCACAAATTTATTTGAGTTGAGTAATATGTTAAACTTACTTTAGTATAAATTTCATCTTCACTATATTGTAAGTTTGTGGATGACTTAATTTATTCATCTTTTTGCTTCCCATAATGCCTGGTAGAGTGTCTTATATTTAAGAGAAATAGAAAAAAGACTTCCAAATCATCCATTAACTCTTCGTTGACAGTAATCCCCTATATATTATCTTGAACAAATAGTTATCTACTTTCCACTTAAAGACCACTAGTGAAGGGAAACCTATTAGCTTATGAAAGCCTTTTCAGATTAGCTTTTTTGCTTTTATTTTGTTTGATTTTTTTCCTTCACATCAAGCCCAAACTTTCATAATTTCCACAACACTATTCCTAGTTCTTCTCTCTGGAATCAAACAGAGCAAATTCCTCTTTCAGTCAAAATTTACCTTTCAAATATTTGAAAGCAACTGTTATTATTTATAGTCCTCCAAACTGTTTCCTTCTTCTCAGGGCTCAACAATTCCTAGTTCCTTTAACTAGATCATTATAATTCATGGCCTCTAGTCCTAGTTGCCCTCTTCTAGACAAGTTACAGTTTGTCAATGTCTTTGCTAAAAAAACTTCCATCCAGAATGAAATATGATATTCTGGATGTGGTCTATCTGACCAAGTCAGAGTACAAGTGCTATCTTATTTCCTAACTTCTCAATACAATGTTTCTATTAATTCTGTCTACAGTAGTTTTATCTTTCTTTTTTCCCCCTTTTATTGGTAGAAATAATGGTAGAAATTCAGATGCAATCATCTGACCCTCAGTCTCAATTTCTTTAACTGTAAGATAAGGGCATTGAACTAAAGGACCTCTAAAATTCCTAACAGATCTAGATTGATAACACTAGGATCTCAGTGATCCTATGGTAACCCTGATGGTTGTCTTCTATTTACAAAAAAGTTTTCATGTTCAAGAATTAGCCATGTTCTGCTTGGACCAGAGAGAAGTGTTAGAACTAGTGAACTAATGAAATTGAAAAGTAGCAAATTTTGATTTATTCAAAGAAAAAATTATAGAATGTTATGTAAAACAATACTAATTATTAGTATATTGTTAAGGGAAGAAAGCTGGATTTGGAGAAGAAGAGTTCAAATCCTAATTTTGTATAATCTTGGGTGAAATTCTTCATATCCTTGGCTTTAGTTTTCTCATATATAAAAATGAGGGTTTTGAAATAACTAGTAAGTCCCCTCTAATTCTAAATTGTGAATCTATAGGGACTCCAAGGATTCTTGCAGCTGCTTTCTTATAATCTAATTAGAGGGTTCCAGAAATGGAATGGAATGCTGCTTCAGCATGTGATACAATTAGATTCTCCCCATTTTTCCAAGGACAGGGTAATGACTTCTCAGGCATGTGGTCAAGATGATTTTTTTCTCATCAATGGGGTAGATTAGATCAGAGATATCAGACTCATAGAACCACTGACGAATTACAGAATTTGCTATTGCCTGTAATCAGGTTAAAACATAATGGGGATTGTTTAACAAAGCAAATAAAAATAAAATGCTGCAGAGTTAGTGTTAATTTGTACTTTTCCAATACAATATGTGAACATTCAGGCATCCATTTCTACTTGAGTTTGACACCACTGTGCTGGAATTCCTCAGAAATCCACTATAATAATGAGATTCCATAATTTAGATATTTCTAATAGCTTTGATGCTACAAAAGGAACCCCAGAAGAAACTTCTGTATGTTGAAGAGTCATGGCCCAAGCTCTTTTCTATCATGCTCCCTACTGTTCTATTCCTTCTATTATACTAACCAATGAAAGGAATAAATGATCACCTCAGCAGAATGCAGTTTCTCATATTGAGTAAGCTTGTATTATAAATTGGGTGGAAAGATCCCTATAATCTCTGATGCTTGTCTTTAAAAAAAAAATTGATTTTAAATGCTCTGGTTACATTTGTCATGAGAGGAACCATATGTTGGATTTCTTTTTTAGTCTGATTATCTCTCCGCTTTCAAGATCTGGAATTTTGTGTAACTTTGTCATTAAATGAGGCTCACCTGATTAGCATTAGGATTAGTTGTTCATTCATTTTCAGTCATATTTGACTTTTCATAACCCCTTTTGGGGATTTCATGGCAAAGATACTAGAATGGTTTGCCATTTCCTTCTCCAGGTCACTTTATACATGAGGAAACTGAAGGAAATAGATAAGTGACTTGCCCAGGCTCACACAACTAGTAAGTATATAAGGCCACATTTGAACTCAGGAAGACTCATCCCAGAATTCTATCTACTATACCTTCTAGCTGCCTCAGGATTAGAATAAGGGACAAAAAAAGTTTGGAAATTGGCAGAAACAGGGATTTTAGTCATAAATGGGCTAAAGAAAAGGTCTCAGAAAAGAAAATGATCTACTTGAGATGAATCCTTGAAACCAATATATCTTTCCCTGAGGGCTTATGAAACCCTATTCATTATATTCTAATGGACATAACTATGCATAAATCTTGCTGATTCAATTATATTTACTTTTCTTCTAGCTCAGCTTTCTTAGCCATGGAGAGTTAATTTATAGCCATATAATACTTTGGTGCTATTGAAATGTTTTCTTCATAACCACCCTGTAGACTTGTAGAGGGCTGCAGATAGTGGGGGAACTCTGGGTGAAGCCCTATTTTTCAGATAATGAAGTTCAGAGTGTGAAATTTCCTTGTCCATCATCATCCAATAAGACAATATTTAATCCTAGGGCATTGCTTGAAACCAACTTCATCCTTTCTGCTCTCCATGTTGTTTCATAGGGAGAGCCTTATTAGTTTTTCCTAATCCCAGCCCAGCCCTGGGCTATTCCTCCTAAACATTCCAGAATTAGTTAGTTCATGGAAGTTTTTCACAAAATCCCATACCATTACCCTAGATCTTCATGAAGATGGTACATTCCTGACCTGTATTAGGGTCAGGCCAAAGCCAAAATATTCCTCACTCCTTGAAGCATTCAATCATTATTACTTTCATCATTACCAATGAAGTAATAAAACTAAAAAGAAGATTCCTTCCCACTTTCTTTTTGTTTAGCTAAATCAGACTGAAGTGAAATCCTCTTCACCGTGCCTTGATTGAGCTTTATCACACCATACTTGGGATTTTTTCCAAAAATAACATAGATTATGTCAGAGATGTCTTTAAAAACATTTACATTGATTCAGATCAGTTCAATAGTCTTGTGATGAAGAAAACCATTTGTATCCAGTGAGAAGACTGGGTGGGAACTGAATGTGGACCACAGCATTGTATTTTCACCCTTTTTGTTGTTGTTTACGTGCATTTTGCTTTCTTTCTCATTTTGTTTCTTTTGGATCTTATCTTTCTTGTGCAGCATGATATTTGTGGAAATATAGAGAGAGGAATTGCACATGTTTAATATATTGGATCAGTTGCCAACTGGGGAAGTGGGGGAAAGGGAGGGGAAAAAATTAAAATACGGTATTTTGTAGGGGTAAATGTCAAAAATTATCCATGTATATATTTTGAAAATAAAAATATATATAATTTTAAAAATATTTACCTCTTTTTTCAAAAGAGCAAGAAAAATGCAGCGTCCATGACAAAATGGAATATAGATGGTACAAGTGAGATTGAAGGAGACAGAGGTCTGGACAAGGAATCACTAAGATCTGAGTTCAAATTTAGCAGCAGACATGCTATTTATGTGATTCTCAGAAAATTACTTAGCATTTGTCTGATCAGTTTCCTCATATGTAAAATGGAGATAATAATAGCAACTATCTACCAGCATTGTTGTAAAAATAAGATAATTGTAAAGTTCTTTGTCAGCTTTAAAGTATTAGCCATTATTATTGACATCATTATCATTATAATTACCATCATCATTAACCTCTTTGACTTGGAGATAAATTTTTCATTTCAAGAGAGTAGTCCAAGTTGAATAAGCCAAAGTAGGTACTAGAGGAACATAAAGAATAAGGTTTCAAAGATGGTTCAATGGTTAGTAACTGAGTGGTAAGTTCACTAAGAGTTAAAATGTGAAAAGTAAGGAAAAACATCAAATAAGAGCCAGGTGGGAGTATTGAAAATCCACAGATTAAATATGGATACCACGAGAAAAAAAATACATGCAGATATACAAAACTCAGGGATTGGTAAATGCATCAATATTTGGTTTGTTCATTTCTTTAGCTGGCAAAGCTACAACTACTTAACCAGGATCAGAGAAAGAAAGAGTAAGGACACTTGGAACCATCCTTGGATAGTTCATCAACACACCAACTTCAGATTCTAATCTCAGTAACTAGTCTCTTGTTTTGTACTTTATAGTGTGGTACCTGCCTGATTTTCTAGATTTTGGACATATTCGCCCTATATTACCCTCAGCTATCTAAGAAAACTTGATCCTAATGTTCTATCTTCTTCTCCATTGATTCCTGGGATATTCCTCCCATGAGCCAGTTAGATAACAAGAGAGCATATTTCTCCCATGAGCATAGTTAAATAACAGTAGAGAAAAGACTTGTAATGAATCTTGGGTCTGATACTGAACTACTTATGTGATTTTAATTAAGTTATGCTCTCTTTTGCCCCTTTATTTCCTCCTATTTAAAATATGGGTGTTGGATGGCACCATCTTTACAATTATCCAATCTCTAAGGCATAGGAGGGAGGAGGAAAGAAAAAAAATAACATGATAACGTTAAAAAGAAATGGAAATTTGCATACAATAGATTTGCTATTTCATGTGTAATCTTTTTATTATATTTTACTATGGAAATACTTGCTTTATTCTATAAATTAAAAATAAAATAAACATGAATTTTTTTTAAAAAGAAGATGAAATTCTCAGAGGGAGAGAACTATTTTTCTGTTATCTTTATATGTCTAATTCATAGCCTAATACCTATGTACATATAGGTCGTAGCACAGTAGACATGACTTACTCATTGTTAGTTGATTGAGCCATTACAAATAATACTTACCATCATGCTATTTTTGTCCTTATCTTGGTACCCCAAGTCCCATCCCTGACTTGACCCCTTAACTACTCCCCCATCCACTGACAGTTATGGTGGAAAGAACATGGAATATGAAGTCAGAAGACCTGGGTTCAGTTGCCACTTCTATAAGCAGTGGACATATTCCTTTAACAACTCTAAGACTCAATTTCTCTCATCCCTAAAATGGAGATAATCATACTCGCGTTATCTTCTTCTTAGAGTTGCTGTGATGGAAGATTTTTGTAAAATTAAAGCACTGTAGAAATGTGACTCGGTTGCTATGAAATCTTGTCACCAACCACTGGTCACTATTGTCACTTCCCAGACACAATTTTTTTTTCCCCCAGACACAATTTTATGGGACAGCTGTGTTCATTGCCAAACATCCCTCAAAATGACATCCTGGAGCTCTGCTTACTGTCTTTGGCTACTGCCACTGTTTACTGTCATGCCTGTTTGGCACATCCTTCCATTGTCCCCTTCCAGACTTGCCTTTCTGGGCTTCCTGATAAGGTCACTATTGCTACTGCTAATTCTGCCACCGAGATGGACTCTAGTGTTTCTGGTTACCAAGGTCCCGATTATTTCTTACTTGTTCTAGGGAAAACAACAGCTGGCTGAGATGGGGAAATGAAAGCACTTTCTAACATCTGGATACAGTTGTTGTTAATGAATTCCCTGAATCCTTAGGGCTTTGATTATCCATATTCTCTTTGAAAAGCAAGTAACAAGCCTTTAAACGTCTGCCACTAGATGGCAGTGGTCATAACAAGAAGAATGCCTGTTTACCTACTTCCGAGGAGTTTTTCCCTCAAGAGGCAGTATTAGTCCCAAATCACAGATGTACCTAGGAATTTCAGCACCTGGGACAAATTCTCTTGAGGAGATTGAAGAAAGGCCATCTAAATTACGGACTCTCTTTTTACTTGGCTAAGGGAGAATGAAGACAGAATTCATTGGGCTTACCAAAGCTGAGAAACTGGAAGGCCAGGGTTAGGGTAGAAGAGCTTGTTCTCCTAGCCCAACTCTTTATCATATCTATATCATCACCTAGGTCAAACTCCTAACTGCCCTGTGCTAATTCTGGCTTAGTAGGGTTTTATCACTCAAATTGGTACTTTTGGTAAAGAGAAGACAACAACTTTTTAAAGAAAAATAACACTAGAAAAGAAAATTATCTTACTTATTCTGAATTCAATAATAACAAAAGATTGCCCTCTAATTAACAGATAAGATTGCTTAGTGAAAGTCCTATGAATTTACCTGAGAATACATAGGGGTCAGTTTTTCCAAGGTCATAAGATCATATGAGCTAAAAAGGGGACTTCATAGGCCATCTAGTTCAATATCTTTGTTTTACAGATAGGGAAACTGAGGATAAAGGAGGGGAGAGTGATTTGCACACTGAGAGTAATTGTCAGAGGTGTTATTTGAATCAAATCCTATGATTTCAGAACCATTTTTCTTTCCTAAGGAACACACTGTCTCCATGCTAGTAAGTTTCAGAGATGGCATTGGAACTCTAGTTCTTATTAGCTCCAAGTCCAACATACTCTTCACTGTATCACATTGCTTTGACATAGGCCCAATATATAGATGTATACAAGATATTCTGAGGTTAAATATTTTGCCACACAGCCAGTAAAGTCAGAGGATAGAATTGAGACCCAAGTCTTCTGGCTCCAACTCTAATCCTTTTTTTCATTCTCCTAGATTGCCTAGGCTAAATGTTAATAAAGAATCTCTGTGCTTTGAGCAGAACTAGAATACCTATACCTGATTTCCTGTCTGTCTGTACTGCTTACAAAGTAAAGCATGGCCTTTAGTCCTGAAACCCAGGCTTTCCACATTCTGATTTTCTGTGTTGTGCTGGACCAGGCCAAGACTGGCAGTCTGTCTTCACACAGATGCCAGTTTTTATTGAAATGCCTGACCATTTACTTTAAAGAGACTTAGCTAGCTTATTTGACTTTTCATCAGTCTGGGTTTAAAGTGAGATAAATCCAATAACAGAGGCAGGAAGTGTTCCCTTGTGCTAAGTTACCGCTGCACTTAATTGGCTCACAGCTCCAGGTTCTGTGAGTGCCAGCCTGAGAGGAAATCACTGAGTTCTGGGATCCAAGGTGTTTGAGTAAAGTCTTTAATAAGATAAGAGCTACATTGTTTCAAGTATACTTCCTGGATATATTTGGTTTCCTCTGAGTCTTCTCACCTGCCCCCTAAAGAAATCAGCAGAGACAGGAGAGATACACAGTAATGATGGTGTTAGGGTCTGATATGACAGGGAGAGAATTAATATGTCTCTCTGGGAGTTAGAGGAAGCAGTGACCAAAGTTCAGCTCAGAAAGGAAAAGGGAGGGTGATTGATATTAAAGAGAATTGCCTAGTTCATGCTTTTCATCCTGGAACTGGGTCTTTGTGCACATTCATTCTCTGTTGATGAGCTATAAATAACCCAGTTTCTACAAACAGGAGATAATTGTAATTGTCATTTAATGGAATTCATGAGAGACCCAGACATGTTCTCTAATTCTGCTTTTGGTATAGAAATCGAGTCATAAAACAGTGGAATTAAAAGAGGCCTTGGAATACCTCTACTCACAAAACAGAACCCTAAAATAAAGAATATTTGGCCCTTGATGGGCCTTAGAGATCAGTTAGTACAACACTGTCATTTGTTGGACAAGGAACATGAGGTACAGGAGGATGATTTACCCAAAGTTATGCAACAGATTAATGGCAGATCTAGGATCCAAAAACCCACTAGGAAGTCAATTCTTTTTGTCTTCTCCCATGGGACATGTTCATAATGGATCTTCTTGGTCTGGGGACTACACAGGAGCTTTGGGACCTCCTTCTACCCATCTGTGATTCTGTTCTGAAGGGTTTGCACTTGGAGATTACAAAGAGTCCCCCTCATGGACACTGAGCAGGAAAAACTAATGATTACGTGAATATGAACTGTGCAAACTGTCAGGACTGCTTCCAGCCACTTCAGGGGAGAGGTGGGAGAGATGCAGGTAACCCAAGTCTCCTTCCTTGCTGTCACATGTTTATAAGCACATGATAGCCAAATCTCATGTTCTCCCTAGTCTAGCCCAAGACTGTGCTGTGTTTGGTGTTTCCTAATATTAGGCAAATGAATTTCTTTCTACAGATGGACATGTCCAGACTTGGAGGTGATCTTACTGAGAAAGGTCCTAGATCTTTTCAAGTTATAGCTTCCTGGCAGCAAAAAAAGAGACTCAACAATTCCATCATACTTAGAGAAAATGACCACCAGCAAGAGGTCCCAAGTCTGGCTTGTTTAACCTAAAGATGGCCTAGAAATTGTTGGACAATGTAAAAGTGAGATGAAATGTAAATGGCCATTATAATTAGCAATCTTCAAGCTGCTTTACATTCTGATAGAGTTCAATTATCATCTTCTCAGGTACAGTATAACCATAATTTTTAGTTCTCAAATTCTGTTTAAAGACGTTCTGTCAATATGTACCATGAGTCTTTTGTCTTAGAATTACCTATCTGCACCATTCTCCACTTATATAGTATATTAAATATGGTTCTATATCCTCTTTAGAAAAATCTAGACAAGAGCCCAAATCTAATAGTTTAAAAAAATTGTCCCCAGAATACCATAGTGGAGACTTAATGAGCCCAAGATGGTGAAAAAAGAAAATATAGTTTCCCTCTCAGTCCCTCAGCCCTCTCAGAATCCCTAGGAATATCCTTAGTTAAGAGTATGGGTCCATTCTTGAAAAACTAAAACGGTGAGGACAATTCCCCAGCCTCTCTAAACCGAGGAGTGGTTCTTTAGGTTAGACAATTATCCCACATTATCTCTCTGCATGACACATGAACTTGAATCCCAGCTTCTTGACATCCCCATAATTATGTCACAACTCTTGTAACCACGAGGAAGAAATAAACAACTCATTTCTCTACTCACTGCTTCAGTGAATCATCTTGGGAAAATGACTTCCTGTTTTCTGTTTGACAGGCTGAGCAGAAATATAGGTAAATGAGTTGAATTACCCCTCTTTGAAAGGTTTGGACATTCAATCTTCATAGTTCTATAGGACAAAGATTAGGGAAGATATCTAAATTGCCTCAGTTCTAGTTAATACTTTTTTCCAGGCCAAATTATTAAAAAAAAAAAAAAAAAAAAAAAAAAAAAAAAAAAAAAAAAGCAAAGTTTCCACTTCCCTTTCTGAGTCCCACATACCTTTGTGTGCCACCAGAATTTTCATAGCCTCACTCAACTCTCAGACTCTCTGCTACTCCAATTCAGGATTTCCAGGGTAGTTTCAATATATCTTTATAAATGTAAAGGAGCAGGACACTAAATATCAAAAACATATCACCAACCCTCTTCTAATGAAGTTAGAAGTGTAACGGGTATTATACATGTGACATAATGTATATTGTCACCAGCCTAGGTCTCTAGATTAATTCTGACTCTGAGAGATGAAAGAAGACATGCTATTTCCAACAGACAAGGCCTGCACAAAAATGGTACCTGGCTTGCCTAGCAAGGTTAAAGATAACAGTTTTATTGTAGGAAGAACAAAATGGGCTGAAGTACTTTGCAAATGTGTAAGTCTAGGGTCAGCAGCTCAATTATTAGTAAGCTAAGTAAAGAAACATACATACTATGACAAAAATACCTTTGGTTATCTTGATTCCAGAGGACTTTTGGTGAAATATACCATGATGTATGAGATGTAGAATGAAGCCATTACCAGGTCAAGCTCTGAGTTGATTATTAAGTTTAACTTTTTTTGGTAGTCAGTTAATTAGCATTTATTAAGGCGTGATCTGTTATGGGCCCTGTGCTAAGTACAAAGAATACAAATGCCAAGGAGGGCTTTATTGTGGTAGAATGGGGGATAAGATATAATAACAGCATCAATAATAATAAAAATAATATAGTTACCATTTATATAGTGTTGTGAGATTTAAAAAACACATAATTTTGCATATGTAATCTACTTATGTCATCATTGCCATAATTCCATTTCAGAAATGAGGAAACTGAGAAACTAAGTGAATTGGCCAGGATCACACAACTATTAAGTGACTCCATGTCCAACATTCTATCCACTTTGTCACCTATGAGACAATGACAGTAACAGAAAACGTTTAAAAGTATCAATAAATGTGTATACTAAAAATTGCATTGATGTGCAGCAATTATATATCTCAAATGAAATAGTCAAAAGTTTGTTATTCTTTATGGTCTCCATGTTCTTCCTCCTCTTTCAGGGAAAAGAGAATATATAAGCATCTACCTCGACCTTTTCAGGTGCTATCTCACTCTCCTGACCTGCCCTTTGGCCTTCTTCTACAATAAAATTTACCAGTCTTTTCTGCTACTCCCTCACCCCCACAACTAAAGGATTAATTAGCAGGTCAAAAAAACAAAACAAAACAACAACAACAAAAAAAAAAAAAAACCCAGACACAAAAGAAAAAATGGCTGATAGAATGGTTGTTGTTGTTGCTCAGTCATGCTCAACTGTGTGACTACCCCCACTGCAGTGATTTATCATTTCCTTCTCCAGGTCATTTTACAGATGAGGAAACTGAGGCAAACAGGGTTAAGTGCCTTGAACAGAATCATAAAGCTGGAAGACTCATCTTCCTGATTCTATAATATAGACTCCTGTACTGTATTCCCCATCTCCTCCTCCCCATCCCAAAATAAGAGGATATTTGCATATTAAAAGAGGTTGACTGGAGAGAGAGCTTTCCTTTTTCCTTTATCCTTGTCTAGAGATATATATACCTGTGAGCCAGATTGTCCTTTTGCTTATTCTCACCAATAGCTTTGTAATCCTAGAGGATCAAACCATCCATCAGCTCAAATGACATTTATTAGCTTTGTGTGAAAGATAAAAACAACTCTACTAATTACTTTGTTTATCTTGTTGAAAAGAACCTTTCAGTTCTTGCTTGACTCTATTTCTCAACTCCCACTTCCCTGCCTTTGAAAAGGTTCCATTCCCAGAATGCCCTATATTCTGATTTGTCTCTTAAAATTCCTAGTTTCCTTTGAAGCCTGAACCAAGTGCCTTCTGTTATGAGGCCTTTCCTATTCCTCCAGATGCTAGTGCCCCACACCTCTGAAATAATTTTATATTTATTTGTACAAATTGTTTCTAACAATAGAATATAAAACCCTTCAGAAAAGGGGCAATTATAATTTTGTCTTATATCCCCAGCTCTTAGCTTTGTGTTTGACATGTAATAAATCTTTAAGTAAAGCTTCCTGTTATATTCAAGATCTAACTGCTCTGTAATCAGCGGCATAATGGGCATGTTCTTAACACCAATCAAGAAGTCCTGCCAGCCCTTGCAGGTAGTTCCACCTGCAGGTAGATCCTTGGCAGCTGCTCCTCCTGCCTCCCCCACTCTGCCCCACAACTCTCTAGCCTTCTCATATTCCAATATTCTCATATTTAATAAAACATTCAAGAGAATCTGTGACAGTGTTAGTCATCTTTCTTAGGAAATATTGAGCCCCAATGAAGAAATCTCTGATTTTCCTATTAAGCTCAGCCTGAAGCCCTACAATGATCGACACTATTAGATAGAAGAGTGAAAACTGCATCAAGCCTAGAGAATGTCATCAAACATGCTATTTCTTCATACAAAAGCCACATTGCAATGATTCTTACTAATTGGCATTATATTAAATTGGGTAAGTCTTTCTCATGAATCATGGTTGGGAGCAGTCTCTACAAGAGAGCCATGGGGAAAGTATGCCTGAGAAAATATTAAGGAAAGCAAATAAATGTTCCAAAACAGAAAGCCTTAACTTTGTTTGTGTATGTATATGTATTATAGACCCATAGTTTTTGGATCCCTTCTCAAAAATACTAATAATGCTTTTAAACTCACTACATGATATATGAGTACTTTCCTTTGCAATTGTAGATATAATCATATATATAATGTGTATATATTTACAAAGTAACATATATTGTACAATTACAAAGGAAATATGTATTGTAATGTGTGTTGCTTTGTAAATATATGTGTATGTTTATGATTATTCCTATGCTTACTAAGGAAACTACTTATATGTGATAAATATGATTGTTTTATATATAATACACATATGTATATATGAATATATATAAATACGAGGTAAATTATATATATATGTGATTACATATATATAAAGGAAACAAATCATATTTAAATACAGTTATCAGTATAGTAAGGAAAAAAATACATGTCTGTGGACTTCCTGAAATCTATCCTTAGGTGCTTACTATGCATCCTAGATTAAAAACCCTTAATCTTCTACACTCCAGCTTTTTAAACTGTGGGTTTCCATATAGGCCTTATAGCTGATTGTTGGGATCATGAAATTATGATTTACTATCACAATGTTTGATTTTTACATCTATTTTATATGCCTATATACCTAGGGTCACATAAAAATTTCTCAGCTGAAGATGGGTGGTGAGTAGAAAAAAGTTTAAGAAGCTCTTCTCTAGGCCAAGCCAAGAAGAGAGAAAATAAGAATGAAAAGACAGATTATATCCAGAGTCTTTTAAAAAAAACATTACAATGTATATATTTATAAAAAATATATATCTGCATTTAATTGTAACCTTCTGAGAAGAGGTAGGAGGAGGAAGGGGAAAAAATAGAATAATATAAAAAAGTGTACAGCAGAGAACAAAAGAAAACCCACAAGAAAGCAAAGAAAAGATGGACAGCTCTGAACATAATAGGAAGTATTATTATTTAGGCTTTCTTGAAATGGAAATGTATTGCTTTATATTTTGAATCCTCTCATGATCTACTGTATAAATGGCAATGTTTGTATTTTTATTCTTTTCCTATTTTGTATTCAAATTTAAAATAATAATAATAAAAAAAACATTACAATGGCAAGGAAAGGGCCTCTATAATTTAATCCCACTTTATCTATTCAGTCTGTCTCTCAGTATTCTGTTCTTGGTGCTTCAGTCTCCAATCAAATTGAACTAATTGTTCTTGTGACTTATATATTTTCCTTCTAGATGGGGGTGGAGTGGGAGGGAGGGCAGGTCATAGAAAGAGAACTGTGTCTTATTTAATCTTCATATCACTCCCTGGTTCCTTGTTGTGTTTTTCACACAATAGGAAACTGAGGTCCAGAATAGAAGCAATTTATCAAGATCCGAGAGTTAGTAAGTAGCCAAGACAAGATTCAATCCCAAGTATTCTGATTCCAAATCCAAAATTTAGTATAGAACCTGGCCCATAATAAGCACTAAATGCTTTTTGATCCATCAAATCCAGTGTTCTTTCCAGTGCACAATTCTTTATTGTCTCTCTAATCAATCAAAAAATCAGACCAAGGCACTATGCTATCCACTTTGTGAGCAATGGATTTTGACTCAGAGGTTCTGAACTTAAATCCTCATTCTGCTACTTTTAACCATGTATAACCATGGACAAGTCCCTGTTCTTTCCTCTTTTTGAGACATTGTCTTTGTATCTGTCTCCATTGTCACTCTCTCTCTATCTCTGTCATCTCTGCTCTGTCTTTGTGTTTCATTGAGTCTCTCTCTTTCCTCTCCCCCTCCCTCCATTGATAAGGCTCCTTTCTGTTTGAAAATCCTTTAATCTTAGTAGAAGAAAATAGGATGGGGCAGATTATTGATTTTCTAAATCAACCTCTATGTTTGCTGATCAATATTTCCTTGGTAGATTGGTCAGCTCTAAACTGTGATCAGCTATGCTCTGTTCATATCCTTATATAGTAATACTTCACAATGAGGTATAAATCTTCAAATTTAAATAAAATATATATTTTTAAATCCTCACATCTATCACTTTGAATCAGACTGGAACAAATTAACTGCATTTCTTTTCATACAGTTAATCATTCTTGATCACATACAGTCTGTTTTCAAAATAACATCAAAATATAGCATTTTGTCCTTGGAATTTATTATTTGAAAACCGAACAATATTAGAAATTAGTTTTTGATGCTGTGGAACACATTCACTATCTAAAAAAGGATTCATCAAAGGTGAATTAAAGTATACTTCCCCCCTGTTTTATACCAATAAATAAGGTCAATTAAAAATCAAGCCATTTATCATTCTGTTTTGATCCTCTATCTATATTCCTAATTGCCATTGTCTATAAATGATCAGAAATTATACATTTCAGTTACCATTTTAGTTTGATTCCTTTGAAACATTTATGCAAAGCATTATGCAAAACTTAAAGGCTAGATAAATACTATTATTATTATTATTCAGGAGAATATGTACATTAACTTCTTAGGAATTATAGGATCATAGAATGTTAAAGGTTGAGAGGGATTTTCTTTAAGACCCTGTCCAACCTTCTCACTTTACACATAAGGAAACTGAGGCTTAGAAAAAGAAGTTAATTGCCCCAGGTTGCTCAGTGAGTTAATAGCCAAGTTGAAGTTAAAATTCTTAAGTTACAGCACTGGTAAGGCAGTTTTACCTTGGGGCAATTGTCCATTCTAAATGATGGCTGAGGGTGAGAAATGATGTAGAGTTTTCTTTTCAAATATAGGATGCTTCTTCCAACTCTGAGACTCTGTGAGTCTAATCTCTTATAGCAACTAGGACGGTGCTGATGTTCAGGGGCTCCTATCGGTTAAATAATCCATCCACTTGATAAAGAGTTGACTCAATGATTAAAATCAGCAGCTGAATATGTTGGAGTCTCCCTATTAATGCAACACTAGACAAAGAGGAAAGACACAAATTTTAAGAAAATTGCTTCTTTTACAAAGAATGTTTCACTTGCTCTGTTTTTTCTCTGCAAATCTTAGATATTGAATGCATAACAGAATCCTGGTTACTTGGTGAACAGACTTCATTTGATACCTGACAGTTCAGACTATCCCTGATCCCCTCCTAGAAACTGCTAAAGTCAATCAAATGAGAGTGTTTTTTTCAAACCTGCCTTATTAGAATGGGAAACCAGAGTCTGAGAATTAAAACCATCAAAGACCCAAACTGGGTGGAAAACAGAAAGAAAACAGCTCATCAAACAGACTGTAAAAACCCTGTTCAGGTTTCCAAATTCCAAAAGCCTTAAAATAGTCACATCAAATGCACTGCCAGGTTTTACCCAAAATCTTAACTCTCTCCATCCTTTTAGAAAGAAAAAGAAAAAAAAAATACCTTATTAAATCAGAGACTTCTCAGAGGCAAGGAAAGATATAGATTCCCCCAAGACCAAGGCAAGAAGTCCTCCCCAAAAAACAAGCTTTAAATAAGCTTAAGATTTATTTTAAATTTGAATACAAAATAGGAAAAGAAAAAAACACACACACAAATATTGCTACTTATACAAAAGCTAGCCACAGAATTCCCACCACCACCATTGCTTTATAATCTCCTTTCATCCCTAGCCCCATTCCAAAGCTATATGGGTATGATGTTTCCAGCCTCTTCTTAAAAGTATAACGTGTTCAACCTCTTCTCTACTTGTAATGTGGCCTCTTTCCCACTTATTGTCTTCCTTAAGTCACTTAATTGCAGCCCAGGAATCAGTTGAAAATCAAAGGTAGGGAAAATGAGAGATTGTGCCACGATCCTGAAAACCTCCTGTGTGGCTATAATGAAACCACTGGATAACATTATCAACTTCTAGGTTTCCTCATTATATTATCTTCACTGGTTGAGGGATAATTGATCATCATCTTTATTTTCCCAAATCTTAACAAAAAGACAATTCCTAGAGAGAGTACCTGGGAGGTAGAAGAAGGCCTGTGAGGAAGAAATGTTAATTCCCAGGTGAGTTTGTGTCATTTTCCTAATTATTCTGAGCTGCAAGAATTAGAGAGTGATTGACAGGCTATGAGAGGACTCAAGCTCTCCAGTTGTTACTAATAACAGCACAGTATCTCTTGAGGGAGTTTATGTTTCTAGAAGTGTCCAACCAGAAGAAGGACAGACACAAAAGCTACCTTTGCTTCATAGATCCCAGAGGTTTTGTGGTAGAGCATACAATATCTTGAAAGAAGAAGCAACAGAATGTCATAGAACTAGGATCTAGCATTAGGAAGACTTGGATTTGAATCCAACTGAAAACATTTATTCTGTCACTTTAGATAATTCACTTCAACTCTGGGACCCATTTTCTTCATCTGCCAGATGGAAATGGTACTCAGATCAACTTTTCAGAGTTGTTGCAAGAATCAAAGCAAGCTGTGTAAACAGATCAGAAAATTTAAAATACCATTATATCCCATATTTTCTGACATAGAGCTGGATCTAAAGCAGATATACAATATATCTGTTAATCTGACGTGATTCATTTATTCAACATTTACTGAGCCACTTCTATGAGCTAGCATGAAGACTAGAGAGGATGAAAAAGAAATACCAGAGAAAACTTTAGAAGTAGTTTGCTTTTTAAAAGGACCATCGTATTATATAGGAAATACAAATACTATCATACACACACACACATACACACACACACACACACACACACACACACTCCCTTTCCACTGAATGCCATTTGGCAGAAGAGAAAGCATAGATTAAATGACTTGCTAGTATCACACGGACAATAAGAATTAATCCTGGATTTTCTAAGTCCAAGATCAATAACTTTTCGGTTAAATCACACTGTTTCTCATTACAAGCCTCTTAATAGATATGATCTCTGCCCCCATGGACTTTCTAATCAAGTAGAGAGAAACTCTAATAACTCAAGTACAAATGAAAATATACTCACCATATATGAGGATTGCAAAGTATCATAAGGAAAGGTCAACTAAGCATTTATTAAGTACTATTGCATGACAAGAACTATTGCTAGAAGGTTCAGATATAAAGACAAATGAAACCATCAATCCCCACCCTCAAGGATTTTTTATTCCATCAGGGAAAACAATATGTACAAAAGCAAATTGTCCCCTCTATTATCCCTCACATTCTCATTCATCTTTAGTCTTTTCCTGTCTACCCAGGACTTTCCTGATTTCTATAAATATGTTTGTTTCTCTCTTATCCTTAAAAAGAATTCTCCCTTGATCTGGCCATATATTCTAGTTATCCTGCTATATCTATCTTCTCTTTGGTAGCTAAATCCCTTGACAAGGCCACCTACAATTGGTGTTTGCAAATACTCTCTTCTCATTCTCTTCAAAATTCTCTACAGATTGACTTCCAACCTAATCATTCAATTAATGTGCTTTCTCCAAACTTACCAATCACCTCTCAAGTGCCAGATCTAATGGCTTTTTCTCAATCTTCAGACTTTTTGACATCTCCACTACACTCACACTGTTAATTGCCCTTTTCTTCTAGATATCCTCTTCTCTCTAGGTTTTCAAGACACTGATCTCCTTTCTGTCTGACTATTTATTCTCAGTCTCTTTTGCTGGATCTTTATTCCGGTCATGAGTGCTAAAGTGCATATTCTCAAAGAGCAGTTCCTATGGAATCAATGATTATCTCTATGCTAATGATTCTCAGATCTAGTAATCAAGGCTTAACCCCCAGGTTTATATCTTCAACTAACTGCTGGACATCCAAATTACACATGTTTACAACTGAACTCATTATCTTTTCCCTCAAACTCTCTTCTCTACCCAAATTTTCTATTATCTTGAGTATTAATATTATTCTAGTCATCCAGAATATATCTAGATAGATAGATATCATCTTCTCTTTTTCCCTCTCACCAGCCTTCCTTATCGAATCAGTTGCTAATTTCTATTACTTCTATCTTTACTACTACTACTACTTCTTGCCTCTGATATTGTTACTAGCCTGATGCAGGCACTTACCAAGATTAGGCTTTTTGGTTGGTCCACCAGACTACAATCTCTCTTACTCCAGGCCATTCACTCAGCTAACAAATTGTTCTTCCTAAAATGGAAATCTATATCATCTTCTTTCATTCAATAAACTTGAGTGGCTCCTTATTACTCCCAACATTAAATATAAAGTATTTTGTTTAATTTTAGTGCATTTTATAACCTAACCCCTTCTTATCTTTTCATTTTCCTTACCCATTACTTGCCTTCAGAAACTATATGATCTAATGACACAGATCTCCTTATTGTTGCTTACTCACTGCACTCTCTCCTGACTCTATGCATTTTCACTGACTAACCCTCTTGCCTAGCATAATTTTCCTTCTCAAATGGCTTTTTTCAAATTTCAGCTAAAATTTCACCTTCTATATGAAGCCATTTCACTCCTCCCTAAAATCGTGCTGGGAACTTTATCCACCCAATGCCTTTCTTCTGAAATTAATTATTACAGAGAATTGGACATAACTGAAAAATGACTGAACAACAAAGTGCTTATGAAATACATTGATTGATAAAATAAATATAAGCCATAAAAATAAACTAAATATTAAACAATTAGTGAAGAAATAGCAGCTAGAATTTCAAGTAATATACCTTGATAAAAGGTAGAACTTTCAAATGGGATAAATTATATAGTTTTCTTGCATAACCTAAGGAGATGATGAATGAACTGAGGTTTGAAGTGTATCAACACACAAAGTTGAGGAGGGAAGAAGGATTTCTAGGTCTATAAAACTTCGTGAACAGAAGGAAATGTATGTATGGCAGACACTGAGATGTCTAGTTTCTTGTAAAATAAAGATAATAGGGGAAATATGAAGCTAGAATTGAAGGATAAATAAAGCACTCTGATTTCCAGACTAAGGAATATGGATTTTATTTAGCAGAGAATAAGGAACTTCTAAAGATTATGAAGCAATAGAATGATGTGTACTCTAGGAAGGTTGATGAATCTGCCCCAATAAGCAAGACTTAAAGCAGGGAGGCTAATAATAATACTACTGAAGTATTTCAGATTAAAAATGAGGGCCTGGACTAAGAAAAGCTAATATTTATATAAAGCCTGTGGTAGTTAGGTTGTGCAATGGATAAAGCACTAGCCCTGCAATCAAGAGGACCTGCATTAAAATCAATTCTCTGATGCAAACAAGCTGTATGACTCGATCAAGGCACTTAATTCTATTTGCCTCACTCATCAATAAAAAAAGCTAGGGAAAGAGTTGCCAAACAGCTCCAACGTCTTTACCAAGGAAAAGCTGAAATGGAATCACAGAGCGTTGGATACAACTGAACTCAACAGCAAACAATATATAGTGCCTACTATGTGCCAGACACTATTGTAAGCTCTTTGCAAACATTATTTTATTTTTTTAAAATTAAATATTATTTTATTTGATTTTCACAATAATCCTCGGAGATAGGTGCTGTTATTATACCATTTTATAGATGAGAAGACTGAGATACACAGAGATTATTTGATTTACTCTGAGCTACACATTTCTTTTGATCCATAGATAAACAGCTAATATGAAGATAAAGAAATAGTGATAATAAACCCAAAGAAATTTTAAATATCCTGGATCACACATTTTGGCAGAAAACCAAATGCTGCCTTACAGTTATGTACCTAATTTCTAATGTATGCGGCATTTCTCACTCAATAGTCTGATGGATTCCAGAGGGCAAAAGATGAGACTTCTCATTACTATCAAGCACAATTCTAATGACTAACTGCTGAATGAGTGTTATGGAAAGACCTTAAGACTACTCTCAAATTCAAGAGTACCCTAGAGTACCCCCAAATTCAAGGCAATTCCAATAGATTTGTGATGAAAAGTGCCATCTACACCCAGAGAGAGAACATAGAGACTGAATGCAGATCAAAGCATAATAGTATTTTCACCTTTTTATTGTTATTATTTGCTTGTTTGTTTCTTTCTTGTGTTTTTATTTCCTTTTGATCTGATATTTCTTGTGCAGCATGACAAATATGGAAATATCTTCAGAAGAAAATGTTTAACCTATATCAGATTGCTTACTGTCTAGGAGAGGTGGGAAAGAGAGAGAGGGAGAAAAATTTGGAGCACAAGGTTTTGCAAGGATGAATATTGAAAACTATCTTTACATGTATTTGGAAGAAAAAAAACTACTAAAAATAATTTAACTCTGCAGCAAGTGTTTGGGCACATCCCATACTGCCTGCCAGGGCTATTCTAATAATTTCCTTAGCAATTTTCTCATTTCCATTTTTCTCCCCCACTGCAGTTCATCCTTCGTACTGGTGACTGATTCATCTCATTAAAGTCCAGAGCAAGTGGGCCATTTTTTCTGCTCAAAACACTTTAGTAGCTCCCTATTGCTTATGATATAAAATAAAACTCCTGGGCCGTCACTAGTTGTCTTGATGTGTCTTGCCTTGAACTCTGACTTTGTGCCGCTATGCCTGACTTAAATCCAATTCTTGAGCAAGTCAAGATATCATCCTCATGATTTCACTGGTTCTTTCTGAGAATAAAAGATAAACAACCATCATCCTAGTCACAACCACCATCACCACAATAAAATCCAAACTCCTTGGGCTAGCATTTCAGGTCTTCTAAAGTGACACAGGTTTTTCAGCCTCATCTTATAGTACTTTCCTTAACCTAGTATAGCACCCATTGAATTGAACTCACTGTCGCTGGAAAACACAATACATTTTTCTATGTCTTTACCTTTGCTCATTCAGTTCCCCTATGTCCTCCTCCCTTCTCTTTTGTACCTATTGAATCTCTATGGGTTTTTATTAAAAAGTTGAGGCAAATCTCTGTCTTCCCCTCCCGTTTCAGACAAATTAAGTTACCTTTTCTTTGAACATCAGATATCACTTTTTTATATACACTAGAATAAATGTCAAATATTATCATTCTTAAAGTATGGGTCATATCTTCCTAGTAAATTGCAAGTTCTAGAAGTATGGAAACTGAGTTATCTAAACTTCAGAGTGGGTCTAGCAACCAGCCCCAAGCTTTGCAGACTATAAGTGCTTAATAAATATGTGTTGAACTTAAAATAAATTAAATAGAAGGCACTTTAATGGCAACTGGATGAGTACTCAAGCTACAAGGAAATTTGTTTTCTTTTTTTTAATAGAAAGGCTTGTTAAGCGAACTATAACTGTCATCTTACAGATAAGAAAATATTTGTGTCCTAAGGAGGTGAGGGGGAAAAAAGATAAAGCAAAAAACTTGCCCAACAGATAGCAAGTTAATATAGAGCAAAGACTAGAATTCCAGTCTTTTGGTGTCCAGAGGCTTTGAGTTCCTTTTTAGTACTTCAGAATCGATTTTCCTGCCTCTATATTATTACACTGTTTTCCCCAAGCAGACACATTTCTTAAAATTTTCAGAGAAGACAATTGTGCTGACTGAATGATCTCCTCCCTTCTGCTGGAATCTTGACACTGATTTGTCAAGTGCTATTTGAAGAACCCTGTTTGACAGCAATTTCCCTCCCAGGTGCTTTATACAGATGACTATCTCTGCTAGTCAGAAGGAAATAAGAGAAAGTTTTGAAAGACAATGAAATGCTTTTCTTGTGTGGGATCATTGGTACCCTACTGACATGTGGCCATTCAAATGTTTTATCTGAATCTTAGCTGGAATTTATTTCTGGCTTTTAACTGCTATCCATGGAAGAGAAAAATTAGGCAGCAAAAAAGGCATATAATTAGAAGATTGAAAATCTGATAAAAAGGGGATTATTTGAATAATTGCATGAGCAATGTGTAAGTACAGAAAGGAATGACAAAATTAAAACTTAATAGGGCCAGAATATCAATTTGGGACATTTTGACTGCAACAGAGGATTTAAATGCTTTTTCAAAAATATGAAATTTACCAAATATTTCTAAGGTCAAATCACTGGTTTCACCCCGCAGGTAATAGCTCTATTATTAGGAAAACTTGGAGGGCCTTAACTTCTGCAAAAATACTGAAACGTAATAGGAAGAAAAGAACTAGAAGAGTCTGTGAGTTTCCAATTGGTTTTCTATTTCTATTATTATTTTTTCAATGATAAAATTGGAAATTTTTCTAAAATTCTATTTACCTCCTTAAATTCTTTCTTATTTATTTTAGGGTTTGATTAATCTAGTTTTGAAAGAACAAGATTGAGAAACTCCAGTAGTATAGTTTTGCTATCTATTTCTTCTTGCAACTCTTAACTTCTTTAGGAATTTGGATGCTATGCCACTTGGTGCATATATGTTTAGTGTTGATATTGCTTCATTATCTATGATACCCTTTAGACAAATATAGTTTCCTTATGTACCTCTTTTGATTAGATCTATTTTTGCTTTTGCTTGATCTGAGATGAGGATAGCTATTCCTGCTCTTTTACTTCACCTGAAGCATAATAGATTCTGCTCCAGACTTTTACCTTTACACCATATGTATCACTCTGCTTTAAATGTCTTTCTTGGAAGAAATATTTTGCAGGATTCTGGCTTTTAATCCAGTCTGCTATCCATTTCTGTTTCAAGGGAGAGTTCATTCCATTCACATTCACAGTTAAAATAATCGATTCTGTATTTCCTGCCATTTTTTTAATCCCAAGTTATGTTTTTCTTTCTTTTCCCCATTTCCCTCCTCCCCAGTATTTTGCTTCTGATCACCACTTCCTTCAAACAGTCCTCCCCCTTTAGAGCCCCTTCTCCTTTCTTATATCTTTTCCCTACTACTTCTGTTTTCCCTTCTATTAGCCCCCCCTTTCCTTTCCCATTTCCCCTCCCACTTCCCTATAAGGTGAGAGAACTTTCTCTATGAAACCAAATATGCCTGATATTCTCTGTTTGAGCCAAATCTGATGATAAAAAAAAGAAGTGATGAGCTCTAAAATGCTCTTGGAAAAACCTGGAAAGATTTCCATGAGCTGATGCAAAGTGAAATGTACCATGTACATAGTAACTGTGATATTGTAAGATCATTTGTGAATGACTTGGTTATTCTCAGCAATACAATGATTCATGACAACTCATGGCAGACTTAAGATGAAAATGCTATCTACTCCCAGATAAGAATTGATGTCTGAATACAGACTGAACGATATTATTTGTTAACTTTACTTTTGTTCAGGTTTTTTTATTGTGTATGTTTTCTTTTACAACATGACTATTATATATTATATTATATAATTGTATAAATATATCATTATATTATATTAAAACAATGTTTTGCAAGATTACATATTTAGAATGTATTATTTGTCTTCTCAAGGAGGTGAGATGGAAAAAGAAGAAGGGAGAGAACTGGAACTCAAGGCTTTACAAATTCGATGTTAAAATTCTTACATGTAATTGAGGAAAAATAAAATACTAAATAAATTTAATAATAAAAAAGAAAACTATTAAGAGACACAAAGCACTAAGATTAAGAGGGCTTAGTCAAGGCTTCCTACAGAAGATAGGATATTAATTGCATTTCAAGGAAGCCAGGAAAGCCAATAGGCAGAGAGGAGGAGAAAGAACATTGCAGATATGGGAGAGAAATGTCTTGAATCTGGAGATGAAATATCTTGTTCTAGGAAAGAACTAAACCCAAGAATATGTATGTATGTTGGGAGAAAGATAAGATGGGAGAAGGGAAGGTTGTGGAAGGTTTGAAACATTTAACAGAGGGCTTTGTATTGGATCTTGGAGGTGATGGGGAAGCACCGGAGATTATTAGGGAGGGATGTGTCATGGGAAGATGTGAACTTTGGATTTAGATTGCAATGGGAAGAGACTAGGGGCAGACAGACCCAGGGCAGGTCATCACAATATTTCTGGCTAAATCTAATCATCTTCAAATTGGGATTGGGATTGGGAAGCCTAGCATCCAGAAAAAAAGGAAGTGATGGGGTCAGGGCCCTCAGAATTTCTCCCATCCTGTCCAGGGTCTAGTGGGAGGTTCTGGAAACTATATTGTGAGAGAAATATTGGTCTTTAAAGCAGGTCAGGTCCTAATATCATCTACTTTAATCATGCACTGGGCACCCCAAGGGCTGGTGGATGGGTTCCCCAGTTGTTAATGAGAAAGAAATTGATTTTCAATTGCTAAAGTCCCACTGATGGGAAGCATTTGAAACTTCTGAGTAAACATTAGTAAAGGATGCTCTAAAAGAGAGACACGTTCTAAAAGGAAAATACATGTGAAATACAGACGCCGAGGATTTTCACCAGAGTTCAGGAGATTTGGGGCTATTTTTTTTTCAGTTTTCTGATCTTGGAAGGTCTGCTGCTTGGTCCTGTTCATATTCACTTGTTTCTCATCTTTGAGAACAAAGATGTGCTCGAAAAAGCTTTATGGAACTCTATGCTTTGCTGAAAATGTCAATGTAACCCCAAATCAACTCCAAAAATGTGCTGGTGATACTGAGCCATTTCCAAGAGCCTGAAAAAAATCTTCATTTTTTTGTCCAGGAAATTCCAGTAATTAATAGGAAGATAGCGGGTTCAGTCAAGGATCCATTTCCTAACTGCCCCCTTCCCTATCCTCTCCCCCAGAATCGCAGATGGAAATGGAGCAGCAACGCCCTATACCTCTACAAGGCCTGGGGGGAGGGCTTCCCAGCGAAGACTGATCCTAACTACTGTGTGAGCCTGCCTCCTGAGTCTGGTGAGTCCAACCCTTTCCCTCTGCCAGCTGCACAAGATGCTCCTCTTCTCTTTGTGTGGTGTGGAAGCCTGGGGGAAATGGGACACCTCCTTTCTAGAATATGAGTGATTCTCTTTTCTATTCTTTCCTTTCTCCCACCTCTCTTGTCTTCTTTCTTTGCCCTTTTCCAACCCTTTCATTTTTTTCTGTTCTCCCTTTTTACTTATCTTCCTTTCTCTTCATTCTCCTTTGTTTTCAGCTCCTCATGGATAAACTTCAATGAGTAGAATATCTGGTACCAGGAAGTTTCAGTCAACAGACTAGGGACCTACCATCCTAACCCATCCCTTCATCTAACTTACACCATTTCTTTTTTTTTTTAAATAATTTTTTATTGATAGAACGCATGCCAGGGTAATTTTTACAGCATTATCCCTTGCATTCATTTCTGTTCCGATTTTTCCCCTCCCTCCCTCCACCCCCTCCCCCAGATGGCAAGCAGTCCTTTACATGTTGAATGGGTTGCAGTATATCCTAGATACAATATATGTGTGCAGAACCAAACAGTTTTCTTGTTGCACAGGGAGAATTGGATTCAGAAGGCATAAATAACCCGGGAGGAAAAACATAAATGCAAGCAGTTTATATTCATTTCCAGTCTTCTTTCTCTGGGTGTAGCTGCTTCTGTCCATCTTTGATCAATTAAGGCTCTCTTTATCGAAGAGAACCACTTCCATCAGAATACATCCTCAAACAGTATCGTTGTTGAGGTATATAATGATCTCCTGGTTCTGCTCATTTCACTTAGCATCAGTTCATGTAAGTCTCGCCAGTCCTCTCTGTATTCATCCTGCTGGTCGTTCCTTACAGAACAATAATATTCCATAATGTTCATATACCACAATTTACTCAACCATTCTCCAATTGATGGACATCCTTTCATTTTCCAGCTTCTAGCCACTACAAACAGGGCTGCCACAAACATTTTGGCACATACAGGTCCCTTTCCTTTCTTTTGTATCTCTTTGGGGTATAAGCCCAGTAGAAATACTGCTGGATCAAAGGGTATGCACAGCTTGATAACTTTTTGAGCATAGTTCCAAATTGCTCTCCAGAATGGCTGGATGTGTTCACAATTCCACCAACAATGTATCAGTGTCCCTGTTTTCCCACATCCCCTCCAACATTCCCCATTATCTTTCCCTGCCATTCTAGCCAATCTGATAGGTGTGTAGTGGTATCTCAGAGTTGTCTTAATTTGCATTTCTCTGATTAATAATGATTTGGAGCATATTTTCATATGTCTATAAATAGTTTCAATTTCTTCATCTGAGAATTGTCTGTTCATATCCTTCGACCATTTATCAATTGGAGAATGGTTTGATTTCTTATAGATTAGGGTCAGTTCTCTATATATTTTGGAAATGAGGCCTTTATCAGAACCTTTGATTGTAAAAATGTTTTCCCAGTTTATTTTTTCCCTTCTAATCTTGTTTGCATTTGTTTTGTTTGTACAAAAACTTTTCAGTTTGATATAATCAAAATTTTCTATGTTGTGGTCAATAGTGATCTCTAGTTCTTCTTTGGTCATAAATTCCTCCCTCTTCCACAGGTCTGACAGGTAAACTAACCTATGCTCTTCCAATTTATTTATCATCTCATTCTTTATGCCTAGATCATGAACCCATTTTGACCTTATCTTGGTGTACGGTGTTAAGTGTGGGTCAATGCCTAGTTTCTGCCATACTGATTTCCAATTTTCCCAGCAATTTTTGTCAAATAATGCATTCTTATCCCAGAAACTGGTGTCTTTGGGTTTGTCAAACACTATATTATTAAAGTTATTGGCTGTTTTGTCCTTTGACCCTAACCTATTCCATTGATCAACTAGTCTATTTCTTAGCCAATACCAGATGGTTTTAGTAACTGCTGCTTTATAATATAATTTTAGATCTGGTACAGCTAGGCCACCTTCATTTGATTTTTTTTTCATAAATTCCCTTGAAATTCTTGACCTTTTGTTTTTCCATATGAATTTTGTTATTATTTTTTCTAATTCATCAAAGTAGTTTTTTGGGAGTCTGATTGGTATAGCACTAAATAAGTAGATTAATTTAGGTAGTATTGTCATCTTTATTATATTTGCTCACCCAATCCAAGAGCATTTAATATTTTTCCAGTTGGTTAGATCAGACTTAATTTGTGTGGAAAGTGTTTTGTAGTTTTGCTCATAAAGTTTCTGATTTTCCCTTGGCAGATAGATTCCTAAATATTTTATACAATCAGTAGTTACTTTAAATGGGATTTCTTTTTGTATCTCTAACTGTTGGGTTTTGTTAGTGATATATAAGAATGCTGATGACTTATGTGGGTTTATTTTATATCCTGCAACTTTGCTGAAGGTGTAGATTGTTTCTAATAACTTTTTGGTAGAATCTCTGGGGTTTTCTAAGTATACCATCATATCATCAGCAAAGAGTGATAATTTGGTTTCCTCATTGCCTATTCTTATTCCTTTAATCTCTTTCTCAACTCTTATTGCCAAAGCTAGCATTTCTAATACAATATTAAATAGTAACAGAGAGAGTGGGCAACCTTGTTTTACTCCTGATCTTATTGGGAATGGTTGCAGTTTGTCCCCGTTACATATAATGCTTACTGATGGTTTTAAATAGATGCTACTGATTATTTTAAGGAAAAGTCCATTTATTCCTATACTCTCAAGAGTTTTTAATAGGAATGGATGTTGGATTTTATCAAATGCTTTTTCTGCATCTATTGAGAAGATCATATGGTTTTTGTTAATTTGATTATTAATATGGCCAATTATATTGATAGTTTTCCTAATATTGAACCAGCCCTGCATTCCTGGTATAAATCCTACTTGATCATGATGTATTATCCTGGGGATGATTTTCTGTAGTCTTTTTGCTAATATCTTATTTAAGATTTTAGCATCAATATTCATTAGGGAGATTGGTCTATAATTTTCTTTCTCTGTTTTCAACCTACCTAGTTTAGGTATCAGTACCATGTCTGTGTCATAAAAGGAGTTTGGTAGGACTCCTTCATTCCCTATTTTTTCAAATAGTTTATAAAGCATTGGGGCTAATTGTTCTTTGAATGTTTGGTAGAATTCACATGTAAATCTGTTGGAATCCTTACAAACTGATAACTAATTAGATTTGATCTAATCTTACAAGAAGATGTTTTGGGCAGAACCTGAAACAAGGTACTAAGTAGAACTAATTAATACAAGGCTTGTGTTTACACCTTTACTCATTGGAGTTCACAAGTATGCCAGCTTCACAAAGTAAACTTTGTAACTTTGAGTTCACACCTCCCTTGAAGCCCTTAGGGCCAGAAAGCACTATGGGAGAAAACCCATAATCCCTCTCTCTCGTATCCCACAATTCCTCCCTCTTGCATAAAAGAAACAGACAGAGGCTCTTGGAGTGATTTCACCGGAATGACATAAAGAGTGGAGCTGGCTGGAGGCTGAAGAAAGCAGATGCAGAGGCTGAAGGACAAAACCTTTGGATTTGGCGACATTCGGAGAGAGCTCTTGGAACCAAGCAGAGAGATAGGCCTCTAAGCTAACCGGGCTATATTGGAGATAATAAAAGATCTGAACTTTTATCACCTGGCTGCATTTGGGAAGAAGATCACCAACATTTTGGCGCCCAATGTGGGGCTGACAGACCCTCCCCACCCCCCCTCAGTGGATTTCAGTGGAAAAGCTCCGATCCTGATTCAGTGGAAAAGCTCTGATCCTGATCCAGTGGGAAAGACTCTTCAACCCAGAAATTAGGGTGAGTGCAACAAAGAAATTTTGTTAGAAGAGTTAAAGTAGAATTTCCTCTCCCCCAGAATCGCAGATGGAAATGGAGCAGCAACGCCCTATATCTCTACAAGGCCTGGGGGGAGGGCTTCCCAGCGAAGACTGATCCTAACTACTGTGTGAGCCTGACTCCTGAGTCTGGTGAGTCCAACCCTTTCCCTCTGCCAGCTGCACAAGATGCTCGTCTTCTCTTTGTGTGGTGTGGAAGCCTGGGGGAAATGGGACACCTCCTTTCTAGAATATGAGTGATTCTCTTTTCTATTCTTTCCTTTCTCCCACCTCTCTTGTCTTCTTTCTTTGCCCTTTTCCAACCCTTTCATTTTTTTCTGTTTTCCCTTTTTACTTCTCTTCCTTTCTCTTCATTCTCCTTTGTTTTCAGCTCCTCATGGATAAACTTCAATGAGTAGAATATCTGGTACCAGGAAGTTTCAGTCAACAGACTAGGGACCTACCATCCTAACCCATCCCTCCATCTAACTTACACCATTTTTTTTTTAAATAATTTTTTAGTGATAGAACGCATGCCAGGGTAATTTTTACAGCATTATCCCTTGCATTCATTTCTGTTCCGATTTTTCCCCTCCCTCCCTCCACCCCCTCCCCCAGATGGCAAGCAGTCCTTTACATGTTGAATGGGTTGCAGTATATCCTAGATACAATATATGTGTGCAGAATCAAACAGTTTTCTTGTTGCACAGGGAGAATTGGATTCAGAAGGTATAAATAACCCGGGAGGAAAAACATAAATGCAAGCAGTTTATATTCATTTCCAGTCTTCTTTCTCTGGGTGTAGCTGCTTCTGTCCATCTTTGATCAATTAAGGCTCTCTTTATCGAAGAGGTCCACTTCCATCAGAATACATCCTCAAACAGTATCATTGTTGAGGTATATAATGATCTCCTGGTTCTGCTCATTTCACTTAGCATCAGTTCATGTAAGTCTCGCCAGTCCTCTCTGTATTCATCCTGCTGGTCGTTCCTTACAGAACAATAATATTCCATAATGTTCATATACCACAATTTACTCAACCATTCTCCAATTGATGGGCATCCTTTCATTTTCCAGCTGCTAGCCACTACAAACAGGGCTGCCACAAACATTTTGGCACATACAGGTCCCTTTCCTTTCTTTTATATCTCTTTGGGGTATAAGCTCAGTAGAAACACTGCTGGATCAAAGGGTATGCACAGCTTGATAACTTTTTGAGCATAGTTCCAAATTGCTCTCCAGAATGGCTGGATGTGTTCACAATTCCACCAACAATGTATCAGTGTCCCTGTTTTCCCACATCCCTTCCAACATTCCCCATTATCTTTCCCTGTCATTCTAGCCAATCTGACAGGTGTGTAGTGGTATCTCAGAGTTGTCTTAATTTGCATTTCTCTGATTAATAATGATTTGGAGCATATTTTCATATGTCTATAAATAGTTTCAATTTCTTCGCCTGAGAATTGTCTGTTCATATCCTTCGACCATTTATCAATTGGAGAATGGTTTGATTTCTTATAGATTAGGGTCAGTTCTCTATATATTTTGGAAATGAGGCCTTTATCAGAACCTTTGATTATAAAAATGTTTTCCCAGTTTATTTTTTCCCTTCTAATCTTGTTTGCATTTGTTTTGTTTGTACAAAAACTTTTCAGTTTGATATAATCAAAATTTTCTATGTTGTGGTCAATAGTGATCTCTAGTTCTTCTTTGGTCATAAATTCCTCCCTCTTCCACAGGTCTGACAGGTAAACTATCCTATGCTCTTCCAATTTATTTATCATCTCATTCTTTATGCCTAGATCATGAACCCATTTTGACCTTATCTTGGTGTACGGTGTTAAGTGTGGGTCATTGCCTAGTTTCTGCCATACTGATTTCCAATTTTCCCAGCAATTTTTGTCAAATAATGCATTCTTATCCCAGAAACTGGTGTCTTTGGGTTTGTCAAACACTATATTATTAAAGTTATTGGCTATTTTGTCCTTTGACCCTAACCTATTCCATTGATCAACTAGTCTATTTCTTAGCCAATACCAGATGATTTTAGTAACTGCTGCTTTATAATATAATTTTAGATCTGGTACAGCTAGGCCACCTTCATTTGATTTTTTTTTCATAAATTCCCTTGAAATTCTTGACCTTTTGTTTTTCCATATGAATTTTGTTATTATTTTTTCTAATTCATCAAAGTAGTTTTTTGGGAGTCTGATTGGTATAGCGCTAAATAAGTAGATTAATTTAGGTAGTATTGTCATCTTTATTATATTTGCTCGCCCAATCCAAGAGCATTTAATATTTTTCCAGTTGGTTAGATCAGACTTAATTTGTGTGGAAAGTGTTTTGTAGTTTTGCTCATAAAGTTTCTGATTTTCCCTTGGCAGATAGATTCCTAAATATTTTATACAATCAGTAGTTACTTTAAATGGGATTTCTTTTTGTATCTCTAACTGTTGGGTTTTGTTAGTGATATATAAGAATGCTGATGACTTATGTGGGTTTATTTTATATCCTGAAACTTTGCTGAAGGTGTAGATTGTTTCTAATAACTTTTTGGTAGAATCTCTGGGGTTTTCTAAGTATACCATCATATCATCAGCAAAGAGTGATAATTTGGTTTCCTCATTGCCTATTCTTATTCCTTTAATCTCTTTCTCAACTCTTATTGCCAAAGCTAGCATTTCTAATACAATATTAAATAGTAACAGTGAGAGTGGGCAACCTTGTTTTACTCCTGATCTTATTGGGAATGGTTGCAGTTTGTCCCCATTACATATAATGCTTACTGCTAGTTTTAAATAGATGCTACTGATTATTTTAAGGAAAAGTCCATTTATTCCTATACTCTCAAGAGTTTTTAATAGGAATGGATGTTGGATTTTATCAAATGCTTTTTCTGCATCTATTGAGATGATCATATGGTTTTTGTTAATTTGATCATTAATATGGCCAATTATACTGATAGTTTTCCTAATATTGAACCAGCCCTGCATTCCTGGTATAAATCCTACTTGATCATGATGTATTATCCTGGGGATGATTTTCTGTAGTCTTTTTGCTAATATCTTATTTAAGATTTTAGCATCAATATTCATTAGGGAGATTGGTCTATAATTTTCTTTCTCTGTTTTCAACCTACCTGGTTTAGGTATCAGTACCATGTCTGTGTCATAAAAGGAGTTTGGTAGGACTCCTTCATTCCCTATTTTTTCAAATAGTTTATAAAGCATTGGGGCTAATTGTTCTTTGAATGTTTGGTAGAATTCACATGTAAATCTGTTGGAATCCTTACAAACTGATAACTAATTAGATTTGATCTAATCTTACAAGAAGATGTTTTGGGCAGAACCTGAAACAAGGTACTAAGTAGAACTAATTAATACAAGGCTTGTGTTCACACCTTTACTCATTGGAGTTCACAAGTATGCCAGCTTCACAAAGTAAACTTTGTAACTTTGAGTTCACACCTCCCTTGAAGCTCTTAGGACCAGAGAGCACTATAGGAGAAAACCCATAATCCCTCTCTCTTGTATCCCACAATTCCTCCCTCTTGCATAAAAGAAACAGACAAAGGCTCTTGGAGTGATTTCACCGGAATGACATAAAGAGTGGAGCTGGCTGGAGGCTGAAGAAAGCAGAGGCAGAGGCTGAAGGACAAAACCTTTGGATTTGGCGACATTCGGAGAGAGCTCTTGGAACCAAGCAGAGAGATAGGCCTCTAAGCTAACCGGGCTATATTGGAGATAATAAAAGATCTGAACTTTTATCACCTGGCTGCATTTGGGAAGAAGATCACCAACATAAATCCATCTGGTCCCGGGGATTTTTTTTTTTAGGGAGTTGATTAATAGCTTGTTCTATTTCTTTTTCTGAAATGGGACTATTTAAGCAATTTACTTCCTCCTCTGATAATCTGAGAAGCCTATATTTTTGGAAGTAGTCATCCATTTCACTTAGGTTATCAAATTTATTGGCATAAAGTTGGGCAAAGTAACCCCTTATTATTTCTTTAATTTCCTCTTCATCAGTGGTAAGTTCTCCTTTTTCATTTTTAAGACTGCCAATTTGATTTCCCTCTCTCCTTTTTCTAATCAGATTTACCAAAGGTTTATCAATTTTATTGGTTTTTTCATAAAACCAACTCTTAGTTTTATTTATTAGTTCAATAGTTTTTTTTACTTACTATATTATTAATTTCTCCTTTTAATTTTAGAATTTCAAGTTTAGTAACTGATTGGGGGTTTTTAATTTGGTCTTTTTCTAACTTTTTAAGTTCCAGGCCCAATTCATTGATCTTCTCTTTTTCTATTTTATTCAAGTAAGCCTCTAAGGATATAAAATTTCCCCTTATTACTGCTTTGGCTGCATCCCATAAATTTTGATATGATGTCTCATTGTTGTCATTATCTTATTCAATTATCTTGAAATTATTAATTGTGTCTATAATTTGCTGTTTCACCCAATCATTCTTTAAGATGAGATTATTTAGTTTCCAATTACTTTTTGCTCTATTTACACCTAACTTTTTGTTAAATGTAGTTTTTATTGCGTTGTGATCTGAAAAAAAAAGCATTTACTATTTCTGCCTTCCTGCATTTAATTTTGAGGTCTTTATGTCCTAATATATGGTCAATTTTTGTGTAGGTTCCATGAACTGCTGAGAAGAAAGTATATTCCTTTCTGTCACCATTCAGTTTTCTCCAGACATCTATCATACCTAATTTTTCTAATATTCTATTTACCTCTTTAATTTCTTTCTTATTTGTTTTGTGATTTGATTTATCTAAATCTGAGAGTGCAAGATTGAGATCTCCCACTATTATAGTTTTGCTGTCTATTTCTTCTCGCAACTCTCTTAGCTTCTCTTTAAGGAAGTTAGATGCAATACCACTTGGTGCATATATGTTTAATACTGATATTGCTTCATTCTCTATAGTACCCTTAAGCAAGATATATTTTCCTTCCTTATCTCTTTTAATTAGATCAATCTTTGCTTTTGCTTGATCTGAGATAAGGATGGCTACCCCTGCTTTTTTTACTTCACCTGAAGCACAATAGATTCTGCTCCAGCCTTTTACCTTTAGTCTATATGTATCTCCCTGTTTTAAATGTGTTTCCTATAAACAACAGATTGTAGGGTTCTGACTTTTGATCCAGTCTGCTATCCGCCTCCTCTTTATGGGAGAGTTCATCCCATTCACATTTGCAGTTAAAATAACCAATTCTGCATTTCCTGCCATCCTAATATCCCCAGATTATACTTTTCTTTTTCTTGCCCTCCTTCCCTTCTTCCCTATTGGTCCCACTAACGTTGCACAGCTCTCCCTCTTTAGTATCCCTCCCTCCTCCCTGGGAATCCCTTCCCCTTTCTTGTACCCTTCCCTTATTACTCTTTTTCCTTCTCCCTTTTCCTCTCCCACTTTTTAATGAAGTGGGAGAAGAATCTGTGTAAAATAAATATGTCAATTGTTTCCTCTTTGAGCCAACTCTGATGAGAGTAGGATTCACACAATGTTCCTCCCCCTCTCTAAGTTCCCTCATATATGATAGGTTTCCTCTGCCTCATTGTCGCATGTAGTTTCCCTCTTTTTATCTCCCTTCTTCCCTTTTTCTGGAACTATCCCCTTTCCATTTCTACTTCCCTTTTTTATGTTATATCGGTAAAATCAAATTATACATATGATTTTTATGTATATTCACAACAGAAATACAGTTCTCAAGAGTTCCTTTTACCTTTTTCTACTTCTCTTGATTCCTGTTGTTGAAGATCAAATTTTTTGTTGAAGTCTGGTTTTTTCCTTAGAAACAGATGGAATTCCTCTATTTCATTAAATATCCATCTTCTTCCGTGGAAAAAAATACTCAGTTTAGCAGGATAGTTTATTCTTGGCTGCATTCCAAGTTCTTTTGCCTTTCGGAATATCTGATTCCAGGCCCTTCAATCCTTTAATGTTGAGGCAGCCAGATCTTGCGTGACCCTTATTGTGGCATCTCGGTATTTGAACTGTTTTTTCCTGGCTGCTTGTAAAATTTTTTCTTTAGTCTGGAAATTCTGAAGTTTGGCCACAATATTCCTTGGAGTCTTTATTTTAGGGTCTTTTTCAGAAGGTGTTCGATGAATTCTTTCAACGCCTATTTTCCCTTCTGGTTCTATTACTTCTGGGCAGTTCTCTTTGATGATTTCCTGTAAAATAGTATCTAGGCTCTTTTTTTCATCATAATTTTCGGGTAGTCCGATGATCCTCAGGTTATCTCTCCTAGATCTATTTTCCAGATCTGTTGTTTTTCCCAGTAGATATTTGACATTTTTTTCCAATCTTTCATTTTTTTGGTTTTGCTTGACTGATTCTTGATGTCTCAATGAATCAGTCATTTCTATTTGTTCAATTCTAATTTTTAGTGAGTTATTTTCTTCATTAGCTTTTTTTACTTCTTTTTGTATATGTCCAATTGAGTTGTTTTGCTCTATGGAATTTTTTTCCATTTCACTAATTTTTTTTTTTTAGTGAGTCATTTTCTTTTTCCAATTCGCAAACTCTGTTTTTTACCTTTTCCAATTCACATTTCAGGAAGTTGTTTTCTTTTTCCACTTTATCAAATTTTTCTTTTAATGAGTTATGTGCCTTTTCTGTACTCTTTTGCATAGCTTCTCTTTCCTTTCCCCATTTTTCTTCTAGCTCTCTTTTAAGGTTTTGAATAGTCTCTTCTAGGAGAGCCTTTTGTATTGGAGACCAACAATTGTCTGGAGACTGTCTGCTATTATTCTCTTCAGGGTTGAAAAGCTGTTCTCTTTCTGAGTAGAAACTATCAATCGTTCTTTTGATTTTTTTACTCATTTTGTTAAAGCCTGTAAGGTCTGCCTTCAGAGCCAGGAGGTTACCAGCTTCCTCTGCAGAGCAGTGAAAGGTATATGGACGGGGTAGCTGTCCTGTCGACCGGGCTACAAAAAGCAGAGAGGTACTGGAGTGCTCTGGGAAAGAGTTCCCCACCCGAAAGTAACTCAAGCCTGCAGGGCCGGGCTGGGAAAGTGCCTTTCAAAGAACCTCAGCAGTGTGAGATAATGACTGCCCTGGGGCTAGTCACTTCCGGGTTTGAGGGGTTACTGCCAGATCTCATTAGGTTCTGGCGTTTTTTAGAGGACCCTCTGTTTTAAGCTTTAACTTCTCTGCCAGTTTACTGCTTTGTAATCAAGGCAGAGCAGTTAGCCTATAGCAGAGTCGTCTCTATAACTTCTCCAGCCACAGAGATCACCCCCACCCCTGGTCTGCTCAGGACGCCAGCCTCTCACTGCCTGTGCTAGTCTGTTCCTGGCCCCTCAGGACAAACCTTTCCTGGCGAGCTTCCGGATCGGCTGGTAAGTTGTAGTGCTTCTTATCTTCATGAATTTAAGCAATGAAGAGTTATTTTTGAGGCTGGATTAAATATTTGGTTATGAGGGTAATGAGAGGAGCTTAGAGAGTCGTGTGTGCCTGCTCCGCCATCTTGGCTCCGCCCCGGAAGTCTCTCTACACCATTTCTTTACAGATTTCCAGAACTGGAAAGATGAATCTTGTCAGAAGGAGCTCCTCTACTTGTGCAAGTTCAAAGCCTAGAGGAGAAAGCAAAAGAAGAAGCTGGAATTCAGCTGCTTGGAAACAAGCACAGCCAAGGAGAACCATGGCCATAATGCCTCTGTCCTTCCAAAGCATCTTCTTTTCTTCCTCCTTCCTCACACCAGCCCCTCTCCTCTTATTATCTGCCATCTGTCTCCACTTCTCCTTTTCCATTTCTTCTTTTCCTCTTACACTGAATTCATTGCTAACTTCCCCAGGGCCATTTATGCCATTTACCTCCATTAATTCAAAGTTAATACATAACCTGAATATAAATGGTCACAATGTTTTTAAAAAGTAGAAGAGATCAAGTTTAAGTTCTCACATATACTGTGAGAGTTCTTAACTAAAGAATCAGGAGGATCTCCAAAAGAAAAATTTGGATCACATTGAAATTGAAAAATTAAGCTTCACATTGATATATGAAATTCTGCTTTTTCCTGTATTTTTGGGAAGGAGGAGACAGTTCTCTCCTTTGTGGACTCCTTCTCATAGCCATTGACTTAGGGAGGATTCTCCTTCAGGTTCCTTCCTATTGGGTTATGTTTGTGAATGTTATGTCTTACTAATGATTTGTAACTTTGAATAAACTTACTGATCTGAGCCTCTGAAATTTTTTAATGAACTTCCAGTTTTTAATGTGATGGTTTTTCATGGTTTACAAATTCTTTCCTCATGTCAGATTTATGAAAAGCTTAGAGAAGAGGAAACTGAAACTCAGAGAAATTACAAAGATTACAGAGTTAGAAATGTACCAGCCCATATCTTTGGATTTCACATTTGGTCCCCAAATCTTTCCCTCATAATTTTGTTTCATCCTTATTTTAATTCAGCTAAGAATTTCTGGTAGGTCAGGTAGGAATTGCCATTTTTTGTTGAACTTAGTCTTCTTTCCATGTGTGAGAAATGCTATTGAAAATTAGTTCATCTGCTTATTGATCGACCAATCAACGCATATATGATTTTTCAGCTTTTCCTATGTCCCAGACACTCTAAGGATGCAAAGAAAAGCCAAAAATAGGTCCTTGATCTCAAAGAATATGGTGCTCACATTCTAAAGGGGGAGAGAGCATACACAAGAATAATACAGAAGAGATAAAAGATCATTTCAGAGGGGATTTATTGAGTTAGTCCCAACTGAGCCAGAGGCATGAAGTCTCCCTCATTAGATAGTCAAAGGAAGAACATCATCTGAGCCAGGAACAGAAACAAAGAGAGTAGCAAAAGCCCTCTTCTGATGCAGAATCCTCTCTGATTACTAATTCTCATAATGCTCCTAGAAAAAAGAGCCAGTCCCTCCCCTGTTGCATCTCTAAATCTAGGTCTCTATAAATCTCTATGGGGCAGCTAAGTGGTTCAGTGGATAGAACACTGGAATAGAAAACTGAAGATTCATCTTCCTGAGTTCAAATGTGGCCTCAGACAATTCCTAATTGTGTGACCTTGGGCACATCACATAACTATTTACTTCAATTCCTCATCTGTAAAATAACTTGGAGAAAGAAAAAACAAACCAATCTAATATCTTTGCTAAGAAAACCCCAAATTGGATCTCTAAATGTTGGACAGGATTTGAAGATGTTAATGAATTTTATATCTAATAACTTTGAACAAAGGATCACACTTGCTTCTTGAAGGTTAGGAGTTTGGGGGACTGTATTATGTATAAAGAGGTGAGGATAAGAGTCATACAATGTTTATCCCCCTCCCTTCTTTCCCTCAATTATAATAGGTCTTCTTTGCCTCTTCATGAGATGTAATTTCCCTCATTTTACCTCCATTTTCCTCTTTTTCCAATATAATCCCTTTTCTACTTCTAGTTTATTTTTCATATTATTACATTAAAATCAAATTATATCCACACTTTCTAAGTATACCCATAAGACAGGTATAGTTCTCAAGGTTCTTTTCTTTTTGCCTTTTTATGCTTCTCTTGAGTTCTGTATTTGGATATGAAATTTTTTGTTTAACTCTGGTCTTTTCATCAGAAATAAATAAAATTCACCTGTATCGTTGAATGTCCATTTTCTTCCCTGAAAAACAATGCTAAATTTAATTGGATACTTGATTGTTGGCTACAATCCAAGTTCCTTTGCCTTTCAGAATAGTAGATTTCAGGCCCTTCAGTCTTTTAAGGTGGAAGCTGCTAGGTCTTGGGTAATCCTAATTGTGGCTCCTTGATATTTGAATTGTTTCTTTCTAGATGCTTGCATTATTTTTCCTTGATCCAATAATTCTGAAATTTAGCTACAATTTTCCTTGGAGATTTTATTTTGGGGTCTCTTTCAGAAGGTGATCAGTGAATTCTTTCAATGGCTACTTTACCTTCTGGTTCTAGGATATCAAGACAATTTTTCTTGTTGATTTCCTGAATGATGATGTCTAGGCTTTTTTTTTTTCATCATAGTTTTCAGGAAAGTCCAGTAATCCTTAGATTTTCTCTCCTAGGTCTATCTTCTAGGTCAGTTATTTTTTAATGTGGTATTTCATGTTTTCTTCTATTTTTTTATTTTAAAAATTTTGTTTGATTGATTACTGAGTCATTCACTTTCATTTATTCAGTTCTAATTTTTAGTGTGCTATTTTCCTCAGTTATCTTTTTTAGCTCCTTTTGTATTTGGTCCAATTGAATTTTTAAATGAGTTGTTTTGTTCATTGGATTTTTCCCATTTCACAAATTCTGTTTTTCAATGAATTGTTTCCTTTTTCATATCTATTTTGGAAGGCATTGTATGCTTTTTCCATTACATCAAATCTATTTTGTAGGGAGTTATATGCTTTTTCTATTTTACCAAATCTATTTTGTAAGTAATTTTCTTCAGATAATTTCTATTTTTCCTTTTCCATATCCTCTTGCAAAGATCTCATTTCCTTTCCCCATTTTTCTTCAAACTATCTTTTAAGGTTTTGAATAGTCTCTTCTAGGAGAGCCTTTTGTATTGGAGACCAACAATCGTCTGGAGACTGTCTGCTATTATTCTCTTCAGGGTTGAAAAGCTGTTCTCTTTCTGAGTAGAAACTATCAATCGTTCTTTTGATTTTTTTACTCATTTTGTTAAAGCCTGTAAGGTCTGCCTTCAGAGCCAGGAGGTTACCAGCTTCCTCTGCAGAGCAGTGAAAGGTATATGGACGGGGTAGCTGTCCTGTCGACCGGGCTACAAAAAGCAGAGAGGTACTGGAGTGCTCTGGGAAAGAGTTCCCCACCCGAAAGTAACTCAAGCCTGCAGGGCCGGGCTGGGAAAGTGCCTTTCAAAGAACCTCAGCAGTGTGAGATAATGACTGCCCTGGGGCTAGACACTTAGCAGTGAGAGTTTCTCTGCCCCAAACCAAACCCTGCCCTGGGGCTGTGGGTATTAGCAGCTGAGCAGTGAATGGATTTGCAGGGATAGGAAGTGTCTGCCGGGGGAAGCGCAGTCAGCTGGGGAAGTTCTATTGCCCCAGGCCGAGCCCCCCACACTGCCGATTATAGCTGCCCAGGCTGTGCCCCACTGTTGTGCAGATTAGTAACTGTCCCCGCAAAAGCCCCGAACTGCCAGATGTGGCCACAGGCCTGGGGTAAAGTCTGCCTGAGTCACTTCCGGGTTTGAGGGGTTACTGCCAGATCTCATTAGGTTCTGGCGTTTTTTAGAGGACCCTCTGTTTTAAGCTTTAACTTCTCTGCCAGTTTACTGCTTTGTAATCAAGGCAGAGCAGTTGCCTATAGCAGAGTCGTCTCTATAACTTCTCCAGCCACAGAGATCACCCCTGCCCCTGGTCTGCTCAGGACGCCAGCCTCTCACTGCCTGTGCTAGTCTGTTCCTGGCCCCTCAGGACAAACCTTTCCTGGCGAGCTTCCGGATCGGCTGGTAAGTTGTAGTGCTTTTTATCTTCATGAATTTAAGCAGTGAAGAGTTATTTTTGAGGCTGGATTAAATATTTGGTTATGAGGGTAATGAGAGGAGCTTAGAGAGTCGTGTGTGCCTGCTCTGCCATCTTGGCTCTGCTCCCAGCAATTTTTTAACGAGATAAAAAGTGAAGACACTTTTGTTTTAAAAACTTCTTAAATTTTTATGAAGTGTGTGTGTGTATATACACTTTATGTATAAAAAAATTAGTAATATTTATTCTAAACCTTTAGGGTTGGCAAGGAGTGAATATTACTGTCGGAATAAAGAAGATGGGAAAGAATCAATGGGTAGAGTTTGTAGAGAGACAGATATTAACTCAAAGTAATAAAAAAGTAAGAGCTATTAACAGTGAAACAGGTTGCCTGAGGAAGTGGAAAATTCCTTGTTGATGATTGGAGTTATTCAAGTGAAAAACTGGATGTCACCTTGCAAAAGATATGTGTTATAAAAGAGATTCCTATTGAATTTGGAGTTAGTATAGGTGATTTCTAAGGTTTTTTTTTTCCTTTTAAATGAGCAGTTCTATGGATCTAATACCTACTTCCAAATTTGAGATATAAGTAAAAAAAAATTATAATGGGATTATGCTTTTATTTTTAATAAGGACAGTTTAATAAACTATGGGGGAACATATTTTTAAATTTTAAACATAAGAAATGAAACAAGCATTTCCATAATATAGTATAAAAGTGGGGAAAAGATTGCTTATGAAACTGAAAATCTATTGTGTACAATTTGCTTATTCTTTTTAAATATATAATAGTCATCATGTAATTTTCTTTCCCCCCCTTTCCTCCCCTAGAGATAACTACCATTAGACACAAATACATAAATATAGGATAAAATCACTATCTATTTTTTAATTTATCAGTTCTTTCTCTAGATACAGATAATATCTTTTTTCATAGGTCTTTTATAATTGATTCTTCTCATATACTAAGAAAGAGGAGTCATATTTCTAAGCAGAAAAAGCTGAAGTGAAGATCCATCTAGTATTGTAGGTAGGAAACCATGGAAAATCATTTTTTACTCTTCTTCCATAGTAAATTCTGAGGGCTTTAAAGTTGAAAGTGACTTTGGAAGCTATCTAGTCCAATTATTCCCATTTTTATAGATAAGGAACCTAAGATTCAGAGAATGGAAGTGATTTGCATCTGGTTTCACAGGTAACAGCAGTAGAACTAGAAGGCCAGGTCTAAATTCATTACTTTTCCTGTCATATCACCAAAGCAAAAGGAATAGAATTGAGAAGTTGGCTACAAGTCAGAACTATAACTTCAAAGGGAAATCACTTCACTTATCACAGCTAATACTCTAGGCTTTGAGGCTATAATCATAGAGAAGGAAAACTAGAAACCTTATCCAAAGAATTTCCCTTGGTCCACCATGATCTCTTCATATAGGGATTCAAAGGGTGTGTGTGTGGGGGGGTGTAAGACAGAAAAAGAAAGACAGAAAGAGATGGCCCTCACTGACAATCTGATAAGTCTATGGAAGATAGTTTGTACAGTAAAAAGAGTGCCAAGTCTAAAGTCAGCAAGACTTATCTTCCTGGTTTAAATGTTGCCTCAGACACTTATTAGACTTTAGGCTAATCACTTAACCCTGTTTGTTTCATTTTCTTCATCTGAAAATGAGCTGGAGAAGGAAATGGCAAACCATTCCAGTATCTTTGACAAGAAAACGCCAAATTGGGTCACAAAGAGTTAGATACACAACTGACATGAATGAATATTTACAATAAAAATATCTATGGACCCTTTCTCAGAACAATGTCATAGAATAAAGAAATATAAGATTACAAAGAAAACTAGTTATTTTAAATAGTTACTATGATATATTTTTTAAAGTTTACTGGCACTACATTAAGAGCCATTGACAGTACAAATCAGTCAGGTCAGAAGGTGTCATTCCCTAGATCAGGTCTTTCCACATTTATGACCTTTACTAAGATAAATTATTCCAAAATTGCCCTTATTAAACTTAGATAAGAGAGTTCACACAACAACTGATTATATTTCACAAATTATCTTGTAGCTATACACATTTGGTACAGAGACTGATGCTTTGAAACCATATTTGTATTTAGGAAATAATTTCAAAGAATAGAAAAAAAGAAGAAAATATATGTTAAGATCCATTATTTGTAAAGAGATATAATTAAGGCAGTTAGGTAGCAAAGTGGAAACTGGGCCTAAAATCAGGACTTTGTCTTGCTGAGTTCAATCTGACCTCAGACACTAAATGACCTTGGGCAAATCACTTAATCCTGTTTGCCTAGGTTACAAATGACCTGGAGAAGGAAATGGTAGACTCCTCCAGTATCCTTCCCAAAAGAACTTCAAATGGAGTCAGGAAGAGTGCCACATTACTGAAACAAGTGAACAACAATAACAAATAATCAGATGAGAGTTTGAGTGTGCTCATTATTTCCTGTGTTTTTCATCTCTTCAAGTGACTTCTCAACAGAAGAAAGTCCTTCCAAAATCAAAAGCCACTGGAAACTTAAGGAATTTGGGTAAATAATGCATACCAGCATATGGCCCTCACACACACACACACACACACACACACACACACACACACACACACATTAAATAAATCCCCATTACAACATCTCTGGATGGAAGGACTACAAAGATAAGGAATAATTTCTAACACTAAAGAATGTAAAAATTTACATTGGACAAATGAAGAGATAGAAGAATATGGAAACATGTTAGTACATATCATTTTTAATAGGATGTTTTAAGACGAAAATCTAGGAAGAAAATATTCAGCTTCAGCATGCATAGAACATTTGGCCAAAAATATGTGTAAGATAAAAGATAAGAGAAAGTTTGAAAAACTTCAAGGTCATACAGTTTCCTGGAGAGATATTAGGACATACTGAGCAAAATAAAAAAGGAAGAAAATGTTAGTATGAGAAAATAGGACATTTTGGCATTCTAAACTTAGATTAAGAGGTTGAAAAAGTTTCACAAAAGATTTTAGTATAAAGATGGTATCTTAGCCTCCGGCCCAAGCAGAACTTATATTATCTGGCCCCAGGGAACATAATTTGATAAAGATCCCACACAGAGTTTTTATAGATTCTTAGATACTATGATATGTAAGACCTAAATCTAAAACATTTAAAAATGTTTCTAAACTAATCTTCTAAACTATATCTTCACAAGTTACATTTTGAAGGTAATTTGCTGGATTTCATCAATGGGGGCATATCTAAGCTAGTAAATTCATATCCCATATATAAGTCCCATCAACTCACATCAGGACTACTGCTTATTAGCTGCCTCAAAGTCAACTTGAAACAGAGATAACTGTATATTTTACATATTTTTGCTTATATTAAGAGAAGGATCATCAATCAAATTTCTAGTATATGCAAAGTATTGTGTTCTTCAGTAGAAAGAGCACTAAAGTCACTCTGACATATATTATGTATACAATTTTTGGTTGAGCAAGTCACTTAACTTGATTGGACCTCAGTTTTCTAATTCATAGATAATCTAGTGGTTAGAGCAATGGGCTTAGAATCAGGAAGAGCTGAGTTTGAATCTGGACTCAGAGACTTACTACTGTGTGACCCTTGGCTTATTTAACCTCAGTTTGTCTCCATTTCCTTGGCTATAAAATGAGGATAATAATAGAATCTATTGCTGTAAAGACCAAATGAGATATATTAATATTTAATAAAATAATGAGAGTGATGCAGTGCCTGACATAGGTGTTAAATAAATGCTTATTTCTTTCTTTCCTTCCACAAAATGGAAGGTTTTGATTATATAGTTTCTGAGGATCCTTTTGGAATGAAATTTTTGATCCTATAAAAGAATTTCTTATATTTGGAAGGCAGAAATAGAAATAAGGATAAAATAATAACTTCCTGAGCTTGGTGTTTAAAGTCCCCTATTGTTATGGTGCAACTTTCCTTTCTAAGTGTTTCACATTTCTCATTTTCACACACTATGTTCTAATAAACCTGGACTACTTCCTGTTCCCTGAACTCAGTATTCCATCTTCCACATCCATGCCTTTTCCCAGACTATTGCTTTTTGCTAGGGATGCACTTCCTAGTTATCACCATATTTTAGAATCCTTCTCTTCCCTCAAGGTTCAATTCAGTTGTCACCTTTAACAGAATGCCTCTCGATAGTAGTCTTCTAGCTCTTTAATCATTCTGTATTTACTTATCTGGGCAATAAGTGGCACAATGGAGAGAGTGCCATGACATCTGACTTCAGAAACTTAGCTGTGTGACTCTGGAAAGTCACTTAATCCTCTTTGTCTGAGTTTCCTCCTCTATAAAATGAACTGGAGAAGGAAATGACAAATTACTCCAGTATCTTTGCCAAGAAAACCACAAATATGGTTATGAAGGATTGGACACAACTGAACAACAAACTCAACTTATATCATTCTCCACTTCCAGCAGAATGTAAGTGTCTTGAGCATTACTAATAAATATTACTTATCTTTATATTTTCATTTTATTTTATCTTTTATTCCAGTTTCAATATTTTATATTGCTATTCCCTGCTCCTACCATAATGTTTTGCCTGATATATACTTAGTAATTTTTTGTCTACTTTAATGTAGCTAAATTGGACAGTTGGATTTTATTAAGCTAACATAGAGGAATTTGGGTGGTACAGAATGTTGGCTCTGGCATTTGGAAAACCTGAGTTCAAATCCAGCCTAAGACACTTACTAGCTTGGAGAATGGCTGAATAAATTATGGTATATGAATATTATGGAATATTATTGTTCTATAAGAAATGAACAGCAGGATGATTTCAGAAAGGCCTGGAGAGACTTACATGAACTGATGCTGAGTGAAACGAGCAGAGCCAGGAGATCCTTATCTACTTCAACAACAATACTATATGATGATCAATTCTGATGGACCTGGCCATCCTCAGCAATGAGATGAACCAAATCAGTTCCAATGGAGCAGTAATGAACTGACCTGGCTATGCCCCACGAAAGAACTCTGGGAGATGACTAAGAACCATTACATTGAATTCCCAATCCCTATATTTTTGCCTGCCTGCATTTTGGATTTCCTTCACGGGCCAATTGTACAATATTTCAGAGTCCGATTCTTTTCGTACAGCAAAATAACAATTTGGTCATGTATATTTATTGTGCATCTAATTTATACTTTAATATATTTAACATCTACTGGTCATCCTGCCATCTGGGGGAGGGGGTGGGGGAAAGGAAGGGAAAAATTGGAGCAAAAGGTTTGGCAGTTGTCAATGTTATAAAATTACCCATACATATAACTTGTAAATAAAAAGCTATGAAATAAAAAAAAGTAAAAAAAAAAAAGACACTTACTAGCTATGTGACCCTGAGCAAGTCACTTAATCCTGTTTGCCTCAGTTTTCTTTTGTAAAATGGAGATAACAATGGCATTTACCTTCTAGTGTTTTGTGAAGATCAAATGAAATAATTTTTGTAAAAATTTTTACAAAATCTTAATATGCTATGTAAATATAGTAGTGTTATTGTAGTTGAAGACGTTGTCCCCAACATAGCCTTCAAATTACTTTTCATTTAAAGATATATCACAGAAAAAAGATAAGTGATCTTGTATATATTTTGTATTGATATCACTGTATGTTTCCCTCCCAAGAAAGTGTTTTGGTTTTGTCTTTGAACCTCCAGAATGTGACCTAGCACTTGTCTTGAAAGTAAGTACTTTAAAAAAATTTTGAATACATGAGTAAAGCAGGTTTATATAAGGAAAAATTTCTTAGCAATGAAAACTACCAAAAAGAAAATTAAGTTACTTCAAGAGGCTTTTGGTTCTTCATTATTGGAGCTCTTCAAGTGGGACTTAAGTGTCCACATATTAGGAATGCTAGAATAAATAAACAATAATAAAGCTAACAGTTATATAACATTCTAAGTTTTTAAATATCTTATTATATCCTCACAAAATCCCTGAGAGATAGGCACTCTTATTATTATCTCCCATTTTACAAATGAGAAGACTGAGGTTTAAAAATCCAGAAAACTCCCCAATGTCACAGAACCTGTAAGTGTTTGAGCCAGAATCCAAACCTAGATTTTCCTTAATCCAAATCAAACATCAGACTCAACTCTATCTTGCTGAAAGAAAAAAGTATTTCTTTTCAGATATGGATTAGACCAGATGGTTTCTAAATTCCCTCCCAATTCTGAGTTCCATAGTTCTCTAATGACTTTGCTTCAGAGAAAAGCTAACTTTCATCTTGGTAAGATGTGAACTCTTATTCTGAGCCCAAGACGGAACCCAATCCAGAGCAGGCACTTAATAGATACTTTATGAATTGAATGAGATGTCAAAGTCCGCACATTCAACCAAGTCCATTTTTCATCTCTCTGCCAGCTTTGAACTTTAGCTTATTCTCTTTATCAAACCATATGTCTTTTGCTAAGGAAATAGGTTCACTGAGCAAGTGACACTGGCTAATAATAATAGTAATGTTAACATTGTGTAGCACTGCTTTGTGCCAGACACTGAGATAAGCACTTTATAAATATTATCTCCCTTGATTCTCATAACAACCCTGAGAGATAGCTTGCTATTATTTTTAATACAATGTTTTTATTTTCCCCAGTTACATATAAAAATATCTTTACATTTGTTTTTTAAAACTTTTGAGTTCCAGATCTCTTCCTTTCTCTCTATTCCCAAACCCCATTAAGAAATCACATGTGAAATTATGCAAAACATTTCCATAAAAGTTAGTTGCAAAAGAAAATATAGATTCTCCCCAAAAAATACCTTCAAGAAAAATAAAGAGAAAAATTAAAGAGCATGCTTCAATCTATATTCAGATATAATCAGCTCTTTTTCTGGGTATGGCTAGTAGCTTGCTATTATGATCCTCATCTTATAAATGAACAATTAAGGCTTACAGATATGAAATGACTGGTCTATCATCACACAGTCAGCGAGGGCAGATTTGCACTCAGGTCTTCCTGGCTCCATCCCCAGCACTCTATGCACTGACTTACCTGCTGCTGCATCAGGATTTGGAAAATCCATCAAACTACTCCTTTATGATCCTAACTCAGTCATTCCTTTCTTGACCACTCTCTAGATCAGGGGTTCTTAATTATGTTTGTGTATGTGCATGTGTTTGTCACGGGCCCATTTGAAAGTCTGATGAAGTCCTTGGACTTCTCCTCAGAATAGTGTTTGTGCTTACCTTCATAATGAAACGAAATATTAAATTTCATCTGCAGGTTAAAATAAAAAACAGTTTATTTTCCTAGCCAATTCAGGGATTGATAGCCCTTCAATTCTATCCTGTAGTCCTGTAGACCTCATGTTAAGAACCTTTGTTCTAGGTCTGGAAATGGCACCTGTGTCAGGTGGAGTTGGTGTGAGAAGAAATATCCCTTCCCCAACCCCTCCCTGCTTCCCAGGACAATCAAATTTTTTTGGCCAGACCCTTCTGCCCACCAAAAGAGAGCAGAGTCAGGTATAAAGAGGTACATACCATAGATGATGAAATGGATAGTGCTTTAGATATTTTGGATATCCATTTAAATGAATAGGATTCGTGTTTAGTTGGGGATCTTTTCATTGGCAAGTCACATTTATGAGACCTAATAACAGTCCATAGCAAGGCAGTGCTATTCTTTTTGACAATTCATTTCCCTACAGACTATCCCTTCAAACTACCAAAGATTAAGAATTTATCATTCAAACATTAACACCAATGGTGGTCCTAATCGTCTAAGATTACAATGGTCTCCTGTCTATTTCTAAAATTCTTTTACCCATGTTTTCACTGCTATGTGATTCGTATCCAGATGATTCTTTAGTTCCATATCTTGCATGAATCTATAAAAAATGGGACAAGTACAAAAGAATATCTCAAAAAAGAACTCAGAAATATGCCATGTGATACTATCTTAAAGTCATAATGACCTGTATTATATCTGGAAAAAACTTTATATCATTCTCCACTTCCAGCAGAATGTAAGTGTCTTGAGCATTACTAATAAATATTACTTATCTTTATATTTTCATTTTATTTTATCTTTTATTCCAGTTTCAATATTTTATATTGCTATTCCCTGCTCCTACCATAATGTTTTGCCTGATATATACTTAGTAATTTTTTGTCTACTTTAATGTAGCTAAATTGGACAGTTGGATTTTATTAAGCTAACATAGAGGAATTTGGGTGGTACAGAATGTTGGCTCTGGCATTTGGAAAACCTGAGTTCAAATCCAGCCTAAGACACTTACTAGCTATGTGACCCTGAGCAAGTCACTTAATCCTCTTTGTCTGAGTTTCCTCCTCTATAAAATGAACTGGAGAAGGAAATGACAAATTACTCCAGTATCTTTGCCAAGAAAACCACAAATATGGTTATGAAGGATTGGACACAACTGAACAACAAACTCAACTTATATCATTCTCCACTTCCAGCAGAATGTAAGTGTCTTGAGCATTACTAATAAATATTACTTATCTTTATATTTTCATTTTATTTTATCTTTTATTCCAGTTTCAATATTTTATATTGCTATTCCCTGCTCCTACCATAATGTTTTGCCTGATATATACTTAGTAATTTTTTGTCTACTTTAATGTAGCTAAATTGGACAGTTGGATTTTATTAAGCTAACATAGAGGAATTTGGGTGGTACAGAATGTTGGCTCTGGCATTTGGAAAACCTGAGTTCAAATCCAGCCTAAGACACTTACTAGCTTGGAGAATGGCTGAATAAATTATGGTATATGAATATTATGGAATATTATTGTTCTATAAGAAATGAACAGCAGGATGATTTCAGAAAGGCCTGGAGAGACTTACATGAACTGATGCTGAGTGAAACGAGCAGAGCCAGGAGATCCTTATCTACTTCAACAACAATACTATATGATGATCAATTCTGATGGACCTGGCCATCCTCAGCAATGAGATGAACCAAATCAGTTCCAATGGAGCAGTAATGAACTGACCTGGCTATGCCCCACGAAAGAACTCTGGGAGATGACTAAGAACCATTACATTGAATTCCCAATCCCTATATTTTTGCCTGCCTGCATTTTGGATTTCCTTCACGGGCCAATTGTACAATATTTCAGAGTCCGATTCTTTTCGTACAGCAAAATAACAATTTGGTCATGTATATTTATTGTGCATCTAATTTATACTCTAATATATTTAACATCTACTGGTCATCCTGCCATCTGGGGGAGGGGGTGGGGGAAAGGAAGGGAAAAATTGGAGCAAAAGGTTTGGCAGTTGTCAATGTTATAAAATTACCTATACATATAACTTGTAAATAAAAAGCTATGAAATAAAAAAAAGTAAAAAAAAAAAAAGACACTTACTAGCTATGTGACCCTGAGCAAGTCACTTAATCCTGTTTGCCTCAGTTTTCTTTTGTAAAATGGAGATAACAATGGCATTTACCTTCTAGTGTTTTGTGAAGATCAAATGAAATAATTTTTGTAAAAATTTTTACAAAATCTTAATATGCTATGTAAATATAGTAGTGTTATTGTAGTTGAAGACGTTGTCCCCAACATAGCCTTCAAATTACTTTTCATTTAAAGATATATCACAGAAAAAAGATAAGTGATCTTGTATATATTTTGTATTGATATCACTGTATGTTTCCCTCCCAAGAAAGTGTTTTGGTTTTGTCTTTGAACCTCCAGAATGTGACCTAGCACTTGTCTTGAAAGTAAGTACTTTAAAAAAATTTTGAATACATGAGTAAAGCAGATTTATATAAGGAAAAATTTCTTAGCAATGAAAACTACCAAAAAGAAAATTAAGTTACTTCAAGAGGCTTTTGGTTCTTCATTATTGGAGCTCTTCAAGTGGGACTTAAGTGTCCACATATTAGGAATGCTAGAATAAATAAACAATAATAAAGCTAACAGTTATATAACATTCTAAGTTTTTAAATATCTTATTATATCCTCACAAAATCCCTGAGAGATAGGCACTCTTATTATTATCTCCCATTTTACAAATGAGAAGACTGAGGTTTAAAAATCCAGAAAACTCCCCAATGTCACAGAACCTGTAAGTGTTTGAGCCAGAATCCAAACCTAGATTTTCCTTAATCCAAATCAAACATCAGACTCAACTCTATCTTGCTGAAAGAAAAAAGTATTTCTTTTCAGATATGGATTAGACCAGATGGTTTCTAAATTCCCTCCCAATTCTGAGTTCCATAGTTCTCTAATGACTTTGCTTCAGAGAAAAGCTAACTTTCATCTTGGTAAGATGTGAACTCTTATTCTGAGCCCAAGACGGAACCCAATCCAGAGCAGGCACTTAATAGATACTTTATGAATTGAATGAGATGTCAAAGTCCGCACATTCAACCAAGTCCATTTTTCATCTCTCTGCCAGCTTTGAACTTTAGCTTATTCTCTTTATCAAACCATATGTCTTTTGCTAAGGAAATAGGTTCACTGAGCAAGTGACACTGGCTAATAATAATAGTAATGTTAACATTGTGTAGCACTGCTTTGTGCCAGACACTGAGATAAGCACTTTATAAATATTATCTCCCTTGATTCTCATAACAACCCTGAGAGATAGCTTGCTATTATTTTTAATACAATGTTTTTATTTTCCCCAGTTACATATAAAAATATCTTTACATTTGTTTTTTAAAACTTTTGAGTTCCAGATCTCTTCCTTTCTCTCTATTCCCAAACCCCATTAAGAAATCACATGTGAAATTATGCAAAACATTTCCATAAAAGTTAGTTGCAAAAGAAAATATAGATTCTCCCCAAAAAATACCTTCAAGAAAAATAAAGAGAAAAATTAAAGAGCATGCTTCAATCTATATTCAGATATAATCAGCTCTTTTTCTGGGTATGGCTAGTAGCTTGCTATTATGATCCTCATCTTATAAATGAACATATTAAGGCTTACAGATATGAAATGACTGGTCTATCATCACACAGTCAGCGAGGGCAGATTTGCACTCAGGTCTTCCTGGCTCCATCCCCAGCACTCTATGCACTGACTTACCTGCTGCTGCATCAGGATTTGGAAAATCCATCAAACTACTCCTTTATGATCCTAACTCAGTCATTCCTTTCTTGACCACTCTCTAGATCAGGGGTTCTTAATTATGTTTGTGTATGTGCATGTGTTTGTCACGGGCCCATTTGAAAGTCTGATGAAGTCCTTGGACTTCTCCTCAGAATAGTGTTTGTGCTTACCTTCATAATGAAACGAAATATTAAATTTCATCTGCAGGTTAAAATAAAAAACAGTTTATTTTCCTAGCCAATTCAGGGATTGATAGCCCTTCAATTCTATCCTGTAGTCCTGTAGACCTCATGTTAAGAACCTTTGTTCTAGGTCTGGAAATGGCACCTGTGTCAGATGGAGTTGGTGTGAGAAGAAATATCCCTTCCCCAACCCCTCCCTGCTTCCCAGGACAATCAAATTTTTTTGGCCAGACCCTTCTGCCCACCAAAAGAGAGCAGAGTAAGGTATAAAGAGGTACATACCATAGATGATGAAATGGATAGTGCTTTAGATATTTTGGATATCCATTTAAATGAATAGGATTCGTGTTTAGTTGGGGATCTTTTCATTGGCAAGTCACATTTATGAGACCTAATAACAGTCCATAGCAAGGCAGTGCTATTCTTTTTGACAATTCATTTCCCTACAGACTATCCCTTCAAACTACCAAAGATTAAGAATTTATCATTCAAACATTAACACCAATGGTGGTCCTAATCGTCTAAGATTACAATGGTCTCCTGTTCTATTTCTAAAATTCTTTTACCCATGTTTTCACTGCTATGTGATTCGTATCCAGATGATTCTTTAGTTCCATATCTTGCATGAATCTATAAAAAATGGGACAAGTACAAAAGAATATCTCAAAAAAGAACTCAGAAATATGCCATGTGATACTATCTTAAAGTCATAATAACCTGTATTATATCTGGAAAAAACTTTTTATCACTGTCCCTTTTTTTGTTTTTCTTATCCAGCTGCTCCTCAACCATACCTTTAATTTTTAATTTTTATTTTTATTTAGTTATGCACATTTATTATGCACATGCTTATCTGAGAACATTTAAATTCTTCTGTCCTTGAATAATAATTACTTTTAGAAGCTGTAGTTAAAAAAGAACAATTGCTTAAGATTCAGGATATTTTAAAATGTGGAGCATGTGAATTATGTGGCCAATGTCTTCATTCTAACTTGGTTATGAAACTAAAACCATTTCTCACAGCTCTAACAGATACTGAAGATACAATCTGAAGAGAAGGTAGATAGATGCATAATAGCGTCCATCTTGTTTAAGTCTTCCATTGTTAGAGATCTGAGGTTTCATGATCTATTTTATACTCATAACTTATTTGGTTGGAGAATTATTACTTAATTTGTAGCATTGGCAGAACAGAAAATATGGTGTATTTTATGCATGTCAGTTAAAGAATGACTTTCTCTTGTTCTTCAGAGAATGGAAATTGGAAGTCAAACATCTTTTGTATTTCAAAATTGGGTCTTTGACTTCTTGTAATTTTCATTTAAATTTTATTAGGAGGCTTGGAGCTATTAGTTAATCTATCTTTCAATAAACTATTTAATATAGCACAGAATAAATGATGCAAGTTGTCAATGAATGAGAGATCAACTAATAGCTCTGCCAGTAATTGATTTATTTTTCTTCAATAAAGTTTCATAAAGAACAAAATAAAAAAATGAAAAGGAATCCCTGTTTTAGACATAGAGCTTTTATAGAATGGAATACAAAATCCTTGAGGGAAGGGACTGATTATTGTTTTCTTTTTGTGTGTCTTGACCATGATAGGTGCTTAATAAGCACTAGTTCAACTGGAGGATAATCCATGCTTCATGATGCTTCTTCAGGGCTATAGGTGTTCTAAAAACCACTCAATTTTTCTGCAGTGTCCACTTTGTGCTCAATATTCCCAGGGAAATTGTTAGCTATTATTGCAAGGGGAACCCTCCTTTCTTTCTATGATAATCATGCCAAAATCATTTGTTTCCTGGGTATGTGAACAAATTCCACATTTCAGAATCCCACAGTGCCTTCATACATATAGGGACCATAACTACTCTTATCTTTGAGGCCCATAGTAATTATGTGGAACACATTTCTAGGAATAAATAAACCATCCAACAAAAGACAAGAATAGCATCAGCCTAATCTTACTCTTACGTGTTCATGGAAACAATTCTATCTGGCCAAGGAAAACAAAATAAAATATTTTCTTTTCCTATAAAATGCAGACTCTAATACTATCACCTTTCCCTCAAAATAATTGTTTTTTTCATATTGTTCTGGAATGTCATCTGGGCTTTTTTTCTTACTTTACTATTAATCTTGCTATTTCTGCCAATAGAAACCTAAACATAGTGGTCACTATATAAATAGCTGTTGAATTAAATTTGAGGTGTCATCCCCTCAATATCAGGCTCCTTCATCCAGCGACCAATCAATTAATCAACATTTATTAAGTACCTACTACATGCCAAGTATTTTGCTAAATTGGGAATATAAAAAGATAGCCTCTCTCCTCAAGAAACAAAATTACCTAATGGGAGAGAAACCATGAAAACAAGTATGTACAATGCAAACTATATACAAGATAAATAGGAAGTAATTAACAGAAAGAAGGCACTAGAATTAAGAAAGTTAAGGAATAAGTAAAAAGTAAGGGAAAAAAAAGGAAAAGTCTTTCCACTGCTGCAATGGAGTTTTATCTGGCTCTCTTGCTCTCTTTTTAACATGACAGTTTTCATAAGAGATTAGAGGTTTCTTTCTCCTTTCTTTTATCTATTATCTACTGTTAATCTACTGTTATCTATCTACTCTAGTTTCAGTTCTAGAACAGAAACTTTTGCCTTTGAGAGGACTATTAATAAAACTGATGTATTTCTGCCTCACAACTTTTCTGATTGTATCAGCACTTAAGAGCAAAGGAGTGTTGTATACTTCATTCTTTATGTAGTGCCTAGTACTATAATTGATGGAATAAATGGGGTGTTCCAGGAAAATAAGCAGCTCTGGGGTGAGGGTTTACCCCACCCTTTTCAGAGCTGTTCATTCATCCTTGGGGCCCACTTGACTTTCACCTATGGTTCCAAGGAATGATCACATCCTAGTAAAAAAAAAAGTCTTAACAGACAAGCCAAACCGAGGATAACCAAGGGGACCTTGTGAGTTAGAAGGGTGTCTATCTCCAAGAGTGTGGAGACTTCCCCTAGTGGAATGGGTGGATGAAAACGATTTGTTCCAATAGCCAGGAGGACAGCTAATGCAGGTGCTGTGGAGCTTGATTAGACATTGAAGATATGGAGGTCATCCCCTGCCTCTGGACTTTGATGATTCTAAGAGAGAGAATGCTATTGTCGACTTTATTTAACTCTGTCTTACTTAAAATTAACTCAACTATTAGCCAGGATATTACCCTGTAATGTCATTGGTCTCCTTCAAAAATGAAGTACAACCCACAAACACTGTACTTGACAGTAATAAATAGGCCCAAAGTTCATTTGTGATGATAATAAAATAGTTAATTTCTTGTTCCTCACACCTACTCCTTCAGAGTAGGGAAACATTCAGGTTTTCATAAAGCAGAACAATAATTATACACTTGCACCAATTCCCTCTTTGATAACTTTTCTTAGCTAGTCAGGAACAGGGGTAGCTGTCCAGTCCACTAAAAAGACACATTATATTCATTGCTCATTATTAAATCCACAAACATCCAGTCACCATATGCTTATAATTTGAGACACTTTGGTCAAAGACTCAAACAGACCTCAAGATTCACCTGAGACAAGAGTTTGGCTTTGTTTTAAAATAGGAACTTAGATTCAGATAATCATAGAATTCATAAAGGACCCCACAATCATTCAGTCTAAACATCTACTCAATTGGTTGAATTCAGGATTGGAAGGATCTACTAGAAATTTATAAGATAACAGGATGATAAATTTAAATTAAACCTAAAAAGTAGTTAATAATTCTAGTTGATTAATAGAAGGTAAGTTAAAGGACATTTAATTCTATCACATTCATTATAAGGATGAAGAAACCAAGGCCCAAAGACATTATGGTTTGCCCAAGATCATGCATACAGGGATTTCTAAATCCAGCATTCTTTCCATTCTAATACTTTATATTCAAGCTGCTAAAGTAGAATTTATTTTACCATGTACAGGAACCAAAAACAAAGTACTTATGATGTTTTTCAATGTTCAAAACCAGAAAATTACCATGTCTCTAGAGTGACTGTGTACTAGTCCCCACCCCTTTAGGCATTCAAATTTCCCACTTCTAAAATTAGTATAGTAATATCTGAGCGTTGGCAAAGTGCTTTGATGGCAGTGGATGAAATTGGCTACATACACACCAAGAACTGTTATTATTATATTGGCAAGACATTTCAAAAGTACTCATATCTTCCTCCATCTTATTATCCTTAAAAATGAATAGCCACTCATCAATGAGAATTGACAAATGGCCCTCCATATTTGATAAGAGTCAAGTCCGAACAGTATATATATATTTGTTAGGCCTGCTATATATCTCCCTTGTTTTCCCAGCACATTAGCACTAATCCATTTCCTGCATATTCCAGAACAAGGTACAGCTAACATTCAGCTCTCTAATAACACTACATTTCAAATTCAAATCTAAGGTCGAATTAAAGTGAAACAGGAGTAATGTATCACCAAACAAATTGTGACAACTGAAGAAAAAACTTCATAGAGTCAGTGTTTTAAGATGCTTTAGTAAACTACACAAGTTCTTGGAGTGCTAAATGATAGTAATAATAGTGACAAGGCAAGGATAACATAGTTTCTTATAAAGTAGAAGCGACATAATGACATATTATTATGTTTTTAGGAATTATTTTTCAACTATAAATTGAACTAGATGATCACTAAGGTCTCTTCCACCACTGACCTTAACCACCATCTTCCCTCAGTCCCTAGTGAAGGCAATTCAAGAGCCTGAACTTAAGATCCTAGGGAACTGCAATATTTCCAACCCAGTGCCCTCAGCCACTGTTCTGGAAATAAGCCCTGGAGGGAGGCAGCCTGGCCAGGTTCCTGCAGGCACTTGTCACAGCCACTGAAGACCTTGGCAAGGGAGGAGGGAAGGAGTTCTTGCCACCAAATTTCTTGGTACTCTCAGATGGTTCAACATCAGAAACTGAAATTATTTTATCAGTGAAAATGACATTAAAAAGAAGCACTGACATACATGCTCCTTTCTCTGAAAAGACAATGCGAGCTCTTCATGTGACCTTCCATATGTATTTTCTGAGAGAAAGGACTTTCTTTTCTCTTTGCATTCCCCAGCACTTTCTACAGTGCTTTGCTTAATCAATGCTTCATTCAGTAATTATTTATTCACTTCAATTGAAAATCACATAATTCTCTGATAAGATTGTAGAGTGTTTTCTTCCCAAGAACCCTTTGAGATGGAGAGTAAATACATTTTGAGTCCTATTTTTACAGAAAAGACCATTGTTACTGAACAGCTCAGAATAAAGCTACCTTTATTGCATTACTGTATTTATTATTTGTGACAAAGGTCAAGTTGTTTCACCCCTCTAGTGAAGAGATTGGCCCATGGTCCCACAGCTGGTAAATGCAGATAATTCCTGCGATGTCTAGGATCTGGGGAGTGGGGTTAGAATTAAAATCTGCAGGGGGCCAAGGATGCCGGGAGGCCGCCTCCTCCAGAGGGACGCCGGGCTACTTCGGCTTGCAGGTGACCCGGGAACAGGGCTCCTCCATCGGGCACCTGCCCCCTTTTGCGCCTGCTGCGTGGCGGAGGGACGGCCACCTGTCCGCGGACCAGGGCGAAGAAAGACCGGGAGCTCCTGTTCTGTTGGACTGGTGGGAGGGCGAAGGCCGGTCCCCACCCGCTGCCTGCGAGCCTCTAGATTTAGTTTGCGTCCAAGACTTGAGACCTGGGGTTCCACACAATTAGTTTTATGGCATCAAAGAAGCGCGTTGGAAACTGCGAACCCTAAGGAAAGATATACCCTGAGTAGGAAAAATGGTTACGCTTGGAAAAACCGTTTCTGACTTGAGTGATGGGAGAATAGCTTTATACTGGCTTCCATTCTGCTCCATCCAGCCAGTCAATTGGACTTCTCATCCAGATTGGTTTGTAAGCAATTCGTTCTGGTTCATCACAGATCTTGGCTCACAGGAAATTAAAAACTTCTGGAATCTTTTTGCCATTGTATAGCTTGATGTGTTTAGTGACAGGCTATTCACAGTAGCATAAAATCTTCTCCTTGGAAAAGATATGAAATATATGTTTGAATCTTAATGATTCATGTGATTATAGTTTACATAAGTACTTAATGATCTTGGGGATTTTAATAGAAAATGTCAGCTATGTAAAACATTATAGGTAAAATTACATTAAACTTTTCAAGAAGAGTTCTATATACACACACAATATGGTATTTTCATTTTTGAATATGTGATTTTTAACTAACATTGATTTAAAAAAATTTTTTTTAATAGGTCACTAACACAAAATTCTGCTCAAGTCCTTTTTCCAAACCCATTTTTATGATTTGTTAAGTATAACAGTTACTTTTTTGTAATAGTAGTCACTGGTTTTATGCTTTTGTATGACAAGGTAGGAAAGGAAAGAAGACTTAAACTAAGTAATTTATCCCCAGATCTGTTTTCTAATTCAGCTGTAACTCATTCGCAATTCCTTTAAACTTCATCTCCCTAAAGTACTATCTTAATATACTTGACAAACTCCAGTTTGGACTCCAGTAGCTTGAATTAGAAAGGGTTGTTTTGTGTTTGATGCCAATTATCTTTCTACTGGATTAATATGCGTCCCTCTTTTTAAAATTCAATCTTCAGGTAATTAATCTCCAGCTTCCTAAAGGTAATGACTGATTTTTAGCAAAGTATTCATTACTTTTTTTACATTTAGTTTTAGAATTCATTATAACAGATAAAATTTTACCTGTAATGATATGGGTTGGGTAAGAAATCCTTATAATATGTAAACTGTTGATATAAATGTATTAAAATTGACAGGTACTACTATTTTTTCTTTTGGATTTTTAGCTTTTATTATCTTACATTTAAGATATTATTAATTTGTTTGGATTTCATTTATCCACTCTTAATTTGAGTTTTGACATCTTCCTTTCAATTTTTATGGTCATTAATTATGTTATATTAAAAAGCTTGCATAAATAAATTTATTCTTCCTATGTTGTTTCTTCCAAGTGCCCCCTTCCCCCAACCCTATATGCTTAGGATTTATAGAAATAGTAAAGTAAAACAGAGGAACTTGCTTGATGCCTATAAAATTAATGAAAAGCAAAGTATCAAAATGGATGGAAGACTGGCCTTAGAAATAGACCTGCCTATTAATATATGCAAATATATTCTAGCGTGACCATGGACAAGTCACTTAAACTCTTAGGATCCCTTGAGAGTTCCCAGTACAACTGTCTAAGATGAAATTTAGATGTGTGTTTTTGATTGCCTTGGTAGAGCTTGGTAGAGCAGTTCTCTACACTGATGAAATCATAAGTCTGGACAAAAATAAATAAAATTTCAATTCCTAATAGTTAATTTTATTGGATTCATTGCTGAAAAAAATTGTCTTGGTGCTTGGTAATAAATTTTCATACATCTCTCTCTGCTTTACATGCCAAAGGAAGAGTTAAGGGTATTAGGTATGAATAGTAGTGTAATGTTTCCAAAGGATTATGCGATTATATGATAAATATAAATACATATGTAAGGATTAGAGTTTCTGGAATGGAGTAGTATTTAGTCTTAGCTATTAATATTTGCCTATTTGTTACTAAATAAACTTTACTTTTAATTAATAGAATATTTATACCAAACAAATCTGGCATTTAATGAAAATAGCTAGTGAAGGATTTCATTCGAGTCCTATTTTCCATTTTTATTATTAGTTCAAAAATGAAATGAACTTCTAGATTTAATTTTAGTTACTGGATTTTAGAGACTTGGGAATAAACTCATGAATTGTACACTATGGATTTAGAGAATGTTTGAGTTTGCAAAAAAAAAAACTTCAGATATCACTTGATTCAATTTCCTCTTTGCTTAGAAACTGAGGCCCAGAACAGTTCATTGACCTTCCATTGCAAGATGTGTAATGGCAGAAGAAATAGAACCTGGATCTTCAAGTGCTTCATCCATTGCTTAGTTGGTAGGCCTGAAATTAAAAGCAGAAAACATGACTTGACCTGGCTTTCTAGAGAGATCTTTAATAAATCTGCCTTGTCACTGAAGGCACTGTTAGTGTCTTTTTCTTCATAAATTACTTGACAGGAAAGGAACTTTGTTCTTGTGGTTCACCTTTGTGGCACTTTGCCAGGTTCTTTAACTTACACTGATTTAATGGACTCTGTGTCCTTAGCCAGCCATGCATACTTAACAGACAATGATAAGGTGCTGTTATGCAATTTTATTGATTTTTCCAAGTAGTGTAAGTTCAATGGTCTATTGGTGTGTGTATATTAGAACAATTAATTAATGCTCATATAACAATTTCTTTCTCCCTCTCCCAAATGGAAACCCCAAGTAAAATGAGGAAACCATTTTTATTCGAAGTCCATCAAGTATCTGCCTACATTATACCCAAAATATGATTTGAAAATTTAAATAGCCCCCTGAAAAACCAAAAAGATTCAGCTTTTCAATTTCCAACAGATATTCATTCTTAATGTGAAAACAGAAAGTTTTTTTAATATAACATAATTAATGACCATAAAAATTGAAAGGAAGATGTCCTCAAAACTCAAATTAAGGATGGATAAATGAAACCCAAACAAATTAACAATATCTTAAATGTAAGATAATAAAAGCTAAAAATCCAAAATAAGTTCCAAAACATTAAAACAACAGAGCAAAGTTTTTTTAAAAGTCTTGTCCTAATAAAATCTTATCTAGTGCTATTAGGTCATAATGATGATAATGATGATGATGATGATGATGATGATGATGCATTTATTAAGCATCCACCACATGCCAGGAGTACTACATATTTATGTAGTTTTTATACTTATAAAATATTTTATATCCATTATCTAATTTGATCTTGCAATGATGTAAGAACTGAGTGTCAGCATGGATCTCATTTCCACAAATATTATCAGTGGTGAAGTTAGCATTAAGTAGTAGGTTAGAGAAATGGTTACGTAAAGGGAGAATACCGATCTTTGAGTCCAAGAGAAAGAAAGAACATTGTATATGGAAGCAATAGTTGTTCTATCTGGGATATATATCAGAGAGAGGATGAGAAACCATAAGGACATACACAGAAAGAGCTTGACCCTGAGATATTGCTCTCAGTTTATTGGAAAGAAAATTCTTTTTTCAGCTATCTGCACTTAGGAGAATGTTGTATATGAATGATATAAGGCTACCTTCAGCACCTTTGCCTTGACCACCCAACCTTACTATGTATCCTGCCCTTTCTTTCTAAGAGTCTGTAGGCATTATCACCTGCTTTTTATGCCCACCAGACTTCTGACACTGAATCTCACCTACTAATGTGACCTAAGGACCATTGAGTCTTACCATATGCCCTGAGATTGGACCTTTAAGACTTTAAGTCCTTATTATCAGTTTTTTTCTTTTGTGTGTTGTCTCCACCATGTAAAATGTGAGCTCCTTGAGAGCAAGAAATCTGTCACTTTTTTCTATTCATATTCCCCAAATGAGCACAATTTTTTGCACAAAATAAGTGCTTAATAAATATTTTTTTAGTCATTCATTGGATTTTTTCCTATATCTTTTTGCTCAATGTAGATCTCTGGACATCAACCTTATTATCTGCTTTGATATTTCTGTCGCTGCACAGGTTTTAGGACTACAATGTCACTTTGGTTAACATCTTATATAGTTACATAAGGCAAAGTTTCTTAAAATGTGGGTTGCAACCTCATATGGCAGTGGGGGGTCACAAGTTATGATTTACTGTCATGAAATATTTGATTTATATATTTATTTTATATGTCTAAATAGCTTTTGTTACGTAAAAATTTCTCTGGTGAAAAGTAGAAAAATTTAAAAAGCCCTAACATGGCCCATATTGCATAGTTTTTGTATAAATTTTCAATAAGAACAAAGATCCTGTCTAGCTAACTCCTGACTGCAGCCCATTGCCAAGGAATCAGGAAAACATAGTCTCACCCACATGGAGTGATTTCTGGGTCACAGCTTAGTGAATAACCACACTGACCTGTGTTCAACCTCTTCCACTGTAGTTTCTTTGCCTGCTGAGTATATTTTAGAGCATCTCTGCAAGAGGAATGACTCCAATTTTTCTCATTTTTTTGCAATATGTCAAAACTATATTCAGCTTGAACCGAACAGATCCGAGTTCCTGCAGGGTAGGTGGGTCTGAGGGGCTGCCATGGGCACCAATGGATAAGGGTGAATAAATCCACACTGGGATAGTAGAAATTATTATGAGCATTATGAGGCATTATAGGGAGGAATTTAATTTGACTAAAACAAAGAAAAGAAGCAGGAAAGTCAATAAGATTTCTTCTCCCCAGAACCAAAAATTCTTCTTTCTTCAAAGCCTGACTCAATTGTTCTCTCTTCATAAATGGCTGATATTCCAAAGCTGTGACAGCCTGAATGTTCATCTAATCCATTCCATGGTAACCCCACAAGCAGGCTCCATTTGAAACCTGTATTTATGTCACTTCTGGACAACTCAAATAGCCAGAAAGGTTTTTTTTTTTTTTTTTTTTTTTTTTTTTTTTTTTTTTTGCTAAGAATGAGCTTAATCTATCTCTTCATAACTTCAATTTACCTTTCCTGATTTTACCCTCTGGAGGCAAGTGGAACCATTTACCACATATAATAGCCTTTCATAATCCACATATAAACTACATGATAGCCTTTCAAATATAGGACAACAGCTGCCATGCTAACTCCAAGTCATGTCTTCTCCGGAATGAACCTGTTTTGATCTTTTGACTAACTTCCCTACATCGAGGCTTCAGGTGCATGTTACTTATTCTTCTTGACACTATCTTATCAATGTCCTTTATAAAATGTTATAAACTTAATTGAATATAATATTCTAGATATATTCAGAACACTGCAGAATAGAGGATATTTTTAGAAATTATTTTGCCAAAATATATGCCAATAAAACCAACAACTTAAGTGAAAAATTGAATATTTATAAAAATATTAACAATCGACAGTACATGAAATAAAGAATTTAAACCACCCAATTTCAGAGGAAGACCTGAACAAGCCATAACACTCTCTATGATGACAACTTGGTTTCCTTTTGACTAAAACCAAGCTTACTAATATTTGTTAATTAGGATAAGAGTTCATGAAATAGGATGTAGATGTTAAGATTATAAATGAAAGGATATTATTTAATTATATGAACGTTAATACATATACAACATGTCTTTTAAGCATTACAAGAGATATCTTAAACAAACTGAAAAATTAATAAGGCCTCTTAAAATAAAAGTACATTGGAATTCTCTCCTGATATCTGGTTGGAACTTAGAAGCTTTCAAAGGCTGTGCCAAAAGTTTACAAACTCTGACATACGTTACCCAAAAGAGCTGAAAAGGTTCCAGATATGTGTCTGGTAGCCGAGTGTGTTGGAAGAATCAAATCATCAGAAAGCTGTCCCTGAAGGCTGATGGATGAAGGTGGCAATCATGGAGGGCACACACACATGGGATACACGTGCACATAAATACACACATCAATAGTTTTACTGATCCTTGAAGGATTAAAGAAGAAATACTCAAATTCAAAGAACTTTATGAAAATCACTTCAGGAAGCTACAGGCCTATTATGACCTAGAAGAGACTAAGTCTAATCTAGTTAATTATATCCAGAGTAGAGATTCTTAACCCAGAGTCTATGAGTTGTAATGCACACACAAAAATACATATGTGTACATGTGTATGCATGTGCACGTGAATTCACAAATTGTGACCATTTGCATGTAACTGTACATATGCATATATGTACTCGTGCATCTGCATGTAGGTATGTGCATATATTTCATTATTATTGGTTTCCTTTGTGTTCCAGTATATTGTATTTTATATAAATAAAACAAGAAGGGGATTTCCAAAAGAGACTATAACACAATAAGGATAAAAAACCCATGGTTCAAGATATTCAAGGCATCTGGGAGTACATTAGGCAAGAATATTAGACTCAGTCAGAAAAGGTCTCGTGCAGATGTTAACTAATTGTGGTCACTTAACTTCTCTTAGTTTTCTCATCTATAAAACGAGGGAGTTGGACCCAAGGGATCTAAGGTTATTTCTAGTTCTAGATTGATGATCCTAAGCTCTGATATTATCTCCACTGTTGGCATTTTAAAGACCATCTTGGAACTTCTGCCCCTAGAAAACCAAACAGCTTCTTCTTTCTGAGTCTTATTAGCAAACTTGTTTTATACTTTATACTTAAGACTTAGTATTCTCTTGAGAAGCTGCCTTAGCATTCCTCTGGATGGAAAATGTGAGATGAATGAACCTTCAGAAATTTATTCCTGTCTGTAGGGGTTGAGTCCTCTGTAAAGAAAGCTAAGTATACACGATCATTTATTACCAGCTCACCTGCGAGGAGGAAATTCACTTTCCAGAGATGATAAATAATTTGCCTCTGTTCAGTGGAGGGAAGGACCATGATTATGAGACTATAGTAGCCAGGAAGAAAAACAAGGACATAGCCTCTAATTCTTTAAAACAAGACAATAGGAAAGCAATGGATTTATGTGAAAGGTATTTTTCTAATAATAATAATAAAAGCTTATACTTATGAGTACTTCATATTTATAAAATACTTCATATAAGTTATCTCATTTGTGATATAAAGAATCCAATATTTTCCCTATGTAGAGAGGTAAGCAAAAGTTAGCAGAAGGAATACTATACTTAAGAGTCAAAAAACTTGAGATCAGTTCTTGTCTCTGATAATTACTACTTATGTGACCTTGGACAAATACTTTGACCTCTGAGACTATTTTCATAACATTTTTTTTTAACTAGGGATTTTTTTGAAGAAAGTACTGAATAATTTTGAGATGTTTTATAGATTTATAGGAAATGAATACATATGTACATATATATATGTATCAATATGCATATATACATTTGTGTTTTATATATATATATATAGGTACATTATATACATGCATATAGTACATGCCCATATTCATTCAAGTGTGTATAATTTTCCAGAATCACACAAAAAAGTTGCTATTGGGAATTGAACCTGGGTCTTCTCCCTATGAATAATGGTGAAGACTAAAAAATCCTGAAATATAAACACAACCTTCATGAAGGTCTCATCTTTATGGATCTCATTGGAGACAGGAGTGTTTTAAATATAGAAGCTAGATGGTGCAATGAACAGAGCATTAACCCTGGAATCAGAAGGTTCTGAATTTAAATATGATCTGACACTTTAAACTTATTAGCTGTGTGATCCTGAGCAAGTCACTTAAGCCAATTGCAACAAAGAAAAGAACGGGGGGAGGAGGGAAAGAAGGAAGGAGGGAAAGAGAGAGAGAGAGAGAGAGAGAGAGAGAGAGAGAGAGAGAGAAGAGAGAGAGAAGGAGAGAGAGAAGGAAGGGAAGAAAGAAAGAAAAAAGAGAGGAAGGGAGGGATGAAAGGAGGAAAGAAGAGAGGAAAGAGGAGGAAGGCAGAAAGAAAAATTCAATGTTTGGTACTTATGTAATAAAACAACATTTCTGGATGACATTTGTGATTCTTAGTGCCTTTGGGAATACTGGATTCTGATAGTTATCAGTGCCCAGGTTTTCAGTTTGTGGTTGAAAAGGCAAGAATGACTTTTTATTCAAACAGTTGCTTTAAAAAAGATACTCAAAGTTTTATTGTATATATAGGAACTACTAGGCTAGAAAAACAAAAAGTTGTACATAATAGACTTGCAGTTTTATGTGCAATCTTTTTTAAAACTATATTCTGTGATGGAAATGCTTGCTTTATTCCATAAATTAAAAATAAAGAGGCATCGATGAAACTTTTAAAAATAAAGAATAAAAAAAGAGCAAGTTTCAAAGTATCTCCATCTATCCTATTAGAATGCCCATTATTGTCATTCCCATTGGGTTAAAATATAGTCTGCCAAAGGCCTCTGGCAAAATGGATATGTGTTCCCAAGGAGTGATCTATTAGCCTAAATTAGTTTAAAAGTGGGCTAACTCTTACCCAGCAGGCATCAGAGAAAAGATGGAGATGGGAGACAGTAGTTGGAAAAAACAAAAAAAACTAGGTATAAAAAGTAGAACATGGGAAGAGATTAAGCACTCTAGAGACTTCCCAAGGAATGCTTCCACCAATGAAAAAGTTGAAAACAGGCAGGGGTTGATTAGAATAGAAAGAACTTCTCACAACCCACAGTAAATTAGAGCATTTAGTGGAGAGAGACTGAGAGAGCAAATCTAGTCTACTTTGGATTATTCTAGTTTATGCATGGAAGTAGCCAGAGAGAATTGTATGGTATATGGGGTCAGGAAGAAGTGGTACATTGTATATCTATAGTATTGAAGCTCCCTTATTGTAATAAATGTGATTTTTTTATTGGGTGTCTATTGTTCTCTGATGTCATGTATTTGTGAAGTTCCAAACATACAAAGTAATATAATAGGAGGAATTCAAAGGTGCAGCAGATGTAGTCTAGAGCTCACTATAGAATCTGTCTGATCCTCCCCATTCCTAGAAACACCAAGAATTGTTGGTTTAGATTTCATCGACCCACAAGGGTTTTGTGGATAAATTTCAGGGGGTCTTTGAACTTGGGTAGGCAAAAAATTGCATCTTTATTTTCATTAACTTCTAATTGAAATTTATCATATCCCTCAATCATTAAGGAAAGTGATAGTATTAGCAGTACTTTGTCAGCAACACAAATCATATTTTCATAATACATTATAGTTGTGGTCAATCTCAAAATATTGTTTATGCTAACCATTGCTACAAAATTATTGTGGTTATTTGACGTGCTGCTTTATTGCAAGTGATCACTCTTCCTGTCTATAGACAATATTGCATGCAATACAATTGATTTGTCTATAATCTTACATAAAAGAGTTCTTCTGAGAAGAGATATAGGGCAAAAAGTGGTAAGGGGAACAATGAGATCTATATTCTCCATTGAGAAAGAATAAAGCCCGAGAATAAAGTCCATAACCAAAGAAAACTTTAGGAATTGAGTTCCTCATGGAAATAGATTTAGAAAAATTGCACATGTGTAATCTGTATCAGATTGCTTGCTGTCTTGGAGGCTAAGAGGGTGGACCTATAATTTTGGAATGCAAGGTTTTGCAAAAGTGAATATTGAAAAACTTTCTTTGCATGTATCTGGAAAAATAAAAAATATTATTTTAAAAACAATTGAGTTCCTGAAGGTTTGGGATCTTTAATATCAAATACATTGGATCATGAATCATAGATTTAAAGCTGGAAGAAATTTGTAAATTATCTTGTCCATTCCCTTGGTTTTATTCATTTATTTTTGTCTTATTTTCTTCATTTTTAAAATTCTGCATTAAACAAACACAAAATAAGATAAACATTTCCAAAAACATCATACAAAGAAAGAATTGAATACAAAGCCATAGATATCTATGATGTAGAGATTTCCTTTCTCTTAAAGCATATGATAAATTATACATTTAGCTTTCAAAGCTGTCCAGCTTATCTATGATTTTTTCTTGACATACTTTTATTTTCTTTTCATTTGGAAGGAGATAGGAAAGAAAGAAATCTCAATTCTGCTTCCTTTTTCCTTCCTTCTCCCTCAATTTGAAAGAAAAGAGAATAAAAATCTTGTAAAAATATGCCCAGTCATCTAAAATAAATTCCCATTTGAAGGAGGTACAAACATTTTGCATCTTAAATTCATCACTTTTGTCAGGTGGTGAGAAATAGGTGCCATGGAATTATCTGTCCTTTCATCTTAATGAAGATGAAATGGAGGCACAGGAAGATCAAGTAATATGCACAAGTAATGGAGGTAATAAGTGACAGGAAAAATTTGAAGCCAGGTCTTATGAATTCAAAGTCAGTAAATGTCATTACCATGACATTCATAGTAATTTGATTCATCCTAAATGAATCCTAAATGTCACAGATAGAAGGATTTCCAAAACATGTTCATTTGTAATATATATATATATATGTATAAATTCTTGTTGCACTCTTCCATATGATAGATCCCCTGGCAGCCCAATTTGCCTATCTTTGATTCTGCTTCATTTCCCAATGAAGTGCCCCACAATAGGAGATTCTGGGCAAAAAAGAAAAAAGTATCAAGATACTGGGTACCAGAGAGATTCCTAAAATACTGTTTCTAATAATAGTGGTTCCCATAAAACATTTAAGCTAACAGAGTTTTGCATTCATTATCTTGTCTAATTCTCATAATAACACTGTGAAACAAGCAAAATGGCCATTATTGTACCTAATTTACAAATAAATAACTGTTGCTCAGAAAAGTATAGCAAGTTGCCCAAGAACACAGCTAGCAAGTCCTAGAGTTAGGATTCAAATCCAGATAACCTGGCCTGAATATTCCTCTATGCCACATAGCCTAAAAAAGGAGTGGTAAACTGACCAGAGAAAAATTCTCAGAATGCTTCCAACCTTGCCTTCAAATCTGTATTTTGTAAGATCTGTTCCTGACCATTCATGAAAACTTGGAATTTGAGCCTTGAAAGAAATGCATAAAATAAAAAGAATTTCTGATAGACTAATTGATCAGTGGAATAGGTTAGGTTCATAGGACAAAATAGTCAATAACTATAGCAATCTAGTATTTGACAAACCTGAAGACCCAGCTTTGGGGATAAGAATTCACTATTTGACAAAAACTGCTGGGAAAATTGGAAATTAGTATGGCAGAAACTAGGCATTGACCCATATTCTAACATCACCTACCAAGATAAGGTATGGGTTCATGATCTAGACATAAAGAATGAGATTATAAACAAATTAGAAGAACATAGGATAGTTTACCTCTCAGATCTGTGGAGGAAGAAGAAGACCTACAAAGATTATTAATCACAAAATAGAAAATGTTGATTATATTAAGTTAAAAAGTTTTTGTACAAACAAAATTAATGCAGACAAGACAAGAAGGGAAGCAATAAACTGGGAAAACATTTTTACATTCAAAGGTTCTGATAAATGCCTCATATCTAAAATATATAGAGAATTGATTCAAATTTATAATAGTTCAAGCCATTTTCCAATTGATAAATGGTCAAAGGATATGAACAGACAATTCTCAGATGAAGAAATTGAAACTATTTCTAGTCATATGAAAAGAAGCTATAAATCACTATTGATCAGAGAAATGAAAATTAAGACAATTCTGAGATACCATTACATACCTGTCAGATTGATTAAGATGACAGGAAAAAATAATGACAAATGTTGGAGGGGATGCAGAACTGGGACACTGATGAATTGTTGGTGGAATTGTGAATACATCCAGCCATTCTGGAGAGCAATTTGGAATTATGATCCAGCAGTGTTACTACTGGGCTTATATCCCAAAGAGATTTTAAAGAAGGGAAAGGGACCTGTATGTGCAAAAATGTTTGTGGCAGGTCTCTTTGTAGTGGCCAGAAACTGGAAACTGAGTGGATGCCCATCAATTAGAGAATGGCTGAATAAATTGTGGCATATAAATATTATGGAATATTATTGTTCTGTAAGAAATGGCCAACAGGATGATTTCAGAAAGGCCTGGAGAGACTTACATGAACTGATGCTGAGTGAAATGAGCAGAACCAGGAGATCATTGTACACGGCAACAGCAAGATTACATGATGATCAATTCTGATGAAAGAGCCAGCTCTTTCCAACAATGAAATGATTCAAAACAGTTCCACTTGTTCAGTGAAGAGAGCCATCTACACCCAGAGAGAGGACTATGGGAATAGAGTGTGGAACATAACATAGCATTTTCATTCTTTTTATTGCTGTTTGCTTGCATTTTTGTTTTCTTTCTCAGGTTTGTTTTTCCTTCTTGATCTGATTTTTTTTGTGTGTGCAGCAAGATGACTGTATAAATATGTATACATATATTGGATTTAACATATATTTTAACATATGTAACATGTATTGGATTACCTGCCATCTAGGGGAGAGAGTGGGGAAGAGGGGAAAATTTGGAAGAGAAGGTTTTGCAAGGGTCAATATTGAAAAATTATCCATGCATGTATTTTGTAAATAAAAAGCTATAATAAAATTAAAATGAATTTTAAAAAGGATTTCTGATGTTCATCTTCTTTATTTACACAAATAATTACAAATTCGATAATTTTAGTGCAGATAATGGTCAAAACAATGCCCTTTGTTTAATAACTGTTTGGAGAACTGGGACATTTGCCAGATGGGCAAAAATTCAGGGCAAAAGTTGATGATTTCATTCTCTAAGCTTCAGGACAATTTATGTAACAGACACTGGTTGTTTGAGTCTTAATGAAGTTAAAAGGAATTCATTCATCCAAAACTAGTTGAGAATGAGAGCTAGAAAACTTGTCATTGGGAAGGAGCAAGTGAGGAAGCAAGGTATTGATGACCAAGAAAGAAAAAAATGGGGACTTGATAATTGCTGGAGAAACCCTTTAAAGCTGTTAGTTGTGCTGAGGTCTTTCTATTAAAAGAAGTAAATTTGTCAGTTAAGTCCCTTGAACTAATCTCAAAAAAAGAGCAGTAACACTTCCCCTCCAACAGGAAGAAGAACCAGCAGCAATAGCAGATGGTGGCTTAAGCAGATTTTAATAGTGCTTTGGTTAAAAAAAAAAAAAAGTAGAGAGAGTTGAGTTTTAACAGATGATGGCTGCAGAGCCAGAAGTGGTATAGCAGGGGCCAGAATTTATTTCACCTAATAGAAAATGAAGAAGAATAAATCCATGGAGTCTATATACAATGTAGAAAACATATAAATGACTCAAAATAAGTCATATACATTTGATTCCCATTATCTTACTTCTCTGGCAGGTTTCATGGGATCTGTCCTGCACAATAATGTGTGTGTATGTATCATTTTATTGTTTTTGTTATTTTTAAATAATGTTTGCAGAATTTTGTCAGCAAAAACACTAGATTGGTTTACCATTTTTTTCTCATTTTACAGATAAGAAAACTGAGGCAAACAAGGTTAAGTGAGGTACTTAGCATCATACAACTAAGGGTGTAAACCTAGGTTTGAACTTAGGTCTTCCTGACTTCAGGTCCAGCACTCTATCTACTGGATCACTATACCCTAAAGTAGTTTAAGATAAATGCAATTCTCTTGCATCTTGGGGAGGGAGATGTCTCATTTTTTCCATAAAGTTGTATGGGACCTGTACTACAAGATAATAATCTCATTTTTAGTTCTTTGCAGCTTCCAAAGTGCTCTTCTCACAACAAATCTATTGGAGATATTCATGTATTATAAACCCCATTTTATAGATGAAGAAACTGAAGCTTCAGAAAGGATAAGTGACTTATACAAAGTCACCTAGCTAGTAATTACCAGCATTGAAATTCAAACTCAATTCTTCTGACTTTAGAGTGCTAAACATGGCCAACACAGTGGGGATATTCATCTGTAAAGAATATTGGACTAGTAATCAAGAACTTGCTTAAAATCTGATGCTCATTTATTGTAGTAAGTTTATTTTTAATGCACACTGCTTTATGAATCAAGTTAGGAGAAAAAATCAGAGTAAAAGGATATAACCATGGGAGAGAGAAAAAAACTGAAAAAATGAAGTGAGCATATCATGTTTTGATTTACATTCAGTCCCCTTAGTTCTTTTGCTGGATAAAGATGACATTTTCTATCCAATAGCTATTGGGATTGCTTTGGATCACTGAACTGAGAGGAATCAAGCCTTTCATGGGTGATTATCACACATTCTCACTGTTATGTACAATGCATTCCTGGTTCTGCTTGTTTCACTCAGCATCAGTTCATGTAAATCATTCTAGGTTTTTCTATAATCAACTTATTCATCATTTTAAAGAACAATAATATTACTTTCATGAAATACCTCTTCTTGAAAAAATATATATTCAGTCTTGAAGAGAGAAAACTGTTTTATAGAAATAAAGAAATGCACTTTATACTGAAATCTGTTTTTAAATTCTGAACATAAAGGATTTATATACATTATTGAGGTATAGTCAATGAGGATGGTAAATTGTTCACTATAAAATAGCCACGATGCTAAGATATAATTTAATGTGAAATTTATTTTGTTGCCAATAAATTTTCACATCAAGCATATTTAAAGTATCACTAGAGCGTTGAGACAAGAGTTAGAGGGTAAGATTAGAGTTGAAGGGCAGGCACTTTTTCTTTGGACAGAAATATGGTAATTTAGTTCCTTAGCAAGCTTTGATCTTATTTCTTCCTTTTATCATCTTTATTACTGTGTCAAAGCCTTCCCTTTTTGATTGCCTTGACACTTACTAGTAGTGTAAACCTGGACGTATCATTCAATCTGTTTCTGACTCAGTTTCTTCCTTCAGACAATTATTATAATAACAATAATCTGCCTCCCAGGACAATTGGGATAAAATGAGATAATAGCTGTGCAAAGTCTGGCAAACTTTTAAGCACTATATAAATATTAGCTATTTTCTATTTATCTTCATTACATGTATTCATTCTTAAATAAATATTGGGAATTTAAAAATATATCTAGGTTAGATTCTGGCCCTTCCCTTGGAGTGGCCACAATGAATCTGATTTTGGAACTATAATCCTAGATTGGGAAAATAGAAGACAAGTTTCAAAGTTGAAGGAGAGACAAACAGTAGAACTCAAGGTCATGTTACAAGGGCAAGATTGAGAAACAGAAAAGGAAACACCAAAAAGCAAAGCAGAAGAGTAGGATCAGTGTAGAAGAGGATCATATCTTGGCGGGGCCTGAACTATCTCTCAGATTCTATGCATGATGGAATATGGAATATTATGGGAATAGTCAAGAGTCTCATCAGGCTAGGCAGATCATGGGCACTTTAGAGAAGTTTAAAGAACTCCAAAACATTTCTCATACTTGAAAAATAGAAAAGTAAGCTAGCTATTTGAACTGTATAATTTTATTCTACCCTAGATTTCTAAGTTAAACCAGAGTCAATGGGGCCATTTCCTCCCTTGCTAGAAACTGGCAAAATTATAGTTTATAGGGAAAAGACTGGGGAATCAGCCATGAATATGTTAATTTTAAATGTTAATGTTAATTTTAAACGTTAATGTTAATTTTAAAGAATGCTTGTGGAACAGTAGATTTTTAAAGGAGGCAGAAAATCCAGTGACAAAAGTGCTAGATTTGGAACTAGAAGACCTGTGTTCACGTACTGCTTTTGCCATTTACTAGCCACATAATTTCAGGCAAGTCATACCCCTTTGCCTTATTTTACCTTAATTTATATATCTATATCTATATATATACCTTAATTTATCCATCTGTAAATTTGGGAATTGGATTTAGTTGACCTCTAATGTTTCTTCAAATGATAAATTTATGACCTTTATAATTCTATTAGAACATCAACTCAGCAAATGGCAAATGGCTTTTTTGTATGTTCCATCTGTTAGATGACATATTTTCAGTAAGGATTCATTGTCTTCAATAAGAAAGTTAGACTGAATGTTTCTAATTTTTTATGGTTTTTTTTTAAAGAATCCCATTAAAAAGACCACAAAAAGTTAACTAGAAGAGACAGCCACTCATTCCATTGACCTTCACGACATTAAATTTCCTTTTCCCCTTTTCCCTCCAAGCTCCAATTCAAACGGATTGTCTTTTCAGCTTCACAAGAGAAAGAAAAAAGCCTAATCATTTAAAATGAGAGTACTGATTTCTAAAGGACCCAAATTGATTTTGGTAATAGGAACTTAAACTGGATCCATTATTCAAAAGTGATTATCATATGGATATAATTTGCTGAAGGATTTTCCCTGGAGTTGTTGGGCTGGGATAAGTCAGATGCCTTAGGTTGATTAATGCAGCTGCAGTTTCAGTCACAGCTCAGACTGCCACAGACTGAATTATGAAATGGGGTCAGTGCTGACTTCCAGAACAATAACTGGATCCACAGAACAAGTCTTGCCAGGCCATATCACTAGTGTGGCTAACAACAGATGGATTTTTCAGTCATACTAATTCATGGAGAGTCAAACTGTGATCTATAACCCAATTACACTTGCCAAATCATAGATTTTTTAATTCAAATAGTAAGATGACTAAAAATCATGACATTCCTTTAAAGTTATACGAAAACTGTTCTTATGATGAGAAAATAATTTTGTAAGGTAGGAAGAGAAAGTATTACAGTTGTCTAAGAAGAAAGCTATCACCAATTATTTTAGTGCCAGGAATTAAAAGCATGACAAGTACCCTTTCATCAATATTTTTAAAACATACAGTTTTTTGGAAGAGGAAATCCCTCCACAAAGAGACACAAAGCCCTATGGAAAGAGGGCCTTGGGACAACAGAAGGCCATTGATGAGGAAGTCAACATCTTGAAAACTGTGGGGCTATGTGAGAATGGTGTAGAGAGACAAAGGAAAAGAAGGGGAAGGTAAAGGATTAGTTCTGCTCTAGGTTTTAAACTTAGTTGTTTCTAAAGAAAATAATTACTATCCTGAACTTTCTAAATATCAGTACCATAAAACAAATCCCAAGTTGTCCAACCCTAGTTACAACTGTCTGGACTAGCTATTTTTCTCCTTTAATTTCCCCTTAGAAAGGAGCTAGTACCACTTGTGTTACCAAAACAACTTTTATTGCTCATTGGGGAATGAATCATAGGACAATAACAAAATTTATTAAATGACTGATATGTACCAGGTACTGTGCTGGGATTATAAAGTCCCTTCCCTCAAGGAACTTACATTCTAATAAGGAAAAGACTAGATGCACATATCATTAATATGTAAGCCAAATGAATTAAGAGGTTGCTACAGACAGATAGGTGATGTACTAGATTGAGTGGTGGACTTGGACTTGGGAAAACCTAAGTTTAAATCCCACCTTAGGTATTTATTAGCTGTGTGATCTTGGACAAATCCCTTAACCAATTAGTGATAATAATTGCAACTAATTCCCAGAGTTGACATGAGGATAAAATGAGATAACATTTGTAAAATGCTTCACAAATCTTAAGGCACAATAAAAATGTCATTATAAGAAGTTAATGACAACCACAAAAGAGCTAGCCTAAGGAGGGGAACAGTTGTAAAGAATCAGCCCTTTCAATTGGAGTACTGAGAGTATGTAGACAATTCTGTCCACATACTTACTTAGCTCACCTCACTTAGGCCCCTCCTGCCTTATAATTTAGGATTATGTTACATCAATTCATACATGAGGAAAATGTAAAGGGAACTCCTTCCTGGAACAGCTATCGATGCTGTATACGTTCCAGGAAAATGTGATCAAGTACACTGTACTTTTCATAATAGAGCTTTTAGCCAATGTTGCCTTTAAATGTAAAGACTCTGCAAAGTGTAATGCTATAACTCTTCCCCTTTCCTCTGAATTACGAGTTGATGTCATGGTTGCAATGTTTTAATGAGATCTGGGAAGGCACAGTCTCTCATAGATGGAGGATTGTAAATCATAACCAATGTAATTGGTTTCAAAATTCATCATAAAATCAAATGACTCTCCAGGTATGTCATTTGCCCAAAACACTAATGCTCCAACTTTTTTAAAAAATTAGAATTTAAAAAAAATCTTACTTAGATACATGATATTTTATTATTAATGCAAAAGTAAGATAAATGGGTCTGGTTTATCCCATCACATCTGGAAGCAATGCTATCCCAGATAAAAAATAGAGACACTTGTCTATGGTTTCCTCCTATCTGTACAGCTGTGGCCCTTCTCATCTTTCCTTGTGTTCCCAAGAGATTTAGGTTTAGTTCTAACTTCCAGATGGTTGTTAATTTGTCCAAGCTAAGGTGTTAATTCAAGTGGCATCATACAATAGTGGACAGAAAGTAGGTCTTTGTATCAAAAGAAAACTGGGTTCAAATTAGGAGAACAAGGGATAATTTACCTATGAGATGTTTGGAGAAAGGAGGAATCTATGATTAAAGAAGAACAAGAGAATATTATGAAAAGCAAAATGAACAACTTTGAATACATTAAATTAAAAAGTTTTTGGACAAACAAAACCAACAGAAACAAGATTAAAAGGGAAGTACAAAGCTGGAAAAATCTTTATAGCCAGTATTTCTGATAAAGGTCTAATTTCTAAAATATATAAATAACATATACTTATATATGTTATACATAATGTATTTAAATAAAGAAAATATATAAAAAACTTTGTCAAATTTATAAGAATACATGTTATTCCCCAACTGATAAATAGTCAGAGGATATGAACAATTTTCAGATGATAAAAGTAAAGCCATTTATAGTTATATGAAAAAATGGTCTAAATCACTATTAATTGGAAAAATACAAATTAAAATAAATCTGAGATATCAACTACCTCATACCTCTCAGATTGGCTAAGATGACAGGAAAGGATAATGATGGGAGGATGTGGGAAAACTGGGATACTAATACATTGTTGGTAGAATTATGAAATGATTCAACCATTCTGGAAAGCAATCTGGAACCATGCCCAAAGGACTATCAAATTGTGTATGACCTTTGACTTAGCAGTGCCCTTACTGGATCTGTATTCCAAGAAAATCATAAAGGAGGGAAAAGGATCCACATGTGCAAAAATGTTTGTAACAGTTATTTTTGTGGAAGCAAAGATTTGGAGAAGGAGTGAATGCCCATCAACTGGGGAATGGATGAGCAGATTGTAGTACATGAAAGTAATGGGATATTATTATTCTATTAAAAATGATGAACAAGCTGGATTATAGAAAGGCCTGGAAAGATCCCAACTTTTCATTAAATAATTCCTACACTGAGATCCTACTCTGATACTTCATCATGGTTTGGTAATACCTGTGAGCTCTTCTTAATTATGGCACATGAACATAAGTTCTGGTAAGTTTTCTAAAGTTGGAGCAAACTCAAGTATGGGTCTGCTGAAGAGTTGCATGATGATTGTCTGAGGACCAGCCTAGCTGAATTTGAGGAGATTTGTTACCAGATTGAATATGGAAGATGACTTTTTTGGACACAGCAATTCTTGAATACTTCCCTGTTCTAGAGTATTTTGATCAATATTAATGAATATGCCCTAATGACATAAGTGATTTCACAAATGTTTGAAGAATGGATAAATTAAACAAATAATAATATTCTGCATATTATGAAGTTAAAAAAATAAAATTGGAAGTAATCATAAAGATGATTTAGCCCAGTGAATTTTATGTATGAGGCAATTAATGTTTGGAAAGAGGAAGTAACCTACCCCAGAACTTGAACTCTTGATTTGATTCTTACTCTGTTGTTCCTCTTACTACACCACTCTCAGCTTCCCATAAATTCCTAAAGAAACAATTGCTTTGTATCCATTTACTTTCTATTTCATAATTTCTTAAGAGGTTTTCTTCCCTAGATTAAGCCTGCTCTAAAATAAATAGATTTTCAGTTCATGGTTTGGATCTGAATCAACAGAAATGCATTCCTACATATGTTACAGACCTTTTCGTCATTTCAATAATTGTCTGTGTTGTTAGAGGTAGAAAAAACTGTATTTTGTCTGAAACCAGGAAAAATTAAAATTAATTCTCCAAAGGAAATGGGGTCAGTCACGGTTATTTTTTCCTGGCTCTGATTCAACATAGCATATCAACAGGCAGCAGCAATGATAAAAAATAGACTTTAGGCATATGCTTTGTTTTGTATTAAACACACTGTGGTTTGTATACTCTGAAAGACCTTGCTACACTACACATTCCCCAGGCCTCCTCTGTGTGATGTTCTAAACAAAGCCTGGGAGAGATGGAAGGGATGAAGCAACAGGCAGCAGGAATAAAGACTTATGAAAAAAAAATAAAAAAAATAAAGACTTATGGGAGGAAATTCCCTTTCTGTCGCCAGAACACTTTGAACTTTAAAATTTACAGAATGCAACAACTCTGTGCAATAGGTAGTATTATATCCCTCTTTTACATGCTGGGAAACCAAGACTTAGGAAGTGACTAGCTGACTCATTATCACAATATTCAAATTCCACTACGATTTCATCAAATGAGTTGGCTCATACCCTATCCTCTCCCTCTTAAAACAGGAAAGTGCTTTTGGAGTCCAAAGATCAGGTTTGAAATCTTGACTGTCTCATTTACTACCTGTATATCCCTTTTGTAAATCTGGTCTCTAAATCTCAGTTTCCTCATGTGTAAAAATGTAATGATTAGACTAGATAATCTCAAAGGTCCTTTCCAGCTCTAAATTTAAAATGCTATGATTTTTCTCCCCATTAACAAAGAAGAGAAAGTGACATTGACAATTTTGTGCAATTCTCTTTCACTTGTTCCAATTTACGTGCAAATCAAAATCATCCATGATATCATTGATACTCTTTGAAAATGAAGAATGAACAACAATAACAAACCCTCAAAATAATCCAAATGCTGTTGTGTAATAGCACAAAAATTTTCTCTTTTATATGATATCATCAACAGGAAGCATCCAGAAAGATGCTTATGCCCCCATAAGTTCTTATTTGTGATTTCTCCAAAGGAGAAATCAACCAGATGTGAGGAAAATATTATGTTAGATTAATTAGAGACTGTTTTTGATTCTAAACATCTGGTTACAACAAATGAAATACTTTGATGCATTTATAATTCAAGGGGCAATTTTTACTTGATGATCAGTCAATTAGCAAAGATTTATTTAGAGTCTATTATGTGCTAGGGACTGAAGCTACAAATACAAAGAAGGAAATAACTCCTGCTCTCAGAGATCTGCATTATAATAGGAAGCCAAAGGATACATACACAGAAATATATATGTGTGTGTGTGTGTGTGTATAGAAAAAAAAAGAATACATATACAAAAGAATATATATAATATATGTATATATAGAATAAAAAGTATAAATACAAAGTTGGATGCAAGTATTTGAGAGAAAGAACACTTCCATCTCAGGAAATGAAAAAGGGGTCTATGTAAAAGGTGGTACATAATTAGGAATTAATTAAATTAATTTAGAATTTTTAATTTAGGATTAATTAATAGGAATTAATAAAGCTATTCTGTTCTAGGAGGAGCCCTAGAGGTAATGGGTTGCTTCTGAGATAAAGGAAAAGCTTTGGAGTAAAATAAAGGGAAAGCTATTTCAGTTGTCAGTCACATGGTATGAAGTATAAGGATTACTATAGCATATGTGTGAAGAACACAGGGTTAAGAAGAGATCACAGGATATGTGCATCGGAGAAAGGGAAAACATAGATAATAACAATATCTCATATTTCCAAGACACTTTTAAAGTTGGCAAAACACTATAGATATATTTTCTCATTTGAGCCTCATGACAGCCTGTGAAGTAGTCAGTATAACCATTATTAGACTGATTTTTAAAATGAGTCTCAGAATACATAGCTAGAAAGTGCTAGAGACATTACTGGGCCTGTATCTCAAAGAGATAATAAAAAAAGGGAAAGGATCCAGATGTGCAAAAATGTTTGTGGCAGCCTTTTCCATAGTGGCAAGGAACAGGAAACTGAGTGGATCCCCATCAGTTGGAGAATGGCTAAATAAGTTATGGGATATGAATGTTATGAAAAAAAAACACAGAATTTGAGTTAGAAGGGACCTCAAGAACTATAGGTTAGAATAAGTCAACTAGGTGGTACAGTGAAAAAAATACTAGGCCATAACTCAGGAAGGCCTGAGTTCAAATATGGCTTCAGACTTAATAGCTAAGTGATCTTGGATAAGCCACTTAACCCTAATTACCTCAGTTTCTTCATTTGTAAAAAGAATTGGAGAAAGATAACTCCCAAAACTTTGCCAAGAAAACCCCAGATGGAGTCATGAAGAGTCAGACATGACTGAACAAAACTATTATTATCTGTTGCAACCTACACACAAAAAGAATATTACTTATAATACGCCTCACATGACTGCATGCAACCTCTCCTTGAAGCTCATCTCCTTTCTAGGAAGTCCATTCAACTTATAGGAAGTTCTAATTGCTGAAGAAAGTTGGCCATTTTGCAACTTTCACCCATACTCCTGGTGCAGCCCTCTGGAGTCAAATAAAACAGTCTAATCCTTCCTCCAAATATCAATCCTTCAAATAATTAAAAAGATATCACATTCCCCAAACTCCTGACCCAGTCCCAGGTCTTTTCTTCAGGGTAAACATACATTGTTCCTCCTAATCTCCATATGACATGGACTCCTAACTCTTCAGCATCCCTGCTGCAATTGTCTTCCTCTGGATGAGCTCCAATTTATCAATGTTCCCCTTAAACATCAGTATATAGACCCTTCTGACAAGGGTAGATCAAAACTATTACTTCCTATTACTGGAAACTCTGTCTCTTGATGGAGCCCAAACCTCATTAGGGTTTGGATTTGTTTTTGTTTGTTTTTTGGATGCCATATTGCATTGCTGACTTATTTTGAATTATAGTCTACCAAAACTTATCTGAGATGAGGATTAAATGGAAGAGGCAGAGAGAGGGGGGCTTATATTGATAGGGTTTTACTGTGATTTGGATGGAACCAAAATGGATCTCACTGGCCCATAAGTAGATGCTTAATAAATGCTTGTTGACTTGGCTTAATTTCCCAGGGTGGAATTAAAAAATCTGTGATCACTTGAGGGAGTTATCCTTCCAATGTTTATTTTGATACCTATCTCACATTTCCAACTCCTAAGAGCACACACCATACTCCCCACCCCCAATCACAGAAATTTCTTATTTACATTAATTGGATGACTTGCCCAAAATTCTGCATATGTGGGGCAGAAAATGCAGTTGCATGATAAGAGATTGACCTAATCCTTCCATAACAGCTGATGCCCATTTTTTCCATATAAAAAATTTCATAAAAATAAAATGAAATATAAGCCATCATTGTCACTGAATAGCTGAGGATGGAAATCACAGAGGGGAATGGGAAGGTACATGACTAGTTTGGAAGGCTGTAGCTTATAAACCTTGAGGGAACCTTAAGAATAAAACTAAAGCATGTCATCAAAGAATTATATAAGAAAAAGAGAAGATAAGCTGGTAATTTGCAAGAAGAAGGAATAATAGGTAGATGATGAGAGTATGTCACTGATAATCTCTCAAGATCAGATAAAATCATGGAAGTCTTCAGCTTATTGGGTGAACTTGTGGTGAACTTTTGGGAGGACATGGGAAAGAGTCCAACAAGACAAACAGACATAGATAGGTTATGATCTCCATTAATTAAAGGAATTGTCAAATTGATGAGATCACAAATACATTTAAGCATTTAAGTCTTAGCAAGTGGAATAGAAGAGCAAAGTGGTGAAAAGAAATTCTTGTATTTAATTTCTCTGATGATGGTTTCATTTCCAAGAAACATAAGCAACTGATTTTGAAAGAAAAGCTTTGAAGAGAAAAATCCAGGCTATCAACAGCCCATGTGAAAAGTGTTCTAAGTTGTTCATAATTAGAAAAGTTCTACCTCACACTCATTCAGATTGGCAAAAATAACAAAAAAGAAAAATAACAAAAGCTGGAAGGGCTGCAGGAAAAAAAAGGCATACTTCTGCACTATTGGAGGAATGGTGAACTGATCTAAGTATTCTAAAAAGGAAATTGGAACAATGCTCAGATAAATTGGAATCAAACTAAAGAGGTCATTAAATGTTAGGCTAAATAAAACATGTTTTAATCCAGAGCCAATGATAACAACTGAAGATTTCATTCATTTTGTATCAGAGGACCCACATGATCAGATCTTTGATGATAGTTTCATCTATCAATATATGGAGGAAGTTAGGAAGTGCAATTTTATACTTGATTCTACCCAACAAAGAAGACCTGGTTTCTGAACTAGAAACAGTGAGATGTATTTTCTCTTAAGTTCTAGGGATATCCCCAAGGGGCTAGGACTTTTAATATTGCTCCTCATGACTATCAATGTGTTTGCCACTGATTATCATTCAGTAACTACAAGTAGCTTTTGAAAAAAGATTACCCACTCAGGTGGTGTATAGTAAGAGCAACTGGTATAAAATATTCTGCTCCCCACTTCCTTCTGAAAGCCAGGATCTTATTTTCCTGTAAGTATCTACATAAGTCAGAGGGAAAGTGCACTTAGAATATGATGACAGTGGCTCACTCATTTAAACAATGTGTGTGGCCAAAGAATAAATTCAAAATTCCTGGGTGCCACAAGTGCTTTCTGGAGTCCACAGCTGGCCTTCTTTTCTATTTCAAACAGTCCTAAGTGTTAAAGCTGCGTTCTCTAGTGGCTTCTTCTGCCTCCCTCTTTGTGTTGTTTGTGTGTGTCCTTGATGTGTCTCTCTGCTCTGAGTTAGATGTGTTGTCTTCTTTTGGTTACTTAACTCCAAGGACAGGCTCCATAGAGATGGGAGATTCATGAGAGGATGAAAGTGGAGGAGAGAGAGAAAAAAAATGCAGAGAAACAGAGAGAAGGAAGTGAAAGAGAAAGACAGACAGAGAGGAGACAATACAGAGACAGAGACAGAGAAACAGACAGAGAACCAGAGACAGAGAGATAAAGACAGAGACAAAGAGACCCAGTGAGAGAAAGAGACAGAGACAGAGACTGACAGAGAAAGAGAAAGAGAGATAGAGGAGCAGACAAAATAGAGATAGAGACAGAGAGAGAAATACAGAGACAGAGAGACAAATACAGAGACAGAGAAAGAGAGATAGAGGAGCAGACAGAAATAGAGACAGAGACAGACTTAGAGAAAAAGACAGAGACAGAGAGACAAATACAGAGACAGAGAAAGAGAGATAGAGGAGCAGACAGAAATAGAGACAGAGACAGACTTAGAGAAAAAGACAGAGACAGAGAGACAAATACAGAGACAGAGACTGACAGAGACAGAGAAAGAGAGATAGAGGAGCAGACAGAAATAGAGACAGAGACAGACTTAGAGAAAAAGACAGAGACAGAGAGACAAATACAGAGACAGAGACTGACAGAGACAGAGAAAGAGAGATAGAGGAGCAGACAGAAATAGAGACAGAGACAGACTTAGAGAAAAAGACAGAGACAGAGAGACAAATACAGAGACAGAGACTGACAGAGACAGAGAAAGAGAGATAGAGGAGCAGACAGAAATAGAGGCAGAGATAGACTCAAAGAGAGAAAAGGACAGAGACAAAGAGACAAAGACAGAGAGACAAAAACAGAGATAGAGAAACACAGACAGAGACAAAGAGAGACAGAGATAGAGAGACACACACAGAGAGAGACAGACAGACAGACAGCAAATGAGTGAGAGAAAGAGAGACAGAGATAGATACAAAGATAGAGACTCTGTTCCCTCTAGGGATTTTGCTCACATTGGAATCAGTTATTGGACTGGACTCATTGGACTCCTCTAAACCAGTTCATGTACAGAATATTATTTTATATATAGATATTATTTTATACATAGACTTCACAGGTATGATTGCTTCTCCGAACCAATCACAGTTCTTTCTTTCTTCACCCAGTCAAGCACTTGTATAAAGATCACAAAGTATAAACTATCTTATTTATACATTTAAAACTCCATTATGCCCATTCATTGATTGACTGAATTGGGGGCAGGGAAGAAACTTCACCTTTATAACTAAAAAAGAAGAGGAAAGCTAGAAATCTTTTGATAAGTCCTCTAGATTTGGGAAGAGTAAATTTTAATAGATTCAGAGAAAGGTTAGGTAGAATCCTATAACATAAAAATCTACAAGGGAAGTCAGCCCATGAGAAAATGAAATGCTTTCAAGAATGAAATTTGGAAGAAGCAAAGAAAAACAATTCCATTGAGGATTAATGAAAGAATGAACTGGCTTGATACACAGAGATGCTATTATCCATCTAATTTTTTTAAACAGGGAATATACAGAAAAAAAAAAAGATAAAAGGGAGAAAAGGCAGAAAAAACTTGAGAAGTTCAAATGTCTGGCCTGGTCCTATGAAAATTGTTCCAAGGAGTACTAAAAGAGTTGAGGATAGGGAGAAAAACTAAGAAATAGAAAAAATATGGGCAGGGTTTTTTTGTTTTGTTTTGTTTTGTTTTTAGTAGATATATAAGGAAAAGAGGTAGGTGAAAAAAATAGAAATGTGGTTATTGAAACAATGGTAAGTAATGATAAATAGAAGGCAGAACTGCTTAATTCTTTAGATTCCTCTTTCTCTTCCAAAGGAAATAATCTCTGAACTAGAAAAGGAGAAAACAGAAATAATGAAGAAGGAACAGAAACTCATGAAAGACACAGAGATACCCGTAATGATTTCAAGCCACTATTGCTAGAGGAACTATCACAGAGAAATCAGGTTTAAATGGCAGATGATTAAAGTCACTACTAGTAGTTTTTAAAAGATCATATAGAATCAGAAGAATGTCATAAGACTAGAGAAAGGCAAATATGTCATTAACAAAATAATATTTGTAAAATTTGACAAATTTAACAAAATAATCTACAAAGAGAGCAAGTGATATTTGCAAACTATAGGCCAGTGACCTTGACTTTGATCGCTGAAAAATTCAAGAACAGCTTAAAAAGAAAGCCAAGACCTCAAAGTCAGCTAGTCTTCATCAAGAACAAGTTATAAGAAACTAACCAAATTTTCTTTATGGTTACAATTATTAAACTGATGGAGGAGGGTAATACCATCTGCCTAGATTTTGGAAAAGGATTTGGCAGAAATGTGGATACTATGCTATGGGACAAGATGGTGACATAAAGGCCAAGCAATATTAGAGTTGGAAGGATTTAAAACTGACTGTGGAACTCTTAATGGTACTATGTTAACATAATGAAGCTCTTCAATACCCTAGGAATTTACTGTTTTACCCTACTCTGGTCAATTTGTTTATTAATAAATTGTGTGGGGTTATAGATTTAATAAATTTCTCAGAAGATACAATGGTAAGAGGGAGAGCTAACAGACCGGATGACATATCCATAGATTTTAATAGTGGATTAAATCTAAAAACATGAAAATTACAGATAAATGTAAAATATTATGCTGAGTTTCTAAAATAATTTCATAATTACTCTGAGGGAAGACTGGCTAAAAACAATTTGAAAAAAATTAAATACCTGGGTTTTAATAGAATGCAAGAATAAGATGAACCAATAGTGTAAGATAGTAAATAAAAAGCTAACTCAATACTTTGGGTTTATTTGGATGAGCCTTGTGGTTTTATAATCATAGGGAAATCCCAGTGAGGAACTTCTACCTATACTTAACACCTTCTGTGTAAATTATAGCATTGTTGCCTTAGACACTGATAAGTTAAATAATTTGCCTAGGCTCACATGGACAATATGAATCAGAGGCAAGACTCAATTCCAACCCTTCTTCATCTATTCATGGCTTTCTCTCAAGGAAGTCCTTAGGTATTTTAAAGAGAGATGTGTTATTTAGAATATAGGAAGTGATAGTCCCACGACCATTGTTCTGGTCAGACCACAAATGGGGTACTATAACCTATTTTTGGTGCCACATTTTTAGGAAGTACATAACCAATATCCAAATTGTCCAGAAGATAACAACCAAGATAATGAAGGACTTTTAGACCATGTTACTTGAGGAATGATTAATGGAACTATTGATGCTTAATCTAGAGATTATATAAATGGACTGAGTGAGTGTCAAAGTAGCAAAGGCAGAGTTTGAAAGTGGCAAGTGAATTAAATGTCAACTCCCTGTGGCTCTATATATTGAGAACATGTAAAAGGAGCAGCTAATAGTGGAAAGATGGTAAAGGAAAATAGTCAGGGACATATATAACTATAACACAATTTAGAATATGTGTATAGGAGAAGTATAAATCAAGAACTATAAGGCATTTATGGGTGTTGCTCTGACTGTGAAGAATCATGGAATCAGGAACTTCATAAATAATTTCTTCAACATAAGCCAACATAACAAAAAAAAAGTAATTGACTATATATTAATGAACAGAGAATGAAGGATAACTGAGGTGGCAGCCATTCCAATATCAAATCATCATTAAAGTGAAGGGCAAAATCAATATTGGATTAGAAGGATAAAGATGAGTAAAAGATATTGACTGTAATTACAACAGCTCCAATCAGTCGCTGACTCTGAAAAATGAGCAATGGATAAAAGTAGACATTAACTCTGATTATCAGCATATCTTAAAGCTGTTTAGTTGATAAGAAATACTTGCAATCAATTTCAGAGAGGAAAATACTTGAACTGTACAAGCAGAAAGATAAAGCAATGAAAATCATTCAGCATATAAGCTCATTTGTGAAGAGCATTGTCTCACAAAATGGCAAAAAGGAGAAAAAATAATACAGAAAGCTTGGTGTGGAATTCAATTAAATCATATCAACATGGAACAAGGGAAAATGATGATTATCAACTCAAATTGATACTCAGAATTGAGTTCAAATCTTATCTCTGAACTTGCTACCTAAGTGACTGTATGGCAGGCACTTTACTTCCTGGCCACACATTTTTTCTTCTGCAAAATGGAGTTTCCTATACAGTCTAAAATCTATATTTTTTCGATGCTAAGACAGAAAAGACTGAAAGTAGGACAACAAAAAAGATTCAAACAATTAGGTTTGACACCTTTTATGGAATAGGAAGTCTGATCTGCTTTGTTGTACATGAAACACTTAAGAATTATATATATAAATTAAATGAAACTTTCTCCAACCTTTGAAGACCACCTTCATAATCCCTGAGGAAAGTGGTCAACAGTAAAGTTGGGTCTGAGGAATGCCTTTAGGGAAGACAGCAGCTCCTATAAACTCCCTTTGAGAGGGTCTTCCCCTTGAAATGTTTATACATAGGAAGAGATCTTGCCACTAATTTATATTAGCTGTTCCATATTGGCTCTTTATTAGTGTCAATGTCTCAGTTCTACATATAATCTACCACTCCATCTATAATAATCTGTTATCAATGACAGTGGAATGACCATATATAGACTCTAATACTTTAAGAATTGTCAATGGGAATGTGGTAGTCCAAAAATCCCTCTGTAATTTAGGGCATCTTGGAATTTTATAAACCTTATTCATGAGATACTTCCTCTCATCTTGACATATCTTTTTTTCCTGCTCTAATTTTTATGGTTATATTTGCATATTAAAAATTCTTTTTCTGTATAATTCACAATGGGGACCATAGAAGATCTGCCTAAGATTTTTCTTCCTGTAGTATCAGAAAGGAGAAAACAATCTGATGTATGGTCCTGCATGAGAACCTGCTCTTCCTTGTAAAAATCATGGCCTTCAGTTGTGCCATTTGAATTGATCTGATGTGGAAGTGACAAAGAACTCAAGCATCCCTTTCCATCCACTAGGAGGAATAGTGAGAATTTGTATAACATGGATGTGTCAAGTATGGACAATAGTCTATCACAGAGGACCATTAATGATCTCCATCTTGCTCTGGAATATCATGGTGCCCAAGGTGACATGGTTACCAAGGAAAATTCCTTTATCAGTGATAATTGTATCCTTTGCCTGGATCATTCTTTTCTTAACCCAATTCCCCATTTTCCAGTTCCTGGGAAACAAAGTTTACACTAAAATCTTTGTATGTATGAACTAAAGCTAAATAAAAGTCTATTACTTGCAGTATTCATTAGCTAATCTATTTTATAGAGCTTTTTGAGGAATTGCTAAATCAATGCACTTTTCCTTCCTCTTTATTTCCCCATGTAAGATACAGCTCTCCAGAGTTGAAGCTTGGATTTCTCCAGGAATGAATGCTATTAATTTCAAAAACACTAGCATTCACCAACTCCAAGCAGTGCATTTTTCTTGTACTCTAGTTAAAGGACACAATAAACTCAGGGTAAAGGCACTTAGAGAATATCAGAGTGAGAATAATATCAATATTGTTCCTCCATAAACCTGGGGTGACTTCCATAAATGCACATTTATGATCTCATAAATATGCATGATATCAATAGGAAGAATGGATTCTCCTAGATTTAAAAAATGGGGTGATATATTCATGGAAAACAGATATGACCAAAGCATTTATGGGGAGGAGCAACTCATCATTCCAATACAATTGGGCAGCACAACTGATGATCTCCTTAAAGTCTCGGCTAGATGCTGCTGCTTCAAAGCTTTGCTGTAGTTTATGGCTGACATCCTGGCCTATGCTGTTTTTGGAAAGAACTTAAACTTTGAGACCAGCAAGAGCTTTGACTCTCACTTCCATTTCCCAAGAAGGTCTTCAACTCTTTTTATCAACTTGTTTGACACAACTGTACCTGGATTTTTTGGCTCTGTCTTGGGAAATGGGTTTGAGAGAGAACAGAGAAAGAAATTCCTTTTTCTGCTTTGCCATATTCAGTTACAAGTACTGAAAGGGAGCCTCTTTTCTCAGAACTCATTACTTTGTAAAATGGAGTGGCTAACTCCTCAGATATTCAAAGATTAACTGCCCATTAACTCCAGCAAGTTAACTATGGAACTACTTCACATCTACCAAAGAAGTAAAAACATATAAACACTTCTCCATATTTTATTTATAGTGACCCATTAAAATCTGAAAAGTCTGAACCATTTACTAGATCCAAATGGGCCATTTTCAATGTGATACTCTTTTATAGACAGTAATAGGTCTCTCATGACATATATCTCTAAAATTTTCTCCAAACTTTATTAGCTCTGAATTTAATCATGTAAGAGTCTGAAAGAGGCTTCAAAGAAGAATCTACCAGGAATGGGAAGACTGTCAGAGTTCTTGAATAGAACCGAACTAATTGATATTTACACTCATTCTGAGCCATCAAAACCCAATGAATGGTCCCCTGAACACTCTCTGCCCCACCTTACCATCCCCTATGCACACACTATATTAAGGAGGATCTACTCCTGCTTATCTAGGAAAAAAAAATAAAATATAACCTGTGTCTAGGCTATTTGAATTGCCCAGTTATGGAAGGAAGAAAGAACCCAGGTATCCCACATCAATGAATGAATAAAAGAAAAGTCATTTATTAAATGCCTACTCTATGACAGTCACCATATAAAACACTGACAAAAATATATATTCTTTGTAATATACAAGTACATATAGTAATATACAAGTACATATAGTATACCCCATATGCTCAACTCATTCATCAACTCAATGACTTCCCCAGATCAAAATTTCCTTCTGTGACCATCACTTATCTATATGTATTGTCTACTTCCTCTGTGGGAGCTGAAACAAACCAAATAATGGGCCCCCTGCTTTCAGCTCTCATTCACCAGTCTGACTCTTAAAAAACCATCTGTGTCCTCTCTGCTGAAACAAGAGCAGGGACATGCCCTACAAAGGATTTCAAACAACAGGACCTCATTGGTTACACACAGAAGACTAATTGATCTTCAATCAATTATATTTATGAGAATAACAAGGGATTTTCCCCCCAACTATCATAAAGAAGGAAAAATAGCAAAAAGTGGTATATTGGGTGGGGAACAGGAACAAGCAAAATAATAGTTGATATTACTAAAACAAAGGTCGAGAAGAAACCAGCAATTACAGTCCCATAAGCCTATATTTTCATTTCTATCATCATTTTGAGAAGCTATCCATACATTGATTTATATCCTTGATAAAAAAATATGAGCAAGGAGGAAGGGAATGATATATACTCATAATAACCCTTGGAGATAGATGCTCTTATTATTCCATTTTACAATTGAATAAATTGAGACAAAGATTAATTGACTTGCTCAGGTCACACAGGATCTAAGGTCATATTTGAACTTGGGCCTTCCTAACTTCAGGCCCAGTATTCTATGTACTACAGCACTTATTTGTGTCTTAAGAACAGACAGACTTCCACAGAGAATTTTCTGTAGAAGAATACATCATTAAAGTCATATAACCGACTAAAAAGTATAGAGAACACAAAATCCTGCTGTGCTTACTCTTTGTTGATTATGCACATACATGTGCAGATTCTTGTTCAATGCATATGTTCTCTTGCACAAGTCATATTGATATTTGCAACTTCAGAGATAAATTTGTTTAAGTATCTTGGGATTTTCCATATTAAAGTAATAGTAAAGTGTTTGCCACAATCATTGAAAAATATCCTGGGCAGCAGAGAAGGCACACATGACTTTCTGAGCTTCTCTCATACCCTCGTTACTAATTATTATAATCAGCCTCAAAAATAGCGCCTGACTGGTAAAACTCAGGCTATACCCACCCCAAACCAGAAGTGAGGGAAACAGCACAGGCCATAGCACTGCTGTGCAGCCTCATTCTGCAGCATGGGCTTGCTGGGGCAGTCACAGCATGGAGGCGCAGCTTGGCTGCTTGGAAGCCTTTAATCTGCATAGTGGGGGGCTTGGCCTGGGGCAAAAGAATTTCTGCAGCTTGGCTTCCCCCCTAATACCCACAGTGGGCTTTTGGGGGGGGGGGTGCAGTGACACTTTCACAGCTCAGCCTCTAGCCCCAAGGCAGTCGCTATTCCTCAGAGTGGGGCTCCTCCCAGGGCACTTCCGCAGCTTGGCCAGTGGGATCCAGGCCTGAGTCACTTCCGGTGGGGAATTTTTTCCCAGAGCACTCCCGCAGCTCGGCCACTCTTCACAGCCCATTGGCAGGACAGCTACTGTCCATATACAGATCCCTGCTCTGCAGAGGAAGCTGGTGACCTCCTTTCCCTGAAGGCAGACCCTACAGATTTTTTTTAAAAATGAGTAAAAAAATCAAAAGGACAATTGGTAGTTTCTATACACAGAGAGAGCAAGTTTTCAACCCCGAGGAGACTAATAGCACACAGTCTCCAGACAATGCCCAAAAGGGAGCTATAACCTGCTGCCAAACACACAAGGCTCTCCTAGAAGAAACTATTAAAAAATCTTAAAAGAGAACTAGAAGAAAAATGGGGAAAAGAAAGAGAAGCTATGCAAAAAAGCAATAACTTCCTGAAATGTGAATTGGAAAAGGTAAAGAATTCCCAGGAAAGTAGGATTTGTGAACTGGAAAAGATAAAGAACTCCCAAGAAAGGATTTGTGAACTGGAAAAGATAAAGAACTCCCAAGAAAGTAGGATTTGTGAATTGGAAAAGATAAAGAACTCCCAAGAAAATAGGATTTGTGAATTGGAAAAAAAAAATAACTCAGTACAAAAAAAAAAAAAAAATTAGACAAATGGAAAAGCATTCCATAGAGTAAAACAACTCATTTAAAAACTCAATTGGACAGATACAAAAAGAAGCAAAAAAAGTTGATGAAGAAAATAACATATTAAAAATCAGAACTAAACAAATAGAAATGAATGATTCATTGAGACATAAAGAATCAGTCAAGCAAAAACAAAACAGTGAAAAATTAGGGAAAAATGTTAAATATCTACTTGGAAAAACAATAGAACTGGAAAATAGATCTAGGAGAGATAATATGAGGATTATTGGACTTCCTGAAAATTATGCTGAAGAAAAAGAGCCTAGATAATATTTTACAGGAAATCATCAAAGAGAACTACCCAGATGTAATACAATCAGAAGGTAAAATAGGGATTGAAAGAATTCATCGAACACCTTCTGAAAAAGACCCTAAAATAAAAGCTCCAAGGAATATTGTGGCTAAATTTCAGAACTATTAGACTAAGGAAAAAATATTACAAGCAGCCAGAAAAAAAAATTCAAATTCCAAGGTGCCACAATAAGGATCACTCAAAATCTAGCTGCTTACATATTTAAAATCGAAGTGCCTGGAATCTGATATTTTGAAAGTCAAAACAACATGGAATGCAGCCAAGAATAAACTAACCAGCTAAGCTGAGCATTTTCTTCCAGGGAAGAAGATGGACATTTAATGAAACCAATGAATTCCATTTGTTTCTAAGGAAAAAACCAGAACTAAACAAAAAATGTGATCTCTAACCATAGGATTTAAGAAGCAGAAAAAGGTAAAGAGAATTCTTGAGAACTGTATTTCTGTTGTGGATATGCATAAAGAGTACATTATAATTTGATACAACATATAACTGATACAACATAAAAAAGGGAAGTAGAAAAGGAAAGGGGATAATGTCAGAAAAAGGGAAAAGGGGAGATAAAAAGAGGGAAACTACATTCCACAAAGAGGCAAAGGAAACCTATCATATCTGAGGGAATTTAGAGAGGGGGAGGAACATTGTATGAATTTTATTCTCGTTAGATTTGGCTCAAAGAGAAAATAATTAAAATATTTGGTTTACAGAGAAACTTCTCTCACCTCATTAAAAAGTGGGAGAGGAAAAGGGAAAAGGAAAAGAGTAATAAGCGAAGGGTACAACAAAGGGTAAGGGATTCAAAGAGGGTGAGAGGGATCCTAAAGAGGGAGAGCTGCATGATGCAAGTGGTTTCCATAAGTTTAATACTGGGAAAGGAGGTAAGTGGGGGGATAAGAAAAAGAAAAGCATAATCTGGGGATAATAAGATGGCAGTAAATACAGAATTTGTAATTTTAACCATAAATGTGAATGGGATGAACTCTCCCATAAAGTGGAGGTGGATAACAGACTGGATCAAAAGCCAGAACCCTACAATATGTTGTTTACAGGAAACACAGAGTAAAGGTAAAAGGCTGAAGCAGAATCTATTATGCTTCAGGTGAAGTCAAGAAAAGCAGGGGTAACCTCCTTATCTCAGATCAAGCAAAAGCAAAAATTGATCTAATTAAAAGAGATAGGGAAGGAAACTATATCTTGATAAAGGGTAGCATAGACAATGAAGCAATATCAATACTAAACATATATGCACCAAGTTGTATAGCATCTAACTTCCTAAAGGAGAAGTTAAGAGAGTTGCGAGATGAAATAGACACCAAAACTGTAACAGCAGGAGATCTCAACCTTGCACTCTCAGAATTAGATAAATCAAACCACAAAACAAATAAGAAATAAATTAAAGAGGTAAATAGAATATTAGAAAAATTAAGTATGATAGATCTTTGGAGAAAACTGAATGGTGACAGAAAGGAGTATACTTTCTTCTCAGCAGTTCATGGAACCTATGCAAAAATTGACCATATATTAGGACATAAAGACTTCAAAATTAAATTCAGGAAGGCAGAAATAGTAAATGCTTTCTTTTCAGGACATGAGGCAATAAAAACTACATTCAACAAAAAGTTAGGGGTAAATAGACCAAAAAGTAATTGGAAACTAAATAATCTCATCTTAAAGAATTATTGGGTGAAACAGAAAATTATAGACACAATTAATAATTTTACTCAAGATAATGATAACAATGAGATGTCATACCAAAATTTGTGGGATGCAGCCAAAGTGGGAATAAGGGGACATTTTATATCTTTAGAGGCTTATTTGAATAAAATAGAGAAAGAGAAGATCAATGAATTGGGCTTGCAACTTAAAAAGCTAGAAAAAGACCAAATTAAAACCCCCTAGTCAAATACTAAACTTGAAATTCTAAAATTAAAAGGAGAAATTAATAATATTGAAAGTAAAAAAAAACTATTGAATTAATAAATAAAATGAAGGGTTAGTTTTATGAAAAACATAATAAAATAGATAAACATTTGGTAAATCTGATGAGAAAAAGGAAAGAGGAAAATCAAATTGTTAGTCTTAAAAATGAAAAGGGAGAACTCTCCACTAATGAAGAGGAAATTAGAGCAATAATTAGGAGTTACTTTCCCTAACTTTATGCCAATAAATTTGATAACCTAAGTGAAATGGATGAATACCTCCAAAAATATAGGCTTCCAAGATTAACAGAGGAGGAGATAAATTGCTTAAATACTCCCATTTCAGGAAAAGAAATAGAACAAGTTATTAATCAACTCCCTAAGAAAAAATCCCCAGGACCAGATGGATTTACATGTGAATTCTACCAAACATTTAAAGAACAATGAGCACCAAGGCTATATAAACTATTTGAAAAAAATAGGGAATGAAGGACTCCTCCCAAATTCCTTTTATGACACAGACATGGTACTGATACCTAAACCAGGTAGGGTGAAAACAGAAAAAGAAAATTATAGACCAATCTCCCTAATGAATATTGATGCTAAAATCTTAAATATTAGCAAAAAGACTACAGAAAATCATCCCCAGTATAATTCACCATGATCAAGTAGGATTTATACCAGGAATGCAGGGCTGGTTCAATATTAGAAAAACAATTAATATAATAACCAAATTAACAAAAACATATTATCATCTCAATAGATGCAGAAAAAGCATTTAATAAAATCCAACATCCATTCCTATTAAAAACACTTGAAAATATAGGAATAAATGGACTTTTCCTTAAAATAATTAATAGCATCTATTTAAAACCATCAGTAAGCATCATATGTAATGGGGATAAACTGGAAACATTCCCAATAAGATCAGGAGTGAAACAAGGTTGCCCACTATCACCATTACTATTTAATATTGTTTTAGAAATGCTAGCTTTGGCAATAAGAGTTGAGAAAGAGATTAAAAGAATTAGGGTAGGTAATGAGGAAACCAAATTATCACTCTTTGCTGATGATATGATGGTATACTTAGAGAACCCCAGAGATTCTACTAAAAAGCTGTTAGAAATAATCCACACCTTTAGCAGAGTTGCAGATACAAAATAAACCCACATAAGTCATTGGCATTCTTATATATCACTAACAAAATCCAACAGTTAGAGATACAAAGCGAAATTCCACTTAAAATAACTACTGATGGTATAAAATATTTAGGAATCTATCTGCCAAGGGAAAATCAGGAACTATATGAGCAAAACAACAAAACACTTTCCACACAAATAAAGTCAGATCTAACCAATTGGAAAAATATTAAATGCTGTTGGATAGGGTGAGCAAATATAATAAATATGACAATACTACCTAATCTATTTATTTAGTGCTATAACAATTAGTCTCCCAAAAAACTATTTTAATGACCTACTAAAAATAACAACAAAGTTCATGTGGAAAAACAAAAGGTCAAGAATTTCAAAGGAACTAATGAAAAAAAATCAAATGAAGGTGGCCTAGCTGTACCAGATCTAAAATTATATTATAAAGCAGTGGTTACCAAAACCATTTGGTATTGGCTAAGAAATAGACTGGTTGATCAGTGGAATAGGTTAGGTTCAAAGAACAAAACAGTCAATAACTTTAATAATCTGGTGTTTGACAAACCCAAAGACTCCAGCTTTTGGGATAAGAACTCACTGTTTGACAAAAACTGCTGGGAAAATTGGAAATTAGTATGGCAGAAACTAGGCATTGATTCATATTTAACACTATACACCAAGATAAGGTCAAAATGGGTTCATGACCTAGGCATAAAAAATGAGATTATAAATAAATTAGAAGAACATAGGATAGTTTACCGCTCAGACCTGTCAAAGAGGAAGGAATTTATGACCAAAGAAGAACTGGAGATCATTATTGATCACAAAATAGAAAATTTTGATTATATCAAATTGAAAAGTTTCTGTCCAAACAAAACTAATACAGACAAGATTAGAAGGAAGGCAATAAACTGGGAAAACATTTTTACAGTCAAAGGTTCTGGTAAAGGCCTCATTTCCAAAATATATAGAGAATTGACTAATGTATAAGAAATCAAGCCATTCTCCAATTGATAAATGGTCAAAGGATATGAACAGACAATTCTCAGATGAAGAAATTGAAACTATTTCTAGTCATAAGAAAAGGTTCTTCAAGTCATTATTAATCAGAGAAATGCAAATTAAGACAACTCTGAAATACCATTACACACCTGTCAGATTGGTTAGAATGACAGGGAAAGATAATGGGGAATGTTGGAAGTGATGTGGAAACACTGGGACACATGCATTGTTGGTGAAATTGTGAATACATCCAACCATTCTGGAGAGTGATTTGGAACTAGCTCAAAAAGTTATCAAACTGTGCATACCCTTTGATCCAGCGGTGTTACTACTGGGCTTATATCCCAAAGAGATTTTAAAGAAGGGAAAGGGATCCACATGTGCCAAAATGTTTGTGGCAGCCCTCTTTGTAGTGGCCAGAAACTGGAAACAGAGTGGATGCCTCTCAATTGGAGAATGGCTGAATAAACTGTGGTATATGAATATTATGGAATATTATTGTTCTGTAAGAAATGACCAGTAGGATGATTTCAGAAAGGCCTGGAGACTCTTGCATGAACTGATGCTGAGTGAAATGAGATGGATCAAGAGATCATTATATACTTCAACAACAATATTATATGATGATCAATTCTGATGGACGTGGCCCTCTTCAACAATGTGATTAACCAAATCAGTTCCAATAGAGCAGTAATGAATTGAACCAGCTAAACCCAGTGAAAGAACTCTGGGAGATGACTATGAACCACTACATAGACTTCCCAATCCCTCTATTTCATCCTCTATTTGTTATTTCCTTCACAGGTTAATTGTACATTTTTTCAATGTTTGATTCTTTTTGTACAGCAAAATAATTGTATGGACATACATACATCTATTGTATTTAACTTACACTTTAACATATTTTACATGTATTGGTCAACCTGCCATCTGGGGAAGGGGGTAGAGGGGAAGGAGGGGAAAAATTGGAACAAAAGGTTTTACAATTATCAAAGCTGAAAAATTACCCATGCATATATCTTGTAAATAAAAAGCTATAATAAAAAATAAATACACAAATAGTGAAAAGATAAAAAAATAAAATTCACTAATTTGTATTACAGAAAAAAAAAGAAAAAGAAAAATATCCTGGGCAAAGTTCAAAAGAAAGAGGACATACAGATGGTAAGATGCTGTGGATACTTGGTGTACAAGTAACACGGTGCTAAGTGCACTGTTTTACAGATTACACTGCTAAATCTTCTCTTTACTAGGATAAAACCCCAAGTTCTTTCCATTAAATCATTTACATGATCTCAAAGCCCTAAACTAAAAGCTTTTATCTTTTTTGTGTATCATCAATTCCCTTGACATTCTGTTGAAATTAATGGACTCCATCTCAGAATAATGTTTTTAAATGAAATAAAATAAAATGCATAGAATTACAAAGGAAATTAATTATGATTACATATACTTATTATAACATTTTGAAAGACAAAAACAAGGTTTTGCACCCCGGGTTCTGAACCACTGAACTATCCTGATCATTTGGATCTTCTGGATGCATACTAGCTTAGCAATGTCTTTTCAGAAAATGTAGCATCTATTACTGAACGCGGTATTCTAGGGATAATTTAAATAAGGTACTTCATTGAGTTTGTCATTATCCTTTTCTTAGGTACTATTTCTTTCAATGAAGCCTGAGTCCCATTTTATATAATAATGTCTTCAGTTGTTTTTGTTTTGTTTTTCCCCAAGAAGAACTCTCCAGCTTGTTATCTATAAAGATGATTTTTAATTCAATTGAAATCTTTTAATTTACCTATCTAAATAGAAGGGAATCATTCTGGCTTATAAGAATTGAGAGTGATTATTTGGTCATGATTTAGGAGAGACAAGAGAGTTGCCTTGTCATGAAAAATAAAGACTGGGTTTTTTCTTCTTGATCACATAGAGAAAAAAACTAGGAATGGAGCTAAAGTGATAAGGCAAATCTCATCTCAATATAATGAAAAATTTCATAGTTATTAGTAACTTACAAATATACTGAGCTATCTCAGGAGATGGAAAGATACCCATCTCTAGAAGTCTTCAACTGGAACCTCTTTCCTATTTGTTGTGGAATATGTAGAATGGATTCATCAGATGCAGATTAGACTGAATAAAGTCTCTCAAAGGTGTGATGTGAGTCCCAGTTCTTTGAATATAAATTTGTTACTCTTTCTGTTATATTATGCATGCTATCTTTATTTGAGCTTGACTGTTAAATATGCTTTTGATATACCAAGATTTCAACCTTTTCTTGTGTTATTTCAGTGTATCCATATTCATGGACACATGTTTATGATCTCATTTGGAGTTTTCTTGGCAAAAAAAAAAATGTAGCAGTGGTTTGTCCTTTTCTTCTCTAGATTATTTTACACATGAGGAAATTGAGACAAATAGGGTTAAGTGACTTATTCAGGGTTGTTATGAGTTCAAATGTTGGAGTTCTTATTCTTCTCAAAACACAGCCGGTTTAGCTTAGAGCCCTCTGGATGTCTCCAAATCCAAAGGTTCTGTCCTTCAGCCTCTGCCTCTGCTTTCTTCAGCCTCCGACCAACACAGAGATGGAATGAATCTCTTGTCTCCTTCACTTGGGGCTCGGCTAGCTTTCTGGTGAGTCTTTCAGACCAGCTTGGTCTTAGTGGGGAGGCGTGCAGGAGCCCAGCTACCAGCTACAGTGGTGTGAGATGAAGATGAATCTGGTTGTCCACTGAACTCTCCACTCGTAGCTTTATCCTCTGAAAACTCTTCGTCTGCCACCAGCCAGCCAAGTGGAATATATTCTGCCTTGCCTCGGAAAGAGGGCTTCTGGCATAATTCTGCTGAAATCCGTCAAAGTGCTCTCTGCACCAGAGTCGCTCCTCTCGAGTCCAGCTGAACTCTCCTCTGCGACCAGCCAGCCAAGAGGAAAAATGTATTCTGGAATAGATCTCTCATCACTGGCCTTATATCTGACTCTTCTGAGAGAATGGGATTATGGGTTTTCTCCCATAGTGCTCTCTGGCCCAAAGAGCTTTAAGGGAGGTGTGAACTCCCTTGAAGTTAGAAAGTTTACTTTGTGAAGCTGGCATACTTGTGAACTCCAATGAGTAAAGGTGTGAACACAAGCCTTGTATTAATTAGTTCTACTTAGTACCTTGTTTCAGGTTCTGGCCAAAATCTTCTTGTAAGATTAGATCAACTCTAATTAGTTAGCAGTTAGTAAGGATTCCAACACAGGGTCTTTTAGCCAGTATTTTTTTTTTTAGCCAGTATTTTGAGGCTAGATTTGAATTCAGGTTCTCCTAACTCCTAACTATTCACTATTCACCATGGCAAGCCTAGAATATATAAAATTTTACACACACACATTATTTAAAGCTAGGAGAGATCTCAGAGATCAACTAGACCAATTCCCTCCTTTTACTGATGGGAAAATTGAGGGTCAGAGGAGAAATGAACAGACTTGTCAAAATAGGAGAGGAAGGATTTGTATTCAGATCATCTGACTTCAAATTTACTACTCAATTTATTAATCAGGGATTAGATTTAGCATGACAATTTTATTCATATTTTGTCTATAAATAAATTTGTTACCACATTACTTCATTTGTTGTGATTTGTTCGAGTAAATATATTCCTTAGTTATTTACTGTGTTTGTCCCCTGTTGGCTTCAGTTTAAATCAACCTTTTCTTTCTTTAAACTCTAACAGCATTCATAAAGCATTAAGTAACCCAGTCTGGCCAGTCAAAAGGGAGGGAATATCTATAACTGTGCTCAGTGTGTTGGGAAAGGAGTTTGATAGATGAGCAACTAAATGTTCCACATAGTGCTTTGCATTCATTTTAAGTTATTTAGGCCTTTAAGCTATTATGTGAAATGGAAAACCATCCCTGAATCTTGCTATTTATATTTTTTACTTTATTTGGAATATCATTAGTATTTTCATCAAAATCTTTGCCTGCACAACTTTAAAAGATTAGTTGCAATTTTGTCTATGATTTGTGCCTAAAAGCCAACATATTTCCCCTCCATTCCATAAGTACACAAAGCTAATTTCCCTGAATGCATGAGAAACAGATGTTTGTTCAGTCATCTTCAAGTTATGTCAGCTTTTCAAAAAAAAATAATCCTGGTGTAAATTCAACTCGTGGTCCACTATGACTACAAAAGGGAACATGGCTGTATTAAAAGAAAAAAAATCATACAGCACAAGTAATTCCTCTTTTTTCACAGGGTTACTGGCTTGGTACATCAGAGAGGTGCTAAAGATATTATTTACCAAAAATTCAGTGAAGCATTTGACAAAGTTGCTCATGCTCTTCTTGTGGCCAGGATGAAGTCATGTGGACTGGATGATAAATGGTACCATTAGATGGTTTCAGAACTGACTGACTGCCTCAACCCAAAGACCAGTCATCTACGGGTCATTGTCAACCTGCAGGGAGGTCTCAAGTGCAATGTCTAAGTGACCATCTGTGGCTCTTTTTCAGTTCAATGCTTTTATCAATGACTTGGATAAAGAGATAGGAAGGCACACCTGTCAAATTTACAGATGGTAAAAAGTAATAGTTAATCCATTAGATGATGAATCTCAAGCCTATGATATCTCAAATGGCTAAAACAAATAAGACAAAATTTAAAAGGAAGAAATGTAAAAAACTCACACAGCATCCACAAAAAGATGTCTTCAAATTTGTTTGAGCATCCCCCAAATCTAGTTTAGTAGGTGCTGACTCATAGTAGGTGCTTAAAAAATATTTGTGAAATGAATGAAAGTAGAAGCCAGAGTAAGTGTGAGCAAACAATAGTTCTTGGTGGAAAAGGTATAGATATGTACAGAGGAATGTTTCATAAAGTAAAAGTTCAAAATGATTCAACAGTACAATACAGAACCAAAAAAATTAAAACCCTATTATAATTTTAGGCTGCATAAATAGTAGTTTCCTGCTCAGGTGCAGAATGATCTTAATTTGTTTCCAGAACAAAAATTCTGAGATTCTTCTAACAATCACTCAATTTAATACATTATTTTAAGTTTACTCAGTATTCCATCCACCACAACAATATAAAGTTAGTAGATTAAGTATTATTTATCCAATTATTGAACCCATTTTCCAGATGAAGCAACTGAATTTTAGAGAGATGACATAACATGTCCACAATTATACCCAATTGCTCAGTGTATTTCAAACTCAGGTTTCCTAATTTCAGTGTTTTTTATGTCTCTACACAACATTCTCTGTCTTACAATTACATATCTTATTCCCACTACTATAAACACATCACCCTGTATTTGTCCCCATTTAGCTATAATCTGTTGGTTTTATCCTCATTTTATTTGCTCAGGGGCATGAACCAATTGCTTCTGTTCCAAAATGCCTCTGTCAAGTGTCCCTTTGAACTCACTCACTATTAAGACAGAGTAGATAGTAAAATAAAACTAGTCTGAATGCATAAAATTATCATTATAAACATAAAGCTATAAGGACACTGAGAAAAGAATTGGGATTGGTAAGTGTTAGTTCCAGCTTTGCCATTAATTCACTATGTGACCTTAAGTAAATTATCTGAACCATAATATCCTGTTATAAAATTAAAAGATGGATTAGGTGCTCTATAAAGGGCCCTCCGGTTGTAACATTCAGAATCATATGAAATCATGGAGTAGAAAGTGAAAGGACATAATGAAAAATCCCTTGTAGAGTATATACCACCTGACCAATGGTCATCCAATTTTGGCTTGAAGATCTGCATTGAGGGAAACCTATCGCTTCTTATTTTTCCTTTAGAGTTTTGTTGATATTTTGTTTTTGCATTGCAGATGTTGATATTTGCTCTACTTCATGAGAGGTCTCTTGCAACAATGGAAAAATATGTAGTAAAATTAATCATACAGTGATTAATGAATATGTATGCAAATATTTCATATCTGTAGCACTCCCCCCAGCAATTTAAGAAATTAATAGAAATGTTTTTTCTCTCATATATCCACCTGAAAAAAATAAATTTTTTATAATAAATATCTAGTCAAGCAAAATAAATTCTTTCAATAACTGTAGATATCTACTTAATATATACTTATATCTTACATATATAATTACTTATTATTATTATTATTAATATACAATTATATATGTAATTCTGAACTTTAAATCTATCAATAGTTTAAACCCTATAGGAAGAGATAGAAAGCTAGATTCCATTTAAAATTGCTATAAAATGTGGTCATGTTAATATGATGCAGGATTAGATGTTTTCTGATCCTCAAAGACCTCTCAAACCCCAGTAAAATAGAAATTTTGTGAGGAAAATAAAGGAATTTCAGCTGCCTCCATGGTCTAAGACACCAAAAAAAAAAAAAAAAAACCAGGACTAAAAACAGAGAAAAAACATGAACTGATAACCTATCCTGAGTTCACTCAGCACTCTCCCACCCTGTACCTCATGTACAGACAGGGAGGTTGTGCTAGCTGACTCAAAGACCCAATCCAAGGCTCTTACAACAAAACTCAATCCCCCAACCAGATTTTTCTTGGAGAAATACCCCCCAAAAAAGATATTCTTTCCAATGCTGTGAAAATCCAGACTCCAGGACTTGACAGTGGCAGCATTTTATGTTACAAAAGATCTCTACAGGAGAGTACAGAAGAGAGGGAAAGGCGCAGACCCTTAGGCACTTGATTTTTTGAACCCAATTTTTTATAATTACTGTTAAATTTTTTACTTGATTTATTGAGAATTTTTCCAATCATTTAACAGTATATTATTTTCCTCCAAATTTATGTAATTCTTTAATCTAGTAGACATTTCATTATCCCTCATTTTTATTATTTTTCCCTATAGGTTTTATTTCCTCAAGTATAATAGATTTCTGTTGAAGTTAGCAACTCATTTCATAATTACTTTGTGCTAGTAGTTAACTGTAAGGGTCCTAGCACATAAGAAGGTAGTGATAATTGGTACAGTAGTGTTTTAAGATTACAAAGAGCTTTCCTTTTTCCCAACCACGCTGTAAGGTAGGCTCTGTAACTAATATTTCTTTCATTTAACAACTGATAAAACTGAGCCTCAGAGAAGTTTAAGATACTTAGTCAGCCACACAGTTTGGAAACACCAGAGCCCATATTTAAGCCCTTAGATGGCTGAATCTAAGGACGTCAGCATCACATCTGCTCTAATAAATTTTCTAAAAGTGCAACTCATAAGTCAAAATGGGATGATGTACTGCTGATTATGTAATATCAACTCTTTGAAGTACTGCATAGAAAGCCAAGTATGTCCTCCAAAGGTTTCATCACAGCTCTAAGAAAGTTCTATTGTAAGAAAAAAAAAACATAATTTGTTCCATCTGGAAGTTTTAAATACCAGTAGCTTATTTCCCACATGCAACATTCAGCATGCATCCTAAACTTACTAATATTCCTTATGTGCCTAAAAGTGCATTAGTTTTAAAAAAAAAGAAAAGTTTTGTGAATATAAAAATCTATTAAATTGGCTTGAAAACTTCGGTAACTTCTTTAAACCCCTCCAAAAGGTCCTTAGAGCCAGGGATGTGCTAGAGTTAGCTCAAATTGATTCAGAAAAGCTGATTGTTAAATTTTTATGGAAGAATTTACATCTTGGAAATTAGCAAATGTTACAAATCAGAGCTTGATTGTTTTGTTCATTATTAAAACTTAAGAAAGTATGGAGAAAGTGTTAATGAAGATTAAATTTAAAGTATATTCTAAATGCATTCTTTCTGACTCCAGATTCAGTATTCTATTCGCTGTGTCACCCAGCTACCCCCAAATAAATGAGAACATTAAAAGATAAAGAACAAGGATAAGATGAAAATCTAAAGGAAGGTAGAAAGGAGTGGGATTCAGGTAAACAGGATGATGACAATGGATGACTATCAGAACGCTAAACTACTCAACTTTAAATTTAAGTTACAAGGACCAGAACAATTACATCCTAAAATACCCAACAGCTTGACAGCTATAATTGCTGAGCTGCAAAGGTCAATGATCTTTGAAAGATCATGAGCAAATGGCAGAACTAGGAATAAATGTCCCAATTTTCCAAAAAAAGGGGAAGGGTACAAAAAGGGGTTTATTCTGCAAATTATAGATCAAAACACTTGGATTCTATTCCTGACTAAATTGTAGAACACAAAATTACAAAGAGCAAACGTAGCCCCCCAAAAGAGATAGGAGATCATTTTCACTCCCTAGCTCTCATTCATTCCCATGGAAGAGTAAAAGTGTAAAAGGAATACTGCATATTTTACATTACTTTGATGTATTAATCTTTTTTTGGCTGATTTCATCTTTTTTTAAAATTTTCTTATAAAGAATAGTTTTCTTGGAAAGGGTGGAGAGATACAAAGTAAAATCTCGGCAACATATAAAATGTATGAATAAAAACTTTTAAAATTTATTATAATGGTTCACTAGGAGAACTATGGTGGAAATCTGTAAAAAATAACGTGCTAAAATAAAATTTATTTTAAAACAAAAAATTCTAAAACACATTGTTACTGAGATGTTTGGTAATGCTGGATTAACATAACTTCTTTTTTTTTGACAGTATAACTAAACTGGCAGGCATAAAAGGGAAATGTAGGCCCAATATACTTAAATTTCAGCAAATCACAGAATAAAACATTTTTTGTCTGCAGATATGGGCTGGGTCATAGACAGTTAAGTGCAATTAGAACAAATTGAATGATGGGAGCAAAAAGTAATCATGATCTGGAATTCTTTCATGGAATGCCCAAGATCTATTTTTGGCCTTTGGATGATTAACTTTTTATTTGTTTTATCAGTAACTTGAATGTAGGCTGTTGCCACAACTGTCAAACTATCATATGCTAGCCTGGTACTGTGGATAGATGCTGACCATATAAAATTGGAAGATCATAGTTCCTATCTCACCTCACGTGTAATAGCAGCTTGATCCAGGAGAGAATCCCTTAACATTTCTTAACTTCAGTTTTCTCATCAATAAATTGGGGTTGAAAATGGCATATTCCTCAGAGTGGTTGTGAAAAATCAAAGGAGATAATGTTTGCAAGCTTAAAGCAAAGTAGAAATGTCATCTATCTTGATGACCTTGGCACAAAGCTTATAGTTCTTGCAGAAGAAATATTTTATTCTAACAACAGTCTTATTGGTTTCATTCTTGAAGACCAAAATAACATCACTATGTTAGAGTCAAATTAGTATGTCCAGCTGTGATTTTAGATCAATATGAGCTCAAAAAGCTCTGCCACAGGTGGAACACCAATAGTTCCTCTGAATATTTGAGATGGATTCTATAACTTTGTGCATCTTAAGCTTTTTTCTGTGCTAATTCACTCATTGGTGATTTATCAACGTGATTATTAATAGGTACATGTTGGGCTAGATGGCTTCTGATGTGATGGCTTCTAAGGAATATTTTATGACAAATGCAATTATTGCTGAAGTTATGGGGGGAAATTACAATCCCAACATGGTACACTAGGACTGTATAATCAATGTTTATTAAGCAACCACTGTATTTCAGGGTCTGGGGATATACTATCAACCAAAAAAAAAGCAGCCTCTTATCTCAAGAAAGAATATCCAGAAAGAGAGGGCACCAGGGTACAGCCAGGCATTTTGTTCCACAAAATTGCTACCAAGCAGCAGATGCGGAGCACCCCAAAGCCCAGTTCTGTCCTCTATAAAGGAATTGGGGGGGTATCTAAGCACTCCCCGACACTCCAACCTGAAGGGAAAGGAAGCTAAGTGAGTGGTGTCCATCAAGGCTTGAATTAACAGCACAGCAGTGAGATTAAGAGCTTAATCTGGAAGTAGCCTAAATCAAACACTGGGTTATTCCTAGATGAAGATTATGATTCTGCCTACAAAAACTTTATTTATATAGTGGACAGAGAGCTGACCTGGAACCAGAACCCTCTGGATTCTAGTCCCACTTCTAACACATATAGAATGGGTATTACTACCCTCTCAGGTATTACTTTCTCTCTAGGGAAAGCTATGGTTACAGAAAAGGCGTTAACTACATTGCTAAGAGGAAATTCCTCACCAAGAAATATTGCTACAATAAAATTACAAGTTTGTTCCATCCCACTACCTACTCTATTTGCAAAATAAATAAACTAATTTACCCACTTTTCAAGTTTGTGTGCGTTATATAAAGCAAGATAAGCTTGTCCATGTTTTGTTGAACTGTATTATATTTCATATCTTGATAAAGAGCACAAAATTTTTTTCTCTCCTTTCAAAGTAGAGTAAACAAAAATGTTTCTTTAGAAGCAATTCACAAGAAATGTTATTATTTTATTAATTACTAGTCATGTGATAATTACAAGTCACCAAGTTTCTGGTCACTGAGAATGGAGGTGAGGGGGTTGGATTTTATCACTTCTCTGTCGCACTCCAGCTTTAAAATATAAGATTTCTATGTAGTGAAAACAAACCCAGTTCTATTTCCACAGAATGAATATTTCCAATGACTTTCCTGAATTAAATCTTGTTTTGTTTTGGCTGTGGCAGCTGAGATTAAGTGACTTGCCCAGGGTCACATAGCTAGGAAGTGCTAAGTGTCTGAGACTTTGATTTGAACTCAGGTCCTCCTGAATTCAGGGCTGGTGGTCTATCCACTGCACCAATTAACTGCCCCAATTAAATATTTCAAAAGTAGTGGTGACAAAACTAACTAAGTCAAGAGTTGAGATCTGAACTCTAATCCCAGGTGGTGGCTAGTAGAGGGCTAGGCTGAGTTAATAGGCCTGAACTAGAATCTTGATTTAGAAGAGCTGTGTGATCTGGGGTAACAACTCCCCACTCTTTCCTCATTAATTTGTCCAAAGTCACACAACTAATTATTTTTGGATAAGTCACTTTACTCTGAAAATTAGTTTTCTCATTTTTAAAAGACAGTGGGGGCAACAGCTAACTTCTCAGTCTTCTCCGAATGATACAATTTCATGAGACAATGAAATCATCTGAAAAATGGGCTTTATATATGAAGAAGAAGAAAATTACACAAAGAAACAGACATCATGTATTTCCATGTTTTATTTTTTCACTTGAGGAAAAAACCAACATATAATATATATATATGATATATTATATATAACATATATATATATATATATATATATATATATATATATATATATATATATTACAAGTCAATATTAACCCCCAGCTTTAGTTAGAAGCTGGTAGAAAGGCACTTAGAGGGAAGGTTTGTATATTGGCTCTCAACATTTTAACACAAACTGCTGAGGACAGGCAAGGGAAAGGACTTAAAGGCAGAGAATAAACTTTTTGTCATTCAACAAGCCATCTGATACGTATTCCTCAAGAACTAAGTCAGAGAATACCTTATTTCTAATTGGACGGAGGATGTCTCTGAATAGCACCATTACTACTTTAAAGGTTTATGGGACAAATCAGCAACTGTCATGCATTCCCTCACCTGCCTATAAAAGACAAAAAGAACCAAGAAGGGTTCTGATCCCAACCTTCCCCTAAGTTGATCAACACTTATGACCAGGAGATGTTGGGATTTTATAAAAGACTCAATTTTCTGAAAACTTGTAAACACTGAGTTGGTGATTTTTGAAAAGGTTTTTCTCTCTTGCAGGACAGAGGGGGCAAATCTTTGTGCTTTAGAAAGCATGCAATTCCCTATTCTGGTATTCAATAGAAACAATAAATAACCAGTCATGGGCTGATGGAGCAACCCTCAAGAGATTCTCAGAATTCACCAGCTTAGGGCTTGGAACAGCTGGAGCAACTGGAAATCCTGGAAGGAGGGAGATGCGGTTTTATGATGTCAGTTTCCACAGACTGCGTCAGGTCACTCTCATTGGCAAGTATATGCTTCACCAGGCATCTGGAGGCTTCATCGATGTTTATATTTTCCTAGGGGGGAAGAGCAAACAGATATTTACTTAAGCAGTATGCAGAGATGACCACATATAGGTCATGTTCCCAATGGGATCCATACACAAAAGATTTTGAAGGAAAACAATCATGTTGAGCTAATTATCAAATTTTAAAAGAATAAATTCACAGACCCTGAAGCTAAGAATCCTAATGAGATAATCCTGAAGGTTCCTTCTAGTTCTGAATTGTATAATCCTATATGCAAAATCCTAAAATTATCCCATAATGAATTTATGTGGATTAAGCAGTCTTTTTTCTTTCAAACATTGGGCTTATAGGACATTTTTATAAATGGTGTAAAGTTAAAGAGGAATGAATGTAGAAATTTCTGTGCAGATCCATTTTCATTCCCTATCAGAAAGCCCCTAAAACTCTTGTCCCTTGTTAATTTTGGGTCATCACCATAATCATCAAGATTCAAAGTAGTACTCTGCAAGAGCCTAGCTGAGTAACAAAAGCAGGCATTTATTAGGCATTTTATGGTTTCAAAACGTGGTTATACACATCATCTCATCTGAGTCTCACAACAACGCAATAAAGAAGTAATGGCAGATATGACTACCCCTTTTTCCATAAAGAAGATCCCCAAGTGTTAAAAGGGGGATGTAATTCATAAAAGGTATTTAGGTGTCAGAAACAAGACTTGAATCTAATTCTTAGAGTTTATGGATGATCATTCATAAATATGGTGTAAATTTAGGCTTCCATAGACTTAAATTGTGTAAAACTGCCCAGCACCTACACTGGTATTTTCAGTCACATTTGTACCTACAAATAGATACTCCACTTTTATGAACTGCCTACACACACACATGCACACACACATACACACACACATACACTGAGTGACTGAATAAGAATATGGATTATTTATGTTCTTATAGTGTGAAGAGATACTGAGAATGCCTAATACTTTAAGCTGTTATCAGTCTGTTCACATGATGTGTTTTTTATGGTTTAATCTTTGCCTCTACTGAGAATGGGAGTTTTCATACACATGGATCCCTTAAAAATAGGTTTTAAAAACCACCCACAAACTATCCTTAAAAACAGATGTGCTAAAAACCAATAAAGGGCAATGTAACTTGCTGTTTAATTTTAAATCAAAATTAAACACATTTTCAAATATGTTATTTTTATATAGCATTGGCTACAAGTTCCTGTGAAAAGAACAGATCTTTATTCAAAGAACATGGGTTCAAACACTTACTACCTGTGTGACCCTAAGGAAATCTCTCTGGGCCTTAGTTTCCTTTTCAGTAAAATGGGTATTAAAATGTTTGCATTATACATATAACTCCTTGGGCTGCAGTAAAGCTCAACTGAGATAATAGTGCTTATTATGGGCACTGTGCTAAACACACACATATATGTCTAACATTTATAGAGTGCTCGCTATATGCTAGGCATTGTGATAAACAGTTTCATAATTATCTCATTTGATCCTCAAGGTGCCATTTTCCCATTTTAAAGATGAGGAAATTAAGCAAATAAATATTAAGTGACTTGCCCACTTTTAAATATCTGAGGCAATATTTGAGCTCAGGTTTTCCTAACTCCAGATCTGGTGCTCTGTCCACTGCACCACTTAGCAGTTCCAAAACCAGACACTAAAAATTTATCAGTCTCTTACTAAGCTCAGAAGCACCCTTTTTCATGATTACAACTGTTCTTAAAGTGTCACAAAATCTCAAAGTTGGATGGAATATCAGAGGTCAACCTATTGCAATTATAAAATGATATCTTCAACAAATGATTATCTTAACTCTGCTTGAATTACCTCTAGAGATGAAGAATTTATTTCTTCCCAAAGCAGCCTATTCCACTTAGGAGCAGCAATGATTATTAAGAAAGTTTTTTTTGAATGGACCCAAAGTTTGCTCTTTGTGATTTCTCCTCATGGCTCCCATCTCTGCTTTTTAGGCCCAAAGTAATAATCCCTCTTCCACCTAACAATCCTCAAAAGACTTGAAGACAGCTCCAGTTCTTCAACTCATCCTCATATAATATTTATGGTCTTCTCACTACCCCAGCCACACTCCTCTAATAAGTTTCTCATTTGCCAATTTCTTGCCTAAAATGGGCTTAAGCACTGAAAACAGTCCTGGACAGTTCTGACTGGTAAGTTTCTCTTGTTGGATCTTAAGATCTTTCTAGCTGTACTTTCTAGCTGGCCACATCACTAGCTAAAACACTGAATTTGTAATACACTGCCCCCTCTTTCCTCAAGTTCTTTTTACGGGAAATAACCAAGCTCCCCTATCTGGTACTTGTAAAGTTGATTCTTTGAAACCAAGTGCCAAGTTAAACTATTTAGGCCTTTAAGCTATTTTGCCAAATGAAAACAAAAACAAAAACAAAAACCCTGGTACGCATGCAATATTTATGTTTTGTGATCTCACCATGTTACAAGAAAGCTTTTGGGACAAAACATTTATGCTCAGTTAAAAGTTGATAAGGGTCCATCTTTCCTTTCTTTCCCCAAATAAACTAGCTGTAAATAAAACACAAATCTTCTATGTGGCTGTGGCTCTACATTCCTCAGTCCCCTAGCAAGATTTTTCACAGCCCTGTGAAATTTAATTAGCACAAACACTTAGAAAATAGTTCCAATTATGGTTGTACAGAGAATGAAGAATCTTTTCAAATGCCACCACAAACTGATCTTCCTAAAGTACAAAGCTGACCATGTCTCTCCCTCCATGGCTTTCTAGATAAACTACAATGGCTCCCTGTTACATTCAGGACCAAACATAAGCCCTTTCTTTGGCCTTTAAAGCCCTTCATGATCTGGCCCCTTATTACCTTTCTGGTCTTTTTACAAGGAGTCACAAGGAGTGACAATGGTTTCCTTGCTGTTCCCTGTCCAAAACACTCCATTTTCTGCCTGTGTGCTTCTTCTTCTGGCTGTCCCCCATGCCTGGATTTCTCTTTCCCCCATTATCCTGGATTCCCTGACGACTACCTTTCAGAGCCCAGATAAAATCCTATCTTCTGCATAAAGCTTTTCCTGATCCACTTAACTCTTCAAGCTAGGCATTCCTTCTGAAGTGATCTTCAATTTATCCTAATCATCAAATCTACAACTCTTTGCATGTTGTCTCCCACATAAGACCATGAGCTCCTTGAGAATAAGGCACTGTCATGTTTCCTTTTTATCTCTAGATTTAACTCAGTGGCGTACATAATAGATGGTTTTTACTTATCCCTCTGAGGTAATCCCTACAACAAAGGTTGAACCAAAGTCAACCAGTTTTATGGTGCAGTGCGCAGAAATGATAAACCTGGGGGTAAGGAAAATTGAGGTTCAAAACCTTCTTAGCAACTAGCTGTGTGACCATGAATAAGTCATTTAAAGTTTCTATATCTGTTTCCTCTTCTATAAAATGAGTATGTTGAACTCAAATACCAATAACTTCAAGTTCCCTACAAACTGTAAATTTATGATAACTTGGAAAAGTTAATTTTTTCAATACAAGGCTCTTTTTTTCACTCCCCACCTTAATAGAATTTTATTTTTCCTATTTATATCTAAAGTGTTTTCAACATCCACTTTTATTTTTTCCCTTCCTCCCCAAGACTGTAAGCAGTCTGATATAGATTATAGCAATTTCTATATTAGTCATGTTGTGAAAAATCAGAAAAAGACAAAACCATGAGGAAACAAAAGGTGAAAACAGTAAACTTTGATCTGCATTAAGACTCCATAGTTAACACATGGTAGTGTTACTGTTTCTGTGTATAATGTTTTCCTGGTTCTCACTTCACTCAGCGTCAGTTCATCAACGTCTTTCTAGGAAAAAAGCCAAATTTTAAAAATTAATGGATTTTTCAGGCACCTTCTCATATTAAGGCTTCAACTACATAGCCAGAGGGAAGTAAGGAGACAATTATCTATCTTCAATATGTTACTGAAAAATGCAGCAACTAAAAGAATTTTATGTGACTCATTTGTTTGAATAACTCCTCCACCAAAATCTTCCTCTGATGTCTCATGCGGGCCTGGAAAATGATTCTGAGTTTTTGAGGGCTGGACCAGTAAACTCTTAAAGGTCTTAAGAAGAAAGATTTTGATTATGAGCCTAATGGAAAGCTTTGTTTCTACTACTTGAAGATCTGGAGAAGTTCATGACTAGGTTAGGAGTAGGCAGACAGAACAGTGGACAGACTACTGAACAGACCTCTGGAAGCACAGTCTGCTGATTGCATTATCTTCAGCAAGTCATAATCACAGGAGTGTAGAAAGGGAACTTTGAGACAATCCAGCAAAAATTGCTAATTTATACTTGAAACAAGCACAGAAAAGTAGAATGATTTGCCTAGAGCTAAGGAGATACTACTTGGTGTTTGAGGCAGGATCTGGTGGCTACTTCATTTCCTGAAGCAATAAGAACTGTCAAGCTGGATCAGTAAAGGGATAAGGGCTCCCTTTAGAATATGTAGATTAAGGTCTCTTCCTGAGGGATAGGGGATATGACAGTGAGGAGTTTAGGATTTTTCCTAAGAAAGTGATAGGCTCAGTCTGTAACTATATAAATTCACAAGTGCTTCATAAATTCCAGATCAATCCAGGTCAATCAACATCAATCAACAAATATGAACTATATATCCATAGGACACTTATGAACACATGAATTTTTCTCACGTGTACAAAGATGGTAGTAATATTTACACTATCTACTTTCAAAGTACCATTGTGAAGGCACTGAAAACTAAAGTAAGTAGGAGCTGAGTTAATTAGAGTCCAAAGGTTGATTCTCTGGGTTCCATTGGTATTATCTTCACCTTCTCCCTCCCAAATTTATTTGACCAAGCCTGTATTTATGCACCAAGAATCAGAAAAGTAGAGGGCTATGATTCTGTTCACACCTTAGTTCTCAATCCAATGAAGTATTTTATTGGCAGTTATTAGCATGTCAAATTTTTTTACACATATGCAAGAACCACAAACACAATTTACCACTTAATCAGGTTTAACAGGCTTATTTTGATATTAGCAGAGTTTGATGAAAAGAGAAGTCATTCAGTAAAATAAATAGATACCATTAGATTGAGCATGTAAATTTCAACATGGTCTAATCAAGTAATTTCATTGTTTATAGACATCAGCTACGAAGTAGTTTACTTTTCCTTTCTGTGTTTTCACTGTAAACACCATCCATGCCTAATGCTGCCCCGTTACATCAGATGGTAAATAAGCTCCTAAGATTAGAACTGGTCCCAGGTAGTTCTCTTATGTATAGCTCCCAACAGTGGACTTTAGGGGATCAGATGCTGCTAAAGGTTCTAAATGGTGATGATCCTTGGAAACAGAATAACCAAAGATGAAACTACATAATAATGGATCATGAGAACTGAGAAAGACCCCAGACATCCTCTTCTTCAAAACTACCACCATATATGGAAGGAAAAATACAAATGTGTGGGTTCAAGATAAAATATTAACTAAGGTAGTAGAAAAATGTTGGATTTAGATTCAAAGAACCAGGATTTAAATGTGAGTTCTACTGTTTACTTGCTGTGTGGCCTGAGGAAACGTACTGGCTGTTAGTTATGTGGGTAGGAATCACCTGTGTCACTTAGACCTCTATAATCCTGAGTAAGTCACTTATATTGACTCTCTACTCCTCAGTTCTTTTAACTCTAAAATGAAAGGCTGAACCTTAAGACTCTAAATAATCTTTCATCATGGTCTCCTGACAATCCTAATATCTATTCCTTCCAATTGATTAAGTCAAGGAATAGTATAATAAGCATACATATGTATAATAAGCACATACATATAAGTATACATATGCATATACATATGTATATATAACATTTATAATAGTTCAGATAAGAGGAAGACTATTTTGTTACCAAGGGCTTTTAGACATTGGGCAGAAGGTGAAGGAGAAGAAGGCAGCAATTTATCAGTGCGGATGGCAAAAACTCTCCCACTAAAGAGAATGAAGAGCCTGCTAGCCTACAAATAGGATAATAAATTAGACCAAACTCATTAGATTTGCCCCCATTCTAGTGCTTTCAAAATATAACACAATATTTTACAACCAGAAAAGAGCTTGAAAATTACTTTGTCTAATCTCTTCATTTTATATAACAGGGAACTGAAGCTGAAAATGATGTAATAAATTGTTCAAGGTCAACAGACTCCAAGGCTGGCACTGGATTAAAATGCATAGCTCTACCAAAGAGGCAGCTAGATGGCACAGTGGCTAGAGCACCAGGCCTAGATTCAGGAAGGCCTCAGTTCAAATGGGGTCTCGGACACTAATTGTGAGACCCTGAGCAACTTAACTCTGTTCAGTTTTCTTATCTGTAAAGTGAGTTGGAGAATGAGATGGCAAACCATTTTAATATCTTTTGCCATGAAAATCCCAAAGCAGGTCACAAAAACACATGACTAAAAAGTGTCTGGTAACTACTATCAGCGTCTTGTAAGTGCTTCTCTTAAGCCTTCTCTCTGATTTGACTTTACAGGTCCTCTTCTTTATATGTCAAGCTATATAAAGGAACTTAGAAAGGAGTACATTTATTCACCAAAGTATAGATATATAGCACTAAGACCTTGTGCCAGTTTGCCAATTGGCAACCTACAACTTAGGGTTGTAGGATGATTCACAGGGTAAACATATCTATGTATTTTTCTCAAGGAGAAAGGACAAGCTCCCATAATTTTGGGAATGGTTCCTCGGTTCTAGGGCAAAGACCACCCAACCAATTTCCCTGACGATACAATTTAAAATTCTTAAGCCATACAAATTACTTTTAAACTACAGCAGAATGGCCATCTATATTTCATATAAAATTTTCTACCCATTTGTCAGTAATATGGACCCCAATCTTCTCTGGGCAAACATGATTTGTGCAGTCATGCTACTCTGAGAACCACTTGACAGCACAGATTAAGTCTAAGGTGAACCAAAAGCTGCAGGAGGAGCAATGGTTTTATCATGAAACCCATACAGTGCCTCATTGAGATTGTAATGTCTGTGTTGGGTGATGAAAAGTCAACAACCTAATGCACATCAACCTTTGTCTTGAGAAGAGTAAGAAATCAATTTAAATTGCTTTGGAGCACTACTTCCAAGCAGTTTCTTTCCTCAGGATGACCTATTTTAATACAATTTCACTCATTCATTCATTCACAACAGATGTATTAAGTGCCAACTGTGTAGAGAGTGTTGAGCATACAAAGGTACAGACTCTGCTGTCAAGAAGCATAGACTACAATAAAAGGAAGATGTGCACAGATACCAATTATACAAGGAAGACTGGTGACAAAGCTCTGCATACATAGTTAGGCTGGTCTGTCTAAAACAAAACTCCAGACTTTTTAGCTCAGAAGGGAGAGCCAGCAAGAACTACTGGGGCTGGCCACTTGATGAGCAGTGGGGATTCTGTCCAGTCCTATGGAAAATCTCTGCTCACTCCTGGCCTTCTCCAACCAGACAGCACAGACCTTGCTGAAGTGAGACGGAGGAAGCCGACCAGCAGATCACAGAAGAGTATTTGGTTGTCACAGGCTAGAGTTTTCTTGGCGATATGATACATCCATTGGCTACCCATGCCATAGAGGGATTAGTGCCTTTACTTCCCTACCACAATCCAAACTCAGAGCATGGCTAAGGGAGGATACGAGCAGTGATAATCATCCTGCAGCCCTAGTTAGCCTTGGAGCTGTGTATCTGACCCTCTGTGACCAAACATTCATCAAGAGGGGAGACTTACCAGAGATGTGGTATCTGTGAGAGAGCACGGATAACCTCTGAGACCCTATGTCACGAGGCATAGGAGGATGACTTCTGTGGAGTCCCCCCCAACAGTTTATATAAAGCTGGACACCACTGTCCAATTCAGATGGTGTAGGTTCCTTTTTTTTGGATTTCTAGAACACCTTTTCTTTGGAATTATGGGAAAGCCCAGGATGAAGTATATTAGTTCTTCAAATTCATGAATTTGTCAGTTCCTGTTATATGCCATTTAGAGGTTTTATTATACCTGTTCACAGAACATTTTACTTTGACCTCTGGAAACCCTAGAGTAAAATACAGCCATTTTCCCCAATCCCTAGGTAATTCTTCAAGGCATTCATTTGAGTCCAGAAAAAGGTATCATGCTTGCCATAGTTATAGGCATTTTGCCTATGGGAAACTTAATATAGGAAAATCTATGGGAATTCTTCCAAGTTATCAAACTTGTAGGTTAGTCTGTTAGGCCTCTCAAAGTAAACTAAATAAACCAAAGCCTCATATTATTACCTATCACATCTAAATTCAACAAATTCAAGGGGATCCTTTTAGGCCTGTGCTATGGCAAGGCTTATTAAATTTTTTCCATTCATAATCCATTTTTCTTCTGAGTTTACTTTGACTCTGGGTATACAGGTACATAAAATAGGTATATAAATCAAATATTTAACTGATAATAAATCATGATTTTGTGATACTCCCCAACATTCAGTTACTCAATTTCTATATGGGATTAAACCCCACAATTTAAGAAGCTTTGTTCTAAGGTACAAAGGCAGGAGGTTTAGTGTTGTTATAATGAAGAACATCACAGAGATGATTTTACAAATGAGAAATCTACATCCATAAAAATGGCCCACGTGGGACACAAAATTAAGTTATTTAGCAGTGCACTGTGCTTTTCACTCCAAAACAGACTAAATCATCTGAAGAAAATCTTTTCTAAATTTCAAAAAGGGAGGTATCTGAATTGGATTTTGAACTCAAGTCTTCCTAATTTCAGGCTCAGTACTATATCCATTGTGCCACCTAGTCACTTCTAATCACAAAGGGCCTGTTCTTTCTTGAAAAGTTCTTTATCATATAGCAGGGTAGTTTTTAGAGATTGCTCACTGTAGTTTATAGTGACTTGTGGTTCCCTGTATCATTAAGGTGAGTTCTATATTCGTTTCTACAATTTTTATGAGGGATGAAACTGGTATAGTAGAAACAGCACTGATAAGGAATCAGAAGGCTTGGCCCAATCACTGTAATCATACTGATAGTAGCTTGCATTTTTGAAAACTGATATAGTAATAGTACCTTCCTTATAGAGGTGCTGAGAGGATCAAATGAGATAAATGTACAATACTAAACAAATATGAATATTCTTATGACTATGATGATGTCAAAGAGATGAGCACATATTTTAGGCCAAAGGAAGCCACTAAAAATTCTTCAAAAAGGGAGTGATATGGCTATAACCTATTCATTAGGAAGATTGTTTTCTTGGGGGTAATAATAGTAATAATAATTATTATTTTTACCTTAAGTGTATCATAAACAGAGTTATATACTAAATCTTATGAATAATGAGTCAAGTATAAGATGAAAATTGAATATTTTTGCTTACTTTCTAGAATTAAAAAAAGTTTTCTGCAGATGATTTGGACAGCAGCCTATTATGAAATACAAAGCTCACAGAATTTATAGATAGATATTTCAGTTTGAGTACCAGATGGGCCAACTTACTATAGGCTCAGCTTCCTCATGGGTAAAATGGTGGTGACAATACCCAAAATATCCACTTCAGAAGAGTAGCCATGGTGATTAAATGACACAGTGCATATAAGTGTTTTATAAATGTGCTATCATTCTGTATCCTTGTACTCATGACCCAGGAGGTGACCTCAAGATTAATTAATAAATTTAAATAAATAATAAATTTAATATATTAAAAGTCTATGCAAACAGAAATCATGAAATAAAAAATCTTTCTAATGAAATTAACTCTTGTCACACCCAACCTGGATTAGATGTCACCCATCTATGTTAGGGATGGTGAAGGGGAACCACCACAACAACAATTATTAAGGATTTTGTTTCTTACTCAAAAGACTATGTCCAAAAAAGGTCACTGATTTGAATAAAAACATAATAAATTAAAATTGTAAAATTATAGGCTGATAATAGAAAGCTAGGATTCTAAGAAACTTTAGATGTCACCTAAAATTTTACAGATGAGGAAATCTTATGGGGTTGTTTCAAGGAAAAGGTTTTTGTAATTATTATAAACATTAAGCATTTATAAGTATTATCTAAATAACATTAAGAATCATAGTTGACATTAAGATAGCACTTTAAGGTTTGCAAAATGTTGTCCAGACAGCAAATATCTCATGTTGATTCTCACAAACCTTTCAAGGAGATACTGTAGGTAGTCTTATTCCTTTTGGGGGTTAAGGAAACTGAGGCTGAATGACATTAATCATGTGGTTAGTCCGGAATCAAACTAAGGTGTCCCTGACTCTAAATGAGTTGCTCTTATTATTCAAGGAGCTAGTCTTATTGAAACTCTACTGTTATGGGTGGCTCCAAGAACCCAGAGGACTTAGGGACTAAGCAGTTCTGTGTGTCAAGCACATAGGAATGAAGTGTTTCAGGGTAATATCAGCAGTAAATATCTGGGTCAGAATTTGAATATAGGTTATAATCATCAGTATGACTGCAGTGAGAGAGCCAGGCCTTCTGACTCCTTACCACTATACCAGTTTCATCTTATGAAAATTCTCAAAGCAAATAGAGGTACTCTATATGCCTTAATGACACAGGGGACCACAAGTCACTATAATCTGTAGAGTGGGCACATAGTCACATAATCCTGCTGCTCCATAAAGAACCTTTAAAAAATACAGGCCAACTTTAGTCACTGGTGACTAGGTGGTATAGTGGATAGAGCCCAAGATTGGGAGCAAGTGAGATGTGAGGTCAAAACCTGCCTCAGACCCCTAGATAGCTGTCTACCTCTAAGTTAGTCACTTAAACTCTCTTAGCCTCAGTTTCCTGATCTGTAAAATAAGTGTAATAGTACTACCTTCCAAGATTGTTTTTGGATTAAATGAGGTAATACATAAAAAGCATTTTATAAACCTTAAACAGCTAGTTGTTATTATTGGCTGTTATAATGTGGCAATTAAACATAGTTAATGAGGACTTTACCTTGCATGTGTATAAACAATACTTAAAATAAGTTGGAGAAAACAGTACATCTTCAAACAAATGATGACTTGTTTGAAAAGTTAGATAAAATTTTTCTGTAGTTAGCAGAATGGTTCTTCTTATCCACAAATTCCCACAGTAACTTCTTTTAGTGGTTAAAAAAAAGTTCTGAATTGGAAGTGAAAATCAAGGTCATCCTAATCCCACATTTGACATTTGACAAAGGTCTCTGATTTTGGCCAAGACACTAAATAGAAAAGATGTGATTAACATTATGATTCACTTTCATACAGTACTTGTAATTTTTCAAAGCATTTCCTACAACAAATCTGTCCAACAGGTAATGCCAGTATGATTTTCATTTTATAGATGAAGAAACAAAAGCTCACAGAGATCAGTTTGTGATTATTTAGGAAGGGAAGCTGTGATCACAAAGCACTAACATTGCTTCATCAACTATGCAAGATGGAACTTATTTCTTTTTTTGATGGTGTTGCTAGACTGGTAAATCAAGAGACTGTTGTTGAGATATTTCAGTCAGACTTTTCTTGATCCCATTTGGAATTTCTTTTTTTTTTTTTTTATTAATTTTTTTATTTAATAATTACATTATATTTACACTCATTTCTGTTCCGATTTTTTTTTTCCCCTCCCTCCCTCCACCCCCTCCCTTAGATGGCAAGCAGTCCTTTATATGTTGGATATGTTGCAGTATATCCTAGATACAATATATGTTTGCAGAACCGAACAGTTCTCTTCTTGCATAGGGAGAATTGGATTCAGAAGGTATAAATAATCCGGGAAGAGAAACAAAAATGCAGATAGTTCACATTCGTTTCCCAGTGTTCTTTCTTTGGGTGTAGCTGCTTTTGTCCGTCATTTATCAATTGAAACTCAGGTCTCTTTGTCAAAGAAATCCACTTCCATCAAAATATGTCCTCATACAATATCGTTGTCGAAGTGTATAATGATCTCCTGGTTCTGCTCATTTCACTTAGCATCAGTTCATGTAGGTCTCTCCAAGCCTCTCTGTATTCATCCTGCTGGTCATTTCTTACAGAACAATAATATTCCATAACATTCATATACCACAATTTACCCAGCCATTCTCCAATTGATGGGCATCCATTCATTTTCCAGTTTCTAGCCACTACAAACAGGGCTGCTACAAACATTTTGGCACATACAGGTCCCTTTCCCTTCTTTAGTATTTCTTTGGGATATAAGCCCAATAGAAACACTGCTGGATCAAAGGATATGCACATTTTGATAATTTTTTGGGCATAATTCCAGATTGCTCTCCAGAATGGTTGGATTCGTTCACAACTCCACCAACAATGCATTAGTGTCCCAGTTTTCCCGCATCCCCTTCAACATTCATCATTATTTTTTCCTGTCATCTTAGCCAATCTGACAGGTGTGTAGTGGTATCTCAGAGTTGTCTTAATTTGCATTTCTCTGATCAATAATGATTTGGAACACTCTTTCATATGAGTGGTAATAGTTTCAATCTCATCCTCTGAAAATTGTCTGTTCATATCCTTTGACCATTTATCAATTGGAGAATGGCTTGATTTCTTATAAATTTGAGTCAGTTCTCTATATATTTTGGAAATGAGGCCTTTATCAGAACCTTTAACTGTGAAAATGTTTTCCCAGTTTGTCGCTTCCCTTCTAATCTTGTTTGCATTAGTTTTATTTGTACAAAGGCTTTTTAATTTGATGTAATCGAAATTTTCTATTCTGTGATCAGTAATGGTCTCTAGTTCATCTTTGGTCACAAATTTCTTTCTCCTCCACAAGTCTGAGAGATAAACTATTCTATGTTCCTCTAATTTATTTATAGTCTCGTTCTTTATGCCTAGGTCATAGACCCATTTTGATCTTATCTTGGTATATGGTGTTAAGTGTGGGTCCATGCCTAATTTCTGCCATACTAATTTCCAATTATCCCAGCAGTTTTTATCAAATAATGAATTCTTTTCCCAGAAGTTAGGGGCTTTGGGTTTGTCAAACACTAGATTGCTATAGTTGACTATTCTGTCTTGTGAGCCTAGCCTTTTCCACTGATCCACTAATCTATTTCTTAGCCAATACCAAATGGTTTTGGTGACTGCTGCTTTATAATATAATTTTAGATCAGGTACAGCTAGGCCACCTTCATTTGATTTTTTTTTCATTAAATCCCTTGAGATTCTCGACTTTTTATTGTTCCATATGAATTTTGTTGTTATTTTTTCTAGATCAATAAAATATTTTCTTGGAAGTCTGATTGGTATAGCACTAAATAAATAGATTAGTTTAGGGAGTATTGTCATCTTTATTATGTTCGCTCGGCCGATCCAAGAGCACTTAATATTTTTCCAATTATTTAAGTCTGACTTTATTTGTGTGGAGACTTTTTTATAATTTTGCTCATATAATTCCTGACTTTCCTTTGGTAGATAGATTCCCAAATATTTTATGGTATCAACAGTTATTCTGAATGGAATTTCTCTTTGTATCTCTTGCTGTTGGGTTTTGTTGGTGATGTATAAAAATGCTGAGGATTTATGGGGATTTATTTTGTAGCCAGCTACTTTGCTAAAATTATGAATTATTTCCAATAGCTTTTTGGTAGAATCTCTGGGGTTCTCTAGGTATACCATCATATCATCTGCAAAGAGTGATAGTTTGGTTTCCTCATTGCCTACTCTAATTCCTTTTATATCTTTCTCGACTCTTATTGCCGAGGCTAGTGTTTCTAATACGATATTAAATAATAATGGTGATAGTGGGCAACCTTGCTTCACTCCAGATCTTACTGGGAAAGGTTCCAGTTTTTCCCCATTGCATATGATGCTTACTGATGGTTTTAAATATATGCTCCTGACTATTTTAAGGAAAAGTCCATTTATTCCTATGCTCTCAAGTGTTTTTATTAGGAATGGATGTTGGATTTTATCAAATGCTTTTTCTGCATCTATTGAGATGATCATGTGGTTTTTGTTTGTTTGGTTATTGATATAGTTAATTATGTTAATAGTTTTCCTAATATTGAACCAGCCCTGCATTCCTGGTATAAATCCTACTTGGTCATAGTGTATTATCCTGGTGACAATTTTCTGTAATCTTTTTGCTAATATTTTATTTAAGATTTTAGCATCAATATTCATTAGGGAGATTGGTCTATAATTTTCTTTCTCTGTTTTCAGCCTACCTGGTTTAGGTATCAGTACCATATCTGTGTCATAAAAGGAGTTTGGTAGGACTCCTTCAATCCCTATTTTTTCAAATAGTTTATATAACATTGGAGTTAATTGTTCTTTAAATGTTTGGTAGAATTCACATGTAAATCCATCTGGTCCTGGGGATTTTTTCTTAGGGAGTTGATTGATAGTTTGTTCTATTTCTTTTTCTGAGATGGGACTGTTTAGGATATTTACTTCTTCCTCTGTTAGTTTGGGCAAGCTGTATTTTTGGAGGTATTTTTCTATTTCATTTAAGTTGTCGAATTTATTGGCATAAAGTTGGGCAAAGTAACTCCTAATTATTGCTCTAATTTCCTCTTCGTTAGTGGTGAGTTCTCCCTTTTCATTTTTAAGACTAACAATTTGATTTTCCTCTTTCCTTTTTTTAATCAGATTTACTAAGGGTTTGTCTATTTTGTTGGTTTTTTCATAGAACCAACTCTTAGTTTTATTAATCAATTCAATAGTTTTTTTACTTTCAATTTTATTTATCTCACCTTTTACTTTTAGAATTTCAAGTTTAGTGTTTGACTGGGGGTTTTTAATTTGTTCCTTTTCTAGCATTTTTAATTGCAAACCCAATTCATTGACCTTCTCTTTCTCTATTTTATACAAATAGGCCTCTAGAGATATGAAATTTCCCCTTATTACTGCTTTGGCTGCATCCCATACATTTTGGTATGATGTCTCATTATTATCGTTTTCTTGGGTGAAGTTATTAATTATGTCTATGATTTGCTGTTTTACCCAATCATTCTTTAGTATGAGATTATTTAGTTTCCAATTATTTTTTGGTCTACTTCCTCCTGCTTTTTTGTTGAATGTAATTTTCATTGCATCGTGGTCTGAAAAGGATGCATTTACTATTTCTGCCTTACTACATTTGAGTTTGAGGTTTTTATGTCCTAATATATGGTCAATTTTTGTATAGGTTCCATGAACTGCTGAAAAGAAAGTGTATTCCTTTCTGTCTCCATTACATTTTCTCCAGAGATCTATCATATCTAGCTTTTCTAGTATTCTGTTTACCTCTTTGACTTCTTTCTTATTTATTTTCTGGTTTGATTTATCTAATTCTGAGAGTGCAAGGTTAAGATCTCCCACTATTATAGTTTTACTGTCTATTTCTTCTTGCAGCTCTCTTAGTTTCTCTTTTAAGAATTTAGATGCTACCCCACTTGGTGCATATATGTTTAATATAGATAGTGCTTCATTATCCATGCTACCCTTTAGCAAGATATAGTGTCCTTCCTTATCTCTTTTAATTAGGTCAATTTTTGCTTTAGCTTGGTCTGAGATCAGGATGGCTACCCCTGCTTTTTTGACTTCACCTGAAGCATAGTAGATTTTGCTCCAACCTTTTACATTTAACCTGCATGTATCTCCCCGCTTCAGGTGTGTTTCCTGTAAACAACATATTGTAGGATTCTGGCTTTTAATCCATTCTGCTAACCGCTTTCTCTTTATGGGGGAGTTTACCCCGTTCACGTTTATGGTTAGAATGACCAATTCTGTATTACTTGCCATCTTGTTAACCCCGGTTTATGCTTTCCTCCCTTCTTTCCCTTTCCCCCCTTCCAAGTATTGAGCTTGTGAGCACCCTTGCTTCTCACAGCCCTCCCTTTTTAGTATCCCTCCCCCTCCTTAGAGTTCCTCCCCCTATCTTACCCCTTTCCCTCCCAGTTCCCGTATTCCCTTCCCCTTAGCTTATTCCTTCCCTTTCCACTTTTCCCTTCTCACTTTTCAATGAGATGGGAGAAGTTTCACCATAGATTGAATATGTCTTAAGATTTTTCACTTAAAGCCAATTCTGAAGGCAGTAAGATACCCACTATATTCATCCCCTCCATTCTTTCTCTCAGATATAATAGGTTTCCTATGCCTCTTCATGAGATGTACTACCCCCACTTTACCCTTTTTCTGGTACAATGTCCTTTCCACATCAATTTCTAGAACAAGGTATACATGTATTCTTTATACATCTATATAGTCAAAATATAGTTCCCAAGATTAATCTTTACCTTTTTAGATTTCTCTTGAGTTCTATATTTGTAGATCAAACTTTTTGTTAAGTTCTGGTTTTTTCATCAGAAATAGATGAAATTCGCTTACTTCGTTGAATGTCCATCTTCTTCCCTGGAAAAAGATGCTCATTCTCGCTGGGTAAGTTATTTTTGGTTGCATACCAAGTTCCTTAGCCTTTCGGAATATCATATTCCAGGCCCTTCGATCTTTTAATGTGGATGCTGCCAGATCCTGGGTGATCCTTATTGTGGCTCCTTGATACTTGAATTGGGTTTTTCTAGCCGCTTGCAATATTTTTTCTTTCACCTGAGGGTTCTGGCATTTGGCCACTATATTCCTTGGTGTTTTGATTTTAGGATCCCTTTCAGTGGGTGATCGATGAATCCTTTCAATGTTTATTTTTTCCTCTGTTCCTATGACTTCTGGGCAGTTCTCTTTGATAATTTCCTGGAAGACAGTGTCCAGGCTCTTTTTTTCATCATGTTTTTCTGGGAGTCCAATGATTCTCAGATTGTCTCTCCTGGATCTGTTTTCCAGGTCTGTTGTCTTCCCCAGAAGGTATTTCACATTTTTCTCCATTGTTTGATTTTTTTGGATTTGCTTGACTGATTCTTCTTGTCTCCTCGAGTCATTCAATTCCACTTGTTCAATTCTGATTTTCAGTGAAGTATTCTCTTCACTCACTTTTTTAAAATCTTTCTCTAATTGTCCAATTGAGTTCTTTTGTTCTGTGGAATTTTTTTCCATTTCGCCAATTTTGTTTTTTAGAGAGCTGTTTTCTGTTTCCAGTTCACTAATCCTATTTTTCAAGGATTTTACTTCTTTATCCACTCTCTCTTTAACTTTCTCCAGACTCTTTTCCCATTTTTCTTCTAGCTCCCTTGTGAGAGCCTTTTTAATCACTTCTATGAGGTTCATCTGTGCTGAGGAACAGATGATCTCCTCCTTTGGGGAATCACCTGGGGACTGCCTGTTTTTAGTCTCCTCAGGATTTAGAGTCTGCTCTCTATCTGTATAGAAGCTGTCAAGGGTTAAAGTCCTCTTCAGCTTCTTGCTCATTCTGTCTATTAATCAGAGATAAACTACCAAAGAAAAACAGAAAAAAACTGGAGTCTTTCTTTGGGGGGGGGCTGGGTGTGTTATCGAGCTTCCTCTACAGACTGCAGGGGGCAGCAGTGAGGCACTAGCAGGACTGTGCTGCGCCTGCGCTCTGAGATCCCAAAGCGTGCTGAGTCACTGAGGGGGGGGGCAGGTCCTGAGAGACTCCAGCTGTTTGCGGTTGTATTCTTCAGCCCCGGTGTTTTTAGCTTCTCTGCTGGGCTGTTGACTTGCTGCCGGAGGAAATTATCCAAACCTGTAGCGAAGCTCTCCCCGCAGAAATGGCTACGATCACTTTCCACCCCCTCTCCAGTCTGCTCCCGTGGTCTCACTGCTGCTGCCCGCCGCCTGCGCCCGATCTAAAACCGCCCCAGCCCTCCAGTAAAGACAGACTTTTCTTGATCCCATTTGGAATTTCTTAACAGACATGGTTTGTCCCTTCTTTTCCAACTCATTTTACAGATGAGGAAACTGAGGCAGAAAATGATCAAATGATGTGTCTTGGATCACAGATCTATTAAATATCTAAGGGTGATTTTGAACTGAGGATTTCCTGACACTGAGCCAAGTACTCTATCCACTGTGCTACCTGGTTTCCTCTAAAGTGGTTTGTAAATGCTAAACTCCCATTATTCTTTCCCCGGGTCCTCAGATTGTTTTTGTCCCACAGGGATGTGCTTCTGCCAGTACCTTCAGAGCCCCTGCACCCTGTGGAGAAGGGAATCCGGATGGAAGAGATCACCTTCTTTTTCATCCACAACTGTTCTGCCATCTAGAGAAGTATTGATTTCTTAGAAGAGCACACCAGGGGGAAAATCAATATTCCATTAGACATAGCTGAGGACTAGCCTGGTAATGCATCAGCAGCCTGTCTTCTGTCCTAATATTAGGTCAGTATCCAGAAATTGAGTTAGATTGAAGAGTTCAAGGATATTTGGGAATAATTACATTATATATACAATCTCATATCTGGAAAGCAATGGATTAAAAAAAACCAAGAAATTGTGAATCCCCTTTCACTGAATTAAATTATAATAATTTATACTTATGTGAAAGTAGCTTTACAGCTCACAAAACATTCCTCCCAACAGCCTCTGTGTGGTTGACAGTAACATATATAACATTTACCAACTTATAGGTATGGAAATTGATATACCCAGAGAGGTGAACAAATGAAAAATAAGCCTATGGTGACATAACTAAAAAAAGGAGCTATATCCTGATTAGTGCAAGTATGAAATGAATGAATCATTTGAATTCACACAACATATTTTCATGGGGCTGGACCATAATCATAACTTCAAATAGTGCAAAATTCAAATAACAAGACCACTTCATGAGATTCCTTGTTCACCCTGATGAACCTAGCTGAACTGGGAATCCCAGGAGGTTCTTATGACCCTAAGTCTGCAAGTCCTGTGACAAAACAGGACCATACAGTAAAAATGAACTGCAATGTCTGAGCATTCTCAAAGGAAAGTCCTATCAGTTGGAGACTTTTACAACTCCTTGTAATACTAAGCTCAGGCAGCATGCTTTAGTGAAAGAAAAAACCTCTATACTTGGTGCCAAGAAATCAACTCCTTTGTAATATATTTCTTCTGTAGGTTTGGACAAATTACTTCATCATATCTCTGTGCTTCAATGTCCTCATCTCTAAAATGGGGAGAGTTAACCTAATATGGAGAAAACATTAGTGCTATACCATACAAATGTAAATTTTTTAAAAAGTAAGTATACTCTAAATCCAAACCCAATGCTCTTTCCACAATACTATTGTGTTATTCACAAACCCAGGAATATTCAAATGCACCAACCTCCAACAAGAAGACAGACTGTTCTCACCTGTCTGTCTGTCTGTCTCTGTCTGTCTCTCTGTCTCTGTCTATGTCTGTCTTTCTGTCACTGTCTCTGTCTCTCTCTCTCTGTCACACACACACACACACATTCTTTTCTAGCTTTCTACAAACATATTTTGATTAACAAAATCTTAAAAGAAAAAAAAATTCCCTTGATCCCCTTATGCTACCATCTTGAACACTTCAACCTCTTAATGAATAAATTCCTAGAGAATGTCATCTTTTAAACTTTTTATATACACACATTACTCATTCTTCTGCCCCTTATATTCTTGCTCCTAATGCACCCTTGAAACTCCTTTCTCAAAGGTTACCTTTTAATATTTAAATCCAATATTCCTCAAATCAAAAATTATGAAGTTCCTCCTGTGTAAGAGGCATTATGCTAAGCACTGAAAATACAAAGAAGGGCAAAAAAAATAACCCCTAACTTCAAGGAGAGCACAGTAATGGGGAAGACAACATGCAAACAACTACCCATAAGAAGCACTGGGTCACAGACTGTCATGAGGAGTAAGGTGTAAGAAGACCAGAAAGGGTTCAGGTTAGAAAGCACTTGGAACGCCTGGCTCTCTGGCTTCTCTGTGATCTCCCTCTGCAGCTCTGTATTCTGCTGATACCCTCTTCTGAATGTTCTCTCTTCCCCTGGATTTCCTGACACTGTTGTGTTGGTTCTACTCCTACTGTGTTTACATTCCTTCTTTGGTTCGTCTTCTACTTATCAGGGACTTGGTTAGTCCCCTTTCCAAGCCTTAATCTACTTATCTGGGTAAAAGTGTTTCTGTTTCACTCATTTTCCTAGAGCATCTGATCTAGCTTTCTTACATTCTGTACTGTATATTACTTATTTGGGCACATTATTTCTTTTATAGATTAGGGCTTCACTTGTGACCTGATTTTTTTTTTTTTTTTTGGCCTAAGAAATTTGCATGTGACTCTGGCTATATAGGTTTATTAAAAAGGTACATAAATCAAACATTTACTGATAATAAGTCCTCATTTTGCAACATCTACAGTCAGTTACATGACCCCTTAGGGAATTGTAACCTTCAGTTTAAGAAGCTTTGTTATAGATTATAAACTTTTGAGGACAGGAACTATCTAAGTTCTTTGCACTGTAGCCTACAAAATAAAATAAAGTTAATACACGTTTGTTAGTATAAACATTTTAATTTTATTTCTGTTTTATTATAGTCTAAGCATATTATTTCTCTACTCAATAAACTTCAGTAGCTTCTTATTACAACTAGAGGGGCAAGGGTATGTTGTCCCTTATAAGCCTCAGTAAAGGTAAACAGAGCTAGTGCAATGAAGGAAATGGAGTTTTATACAGGCATAACAAACTATGATCCTCATGATACACTCTAGGAGGATAACTATTACATGCAAACTATAGTTACCACTGATAATCAGACTAATCCTTCTAAGATTACTGAAGACAAAATATGGGCATTGTAATAACTGGAGGTATTTGAAGCAGTCATTCCCTCAGCTTGGCCATAAAAGTCAAAATAATAGTAGGAGTCTCTGAAACCTAATTCTGTTGTGAGACTTATCATGGCTCCCTTGAGGTTGGGGTCATTCAAGGCATCAAACAAGGCATGAACATCTAGCTATATATTTCTGGGAGAGCAGGGTCTAGAAAACAAAGTGTGCTCATTCATCTTGGCCTTGTTGGAACAGCTTAAAAGTCAAGTCAGCAAGCACTTATTAAGCAAAGACAAAACTAGGCCCTGCCCTCAAAGAGCTTACAATCTAACTGAGGAAATGACAAGTAAACAAATAGGTAGAAACCACATCTATAAAGTAAAAATTGATGATAATCTTGGAGAGGAGATACTAGTGTTTAGGGGAAATGGAAAAGACCGTGCAGAAGATGGAAACCAGAAGACAACTATGTCCAAGGAGCTACGAAACTGAGCACATCCTTTGATCCAGCATGTCTCTACTAGATCTGTATCCCAAAAAGACATTAAGTGATTTACCCAAGGTCATACAACTTTTAAGTGACAATGTGGATTTAAACCAAGATCCTCTGACTCCAAAATACAACTTACTTTTTCACTATACCATGCTGCTTTCAAATTAAATGATAGTCTAAAACCATATCTAAAAAGACCTTTGAACACTAATTAGCTAAAGATGGTGGCGTGTGCTAGGGGTGGGAATGCTAGGATGGGGGCCTGCTGTGCTACAGTCTGTCACTTGCCTAAAGGGCTTCTGGCTTGCAGAAGGCAGGGCCTCACTGGTGGATTGCCCAAGCCCCCTGCTGTGAGATTGGAGCCAGTGGGGTGGCTACAACCACTGTTGTTCTTGGACCTTCTCCCCTCTACCGGAGAGAAGCAGACCTTTCCTGTCTGTCTTTTAAGCTCCTGGATTAATTCTGAGGTTTCCTACTTGTTAGGAGGGGAATTTGGGAGAGCTTCAGTGTTCCTTCCTCAGTCTGTCACCTTGGCACTTTGTCAGGGCAAGGTTAAAATACTAATGAACAAGGAGGGGCAGAGATATTCAAGGAAATGCTCAGAAAAACAACCCTGAATTATAGCACCCAAAGGACATTCTAAATATAGCCCGTCATTGCCTAGGAGACTGAAAGCAGAAGTTGCATTTGATTGTTCATTATTTGCTATCCATCTCTCATGACCCAGAGCTCATAACCCATCTCTAGTTTCCATGACCATTGCAGCGGCTCAAGAAATACCTCTTTTCCCAGACCACTGACTAGTAGTACATTATGTGCTACATTGGTTCTTGTCTTCAATAGCTCCTTAAATCTCACAGAATTCCTGAAGTTATCACAAGTTCAAGTTTTTTCCCAGTAGGATATATGTTCTACAGGGACAGAAACTGTCTCATTATTTTTTGGATCTTTTCCCATGCCTCAACACTCAGCTCAAAGGTTATATAAGATTGACAATCAACACCAGACCACATACCATCCTAGACAGTGAGTTAGCCTAAGACAAAAAGGATCATCAAGTAAATTATGGCCATCTATTACTACAAAACTAATATGGGTATCTGACCTTGAACAAAACATTCCGTCTTCTGACTGGACATTTTCACTGGCTGGCTCTCCCCCAGCCTAAAATTTTTGTCCCCTCCCATCTCAGCCTCCTGATTTCCTTCAATTCCCAGATAAAATCCCACCTTCTATAGGAAGGCTTTTCCAATCTCTGTCTTTCCCTTATTGATTATCACCAACTTAGCTTGTGTAATTCTTATTTGTATATAATTATTTGCAAGTTATCTTCCCCATTAGACTGAGTTTTTGAAATCAGGGACTATTTTTTGCCTTTCTTTGTATGGTTAGCATGGTGCCTGGCAGACGTAAGACTTGATAAATATTTACTGACTGACTGATTGACTGAATTGCATGTTGGAAGAGATTCAGTGGCCAGAGAATTCAATCCATACCTGACAAACAACATTCATTACTACATGCCCAAGATCATCCACAATATGTCCAAACACCTCTGATGAGAGGGATTATGATACAATAGTCTAGGGGCAGTCCTAAGAAAAAAGAAGAAACATCAAATCTAAATTTTCTTCACAATTTCTACATATTGTTTCAAGCCCTCCCCTCTGGGACCAAGCATTCTTCTTTTATCTTAAACAGTATTTTATTTTTCCAAATACATTTAAAGGTAGTTTTCAACATTGATTTTTGTAAGATTTTGTGTTCCAAATTTTTCCTCCTCCTTATTTCTCCCTTCCACAGAAAGCAAACTGATACAGGTTATATATAAACAATCAATTTTAAACATATTTCCCTATGTGTGTCAATACAAAAAAAAACCACAATAAAAGAAAAAAATAACTATAAGAAAGAAAAAGCAAATAAACAAATGGGGGCAAAAAAAGTGAAAATACTATCCTTCGATTTACAGTCTCCATAGTTCTCTCTCTCTGGATGTGCATGGCATTTTTTTCTCAAGTCTATTGGTATTGTCTTGGTTACCACATTGATAAAAGAGCTAGGTTTATCGTCACATGATCTAGGTATTTCTGTAAACAATGATCTGGTGTTGCTCATTTCACTCAGCATCTGTTCATGTCAGTCTCCCCAGACCTCTTTGAAATCATCCTGCTGATCATTTCTTACAGAACAATAATATCCCATCACATTCACATACCATAACTTATTCAGCCATTCTCTAACTGATGGGCATCCACTCAGTTTCCAGTTTCTAGCCACTACAAAGAGGGCTGCCACAAACATTTTTGCTCATGTGGGTCCCTTTCCTTCCTTTAAGATTTCTTTGGGATACAGACCCAGTAGAAACACTGCTGGGTCAAAGAGTATGCAGTTTTATAGTCCTTTAGGCACAGTCCCAAATTGTTCTCCACAATGATTGGATAGTTTTACAACTCCACCAATGGGACCAAGCACCTTCTAATGTCTTTACAATATGACAATTCTTGAGGACAGCAGCCATATCCTCCCTGAATATTTTCTTCCTTGGACTAAAACTTCCCAGTTTCTTCAACCAATTGTTACATGGCATAGATTTAAGACCATTCACTATACTAATGGTCTAGTTTACCAATAGTACCCAGAACTACTGAATCAAACTCCTTATATAAAATCTAATTCTTATATGTAATCTAACTAATATATAATCCATATATATGTGTGTGTATGTATATATATGTAAAATATTCTTATACAATCTAACCATGTCAGGGTGTAACATTATTAACATTTTCTTATTCTCAAAAGCCAAATCTCTACTTAAATAGTTCAAGACAGCAGTAGTTTTTTAGTTTTTGAATAATGTCTTATCATATGTTCAATTTATAGTCAACTGCTATATGTTAAATTTTCAAATATTTTTCTAGACAAATCTCAATCTAATCTTTCCTTTCTCATCTTTGTGCTCATAAAGTTAATTTCTGGAAGCTAAGACTAATATTTTACATCAATCCCTATTAAACTGTATTCTATTTAATTAGGGCAAATTTTCTATTTGGCAGAAATCTTAACCTTTTTCACAGTCTATTAGCCAATATCTCCCAACACGTGTCCCTTCTTTGCCTTTAACCAAATCGATGATAAAAATAAATAAGGCAGAAAAGGGACCATTCTAATGCAGATTTCCTTCTAATTTGGCATAGAAATATTAAGCACTATTCTTTAATTCTAGAAACTCAACCACTTCTGGATATATCTCACAATACTCATAAAAGAATAACAAAAGCAACTTTACCATGTATTTCCAAAAATCTAAGTAAATTCTATGCTTTAGTCTGCCAGTTTAGTAACCCTATCAAAAACTAAAGAACTTACAATTATTCTTGGTCTGTACTGTTCTTGATGAAGCTATGATGGCTCTTTGTGATAACTGCATCTATAGGTTAACTAATCATTCCTTTAACAGCTAGATTGTCCATTTTACTAGAAATAAAAATAAAGTTCAGGAGCCTTTAGTGTGCACGTTTAATTTTTTTTCCTTTTTTTGAAAATTGGAACATTTGCCCTTTTCTGGGCATAACACAACAATTTTCTTATCTTCCAGAATTTTTTGAATTTAATAAAATAGGCAATTTAAAAAAGAACGTACAAAAACAAAACAAATGCAGACAAGATTAGAAGGGAAACAATAAACTGGGAAAACATTTTTACAATCAAAGGTTCTAATAAAGGCCTCATTTCCAATATATAGAGAATTGACTCTAATCTATAAGAAATCAAACCATTCTCCAATTGATAAATGGTCAAAGGATATGAACAGACAATTCTCAGACGAAGAAATTGAAACTATTTATAGACATATGAAAATATGCTCCAAATCATTATTAATCAGAGAAATGCAAATTAAGACAACTCTGAGGTACCACTACACACCTGTCAGATTGGCTAGAATGACAGGGAAAGATAATGGGGAATGTTGGAGGGGATGTGGGAAAACAGGGACACTGATACATTGTTGGTGGAATTGTGAACACATCCAGCCATTCTGGAGAGCAATTTGGAACTATGCTCAAAAAGTTATCAAACTGTGCATACCCGTTGATCCAGCAGTGTTTCTACTGGGCTTATACCCCAAAGAGATACTAAAGAAAGGAAAGGGACCTGTATGTGCCAAAATGTTTGTGGCAGCCCTGTTTGTAGTGGCTAGAAGCTGGAAAATGAAAGGATGTCCATCAATTGGAGAATGGTTGAGTAAATTGTGGTATATGAATGTTATGGAATATTATTGTTCTGTAAGGAATGACCAGCAGGATGAATACAGAGAGGACTGGCGAGACTTACATGAACTGATGCTAAGTGAAATGAGCAGAACCAGGAGATCATCATATACCTCAACAACGATACTGTTTGAGGATGTATTCTGATGGAAGTGGATCTCTTCGATAAAGAGAGCTTTAATTGATCAAAGATGGACAGAAGCAGCTACACCCAGAGAAAGAACACTGGGAAATGAATATAAACTGCTTGCATTTTTGTTTTTCTTCCCGGGTTATTTATACCTTCTGAATTCAATTCTCCCTGTGCAACAAGAAAACTGTTCAGTTCTGCACGCATATATTGTATCTAGGATATACTGTAACCCATTCAACATGTAAAGGACTGCTTGCCATCTGGAGGAAGGGGTGGAGGGAGGGAGGGGAAAAATCGTAACAGAAGTGAATGCAAGGGATAATGCTGTAAAAAATTACCCTGGCATGCATTCTATCAATAAAAAGTTATTTAAAAAAAGAACATACAAGTATTAATTAAGAGTCCATAATATTGAAGGAACTAGGTGGCACAGTGGATAGAGCACCATCCCTGAAGTCAAAAGGACCTGTGTTCAAATCTGGTCTCAGACACTTCCTAGCTGTGTGACCTGGGCAAGTCACTTAACCCTAATCGCCTCAGGGGAAAAAAAAAAAGAATCTACAATATGCAATGTACTCACAATGTATTTTGCATGCTAAATTCTGGGAATGTAGAGAAAAATTAAATGTTACTGACCTCAAAAATAATCTGCCGTTCATCACTTCTGCCAATTTTCTCAGTACCTAAAAATGTAGCTCATTTGGCCAGAAGACCTTACTTTATCTGGGGTGTTGTAAGCTTTTTAAATTTGTAATGTGTGTCTATAATGTATAAAGACATTTGGGCTTGAAGTCAGAAAGACCCATCTTCTTGAGTTCAAATCTGGCCTCTGATACTTTCTAACTATGTGACCCTGGCAAGTCACTTAATCCTATTTGCCTCAATTTCCTTATCTGTAAAATGAACTGGAGAAGGAAACAGCAAACTGTTTCAGTATCTTTGCCAAGAAAACCCCAAATAGGGTCATGAAAAGTCGGGCAAAACTGAAGCAACACAACAATTATTTTTAAAAATGCATCACACACACACATATATGCATATGTGTACATTGGAGACCCCTAAAAATCACTGTTCCACAATGATTGTATAGAATGTTTTCAAAATAGCTACTTCCTGAAAAGTCAATACTACTTGCAATTCTAATGGCTTTCTTCTCTACTTTATTCTTATATATGCTACAGCTGATTTTTCTATGTAAAGATAGCAAATCTTCACTATAGAAAGGGGGAAATATGCCCTTTTTTGGCATCTGATATTTAGTATGGATTGAAGCTTATTTTAATTTTTTTTACCTTTGCTGATGTTTCAAACCATCCCACAAAGCCATTTTCCTTGCAAAACTGGTCCATCTTGAGTCCATTGTTGAGGAGCACATCTTTCCCCTGGTCGCACTTGTTGGCTAAGAGAACTGCTGACACGGGCTTGCCATTAGGGAGGGTTAATTTGGAGTCCAAGTCACTTTTCCACTTTGTCACTGCCTCAAAAGTGGCTGGTCTGGTGACATCGAAGACTATAAATGCTCCCATGGCTTCTCGGTAATAGACCCTTGTCATATTTCCGAATCTTTCTTGGCCTGTCAGAAAAAGCAGAGAGCACACATTTGTAATTTTATTAGAACTCTCTAACTCCCTGGTTGTATACCAGTAGGTTTTCAAAGAGTGATCTACGTATCAAATCTAGAAGTGTACTTTTAAGCACATGAGTTGGAAATAGGCAATTTGTCTGATGGTCAACATCAACAAGTATTTATTAAGCACCAACTATATGCCAGATTATATGCTAAACACTGGTTATAAAAAGAAAGGTAAAAGACAAGCCCCATCCTTAAGAAGCTCACGATGGAGGACAAAACGGATAATTATTTACAAGGTATATACAGGATAGATGAAATCTCAGAAAGAAGGTATGGGCAGTAAGGGGATCTTGTAAAAAGGTGGCGTTTTAGACAAAATGTGAAGGAAAGCAGGGTTGAGGAAAAGAACATCCCAGGAAGGGGGGACAGCCAGTGAAAATGTAGCCTGGTGATGGTGAGAATAGGAAAGAAACAAGTTAGAAAGAGCTTTAAAAGCCCAACAAAGGCTGAAGTAGAGACATGAGGTAGGGAGACTCCACCAGCAGGAATCCAGGTGTGAGGAGATGAGAACCTGCATCAGGATGGTAGCAGTGTCAGAAGAGTCAGACCATGTACCCGGGATGTCTGATAAAGATAAAATGGATAGAAGTAATAGGTTAGATATGGGAGGTAAGAATAAGGAGTGAAGGATGACTCCTAGCTTCGGGTGTGGAATCCAGTCTCATTCTTTGAGGGCGGGTGTATATGTATCTCTTTTCTCTAGATATATTATCTTCCTTAAATATACATATATATAATTTCTCATATCTTTTAATTTAGATATATTATCACATGTTTTACATCTAGATATATTATCTCTCTTAATTATATCTCATATTATTTATTATTCATCTCTCTCATATCTGTTTTATCTCCATCACTGATCTCTAATATCTATCTCTATTATTTTTCATAGCTATCTATTATCTCTCTAATATTTGTTCTTTCTCTCATCAATCTCTCATACCTATTATCTCTTATATGCACCTCTAATATCTCTATCATCAATCTTCTAAGATCAATGTACATGTATATATATATATATATATTATATATATATATATATATATATATATCAATCAGAAGAGATGCAAAGTTCTAGAAAAGTGAGGAGGGGAGAAGGAACTTCTATTAGCTTTTCCTTCAAATTTTTATTTCAGTGCATCTTTATGACTCAACCTGGACAAAAGAATGGAACTCCAGACTGCTTATGAATTCATATGACCTTCCTGAAATGTTAAACTAGAACTTCCAAGTCAATTTACAAAAGCAAGTGCTTAGTATATTTAAGAAACCACGGTCACAAATCATGACATTTCAGAGAGAGAGAGAACAAACATTAAAATATCTTGTCCCTCCTCCTCATGATAAAGATGCTGAACTTGATTGGCAAATGATGCTGCCAAAGACCATCTGGGTAGCAATTTGTAAAATTGAGTTTCTAAAATCTGTGGCTCCAATTGGAATTATTTTTCCATAACACTATGCTGTTTATTACTTCCTGGACTAAGTGATAGATTTCCAGAGTTTGTGCTATAATCAAACACTATAAATCTAATCAGTCTAGTAAAGAGTGAAGAGGACCTGCTAATTATTTACTACTTGTATATGATTCTCCCACCTATGTGTCTTTGTACATGTGACTTACTCACTCTTAGAATTCACTCCTTTCTCATCTCTGCTACTTAGAATCCCTAGCTTCCTTCAAAGAATAGCACAAGGACCACTTCCTGCACAAAAGCTTTTTATTGATAATAGTCATTTTTTAAATTCACTTTGTATTGGTGGTTGTATTAACCTATCTGTGTACAGGCTATAATCCCCTGGAAGAATCAATCCATAAACTTTTATGAAGCACCTACTATGTACCACACACTGTAGGACTCCCTGAATATAAAGATCATGTCATTGCATTCTCTTATGTCCTCCATCAGTCATTTATTTTTGTTGGTCAGTCATTTTCAGTTGCATAAGACTTTTTATGACCCCATTTGGGCAGAGTTACTAGAGTGGTTTACCATTTTCTTTTCCAGCTCATTTATAAGTGAGGAAACTGAGGCAGACAGGATTAAGTGACTTGGCCAGGATCACACAGCTAATAAATGCTTGATGCCAAATTTGTGCTCAGGAAGAGTTTCTATCCGTTGTTTCACCTACACCTATATTGTCAGTATCTACCATAATATCTTGCATACTCTAGGTGAATAATAAATGCATACAAAATGTGACGAACTAAAGAATATCCAATGTGCCAATGTATTCCAGTAAACAAGCATGCTTCAAAAAATTCAGAAAATTGTGAAATGGGCACAGGATAGTCCTGGCAATACTTATTGCAAAGCCTATAACACAAAAGTAATATTTTTGTTTCTGTATTTTTTTATGGCAGTCAATAGAATGATGTGTAGGGCAAGGGGTTGGAGAGGAATCCATTCATATGACACATTACCCTTCGAATGAACTTCTACCTTTTCCAAGTTAGGCCAGGGCTTGTATGTCTGAGTGCAAGTGTGTATGTACTGAAGGACACACTGGTTTCCTTTGATAAAGCTCATCACAGTTGTGACATTTCAGGAAAAACATACAGTCATTCAGAACTCTAATTGCTTCTGGGCTTTTTAATGGTCTTATGATCCATTTCCGTGAACTAATCAGATGAGGGACTAAGTCATGTGTTACTCAATAAGCTCCTTGTGAGGAGGTTTTTCACTTTAAAGTAAGGTGGCCTTTGAGAAGAAAGATTGTGTTTCATAGTATAAGTTTTATTATTTATTTTTTCAGATTGTGAGAATCAAATGCACATCTTTATGTATGTGGGGGATGGGAAGAGTCAAAATACAAATAACTGGTTTTAAGGAGGGAAACTGATTGCTGTGTATTGAGGTCACTGGGCTGGCAGCCTGTGAAGTTTGTCTTTTAAGTTTTTTTAGTAAAGAGGTCACCCTCAAACTACAGACAACATGGATTCTCAAATTTGGCATCAGAGGTTTCGAATAGGAAAGGCTCTCAGAAGTCATTTGATCCATCCTTTACATTTTATATTTGAACAAGCTAAGGGTTCAGGTGAAATGATTATCCTAAGATCAAAGATTTAGTTAAACAACAGCAAAAAAAAAGCATTTAAACTCAGGTTTAAAAAAATCCGTTTTATCCTGCACTCTACTTTGTCCATTCCCTCATCATTTCAATTCAATAATTTAGTCATAAAAACATAAGCATAAAATAAACAAAAAAAAATAAACACAAGTGCCTATATAGTGTGATAGCACCAATATTTGCAAGCTATAATTCCAGATTCTGGTAGAAAAAATAGATGAAAAAAATCACCATCTTCAAAGAGCTTATGTTTTCTATGAAAAATTAAGTTAACACAAAAAGGACAATATGGTCTCTTTTTGTTATTTATTTTCTATGTGCAGGTAAAGATTTGAAGCATGCTGATTATTTGGGAGATGGACTTTTGCTAGATTTAATTTAGTGATTAACCTTCATGATTAAATTATCAAAAATCATTGCACAATGGTCCACTCTTTTATGTAGATACAATCTATATCTGTCTACTACACCATGACAAACACCAGACAATGAAAATATTGGTTTCAGAATTTGTTCCATGAAGGTGAAATATATACTTTAAAAGCACACTTTTAAAATCGTTTGTTTGCTTTTAAATGGTGAACTTACTCTCATTTCTCTTCATTCTTTTTGGATTCAAAGTATATAAACCAACTCATAGTAAGAATCCAAGTTAAAAAAGCTAATTTTTTCAAAAGAATTCAAATAAGTTTGTAATTTTTAATTAGAGTATGAAGTTAATTGTTTTGACAGTTTATAATTGTGTTTTTAAATGCTTTTTATCTTTCACTTAGGTATCTCAAAGTACTTTAATAATTAATGCTTATTCCACTGAGAGAGGATTCTCTCTCTCTTCCATACCAAGAGACACAGGAAAATTGTGATTTTTTAAAAGGTACGTGCCTAATTAGTGGCAAAGGTAATACTAGAATTCTGGATGCTAAGTGCTTGTTTCTAGTTCACAGATACTGATCAAAAATTATAACAATATGTAGTTTAACTCACTAGTGAGCTTTAATAAATATGTAATCAATTGAATAATAAATTTTAAAAATATTTTTAGTCCCCAAGATTTAGTGACTGGCACATAATAGGCCCTTAAAAAATGCTTACTGACTGACTGACCCTCTTCATTTTACAGAAACTGAAGCACAAAAAAAAATAAAGTGATAAAAAACAATAGTTAGCATTTCTGCAATGCAATATATCAACTCCATGAGCTATGGTCAATGGTTTACTAATGTCTTGGCTAGATTGGAAAGCCAAAGTTCTAATCCCTTAACTTAATTCAATGCTCTTTCTACATGCCACTTTGTGAAACTGTTTTGTAAAATTTTGGTTGATGCAGCTAAGAAGAGATAGCATAGGTTATATAAGTAAATTTAGTTGTACATTGAAAACATCCTGAGATATTGCCACCCCTCTATATAAAACAGACTTGTCCTGACATCAAAAGTTTCATTCTAAAAGCAACAAAATTGGACTTCACCACAGGAAAAGGATGGACACCAGGAACATCAATAGCCTTTTTCTCACATATAGCAATGGGATGCAGTGGAAAACAACCTGGCTTTGGGATCACAGCAAATGGATTAACCTTCTGCCTGTGTAACTAGAAAAGTCATTCAATCTCAAAGCCACAGTTTTTTAATCTGAAAAATGAGTTTAGAACCACAGAACTTCTCAAGTCCCAACCAGTACCAGATTTGTGATCCTGTAACCCAAACAATAATCTTTTCGTAATAAAGAGAAACAAAAGTGCAGCTAGAGTGGACTGGATTGGTCTGGAAGGCATGAGACTAGGGTCTCAGTCCCTGTCCTAGCAATTCTTGGCTTGGGCAAGTAATTTAATCTCTCTGGGTCTTCATTTCCTCAGATTGACTATAAAATGTGGAATCGGGGTCCTTCCATTATGGAATAGGGTTACTGTGAGGAAAACAAATTGTATAATACTTGGTCATTGTGACATTATCTTGGAACAAGATTCACTGCATTGAAGGAGGCCTTTGGGATCTCTTTATTCTCCCCACTCAAATCATCAAAGAATCCTAGACGCCAATCTACAAGCCTTTATAAAGTGCTTACTATGTGCTGAGCAACAAGGATGCAAATAAAGACAAAATTAAATTGTTTTAGAGGTGTAGTGAAAAGCTGGTGTCCATTAATAATAGTAGCTTAAAAATATACTGAATAGTATGAGATTTTATGAATTTTAACACAAAAGGCGAGATTTCCATTAATAGTAATCTTTAAAAATTATCAGATTTCAAAATGGATTTTAAAAGATTTTAAACAGATACACATACACCCTTTTAGCTTAAAAGAATTAAGGATGGCTTATTAGATAGAATGATGGCTTTGGAGCCAAGGAGGGTTGTCCTGCCTCTTCCTAGCTACATGACTTTAGAAAGGTCACATTTCTCTGTGCCTTGAGAAAACTTTCTATGACTCAACTATTAAGTCACAGATGACTAGCAAACTTATTCTGAATTAGTATATGGCTGTAAAATATTTGATCTTTGTGAAAATTATTCTGGAACATGATTTACTGAACTGGAGTAGAGCCACTGGGATTTCTCCATCCCCTCCAAAGTCAAAGGATTCTTGGTTTTAATAATCAATAAGTATTTATAAAGTACCATGTACAAAGCTGAAAAATGGGGATGCAAATAAAGTTAAATAGATTTAGAAGTGTATTAAGGTCCTAAAACTTCCCTAAAACTAATAAAACCACAGTTTTTAGTATAGTTTTACATTATTGAATTCAACAAGCATTTATTATATATCAAAATGTAGCAGCCGTGGTGCTAAGTATTAAAAATATAAAAGCAAAAACCATATCATCCCTTATTTGAGAAACTTATGCTCTATTAGGAGAAAATAGTACATATTTAAAAAACAAATACCCTTAAGCAAAAGACGTAAAAAATTAATGGACTTCTTTTTAACAAAACTGATCCTACTTTTTTTGTTCTTACGTACTGGAAATAATGAAATTATAGCTAGAAACTGACCTAGATTTTTCCAGTCTGATTAACTGTGTGGTAACTATTCTGAGTGGTAGAAGGGAAATAGTTGAGATCTGGATGAAATTCCAAGGGAAAAAAAAGACTGATAAAGGAATATTCAGAGAGAAAGGAGGAAATATGATAAAATAACCTTACAAAATCCTGTGGAAGAGAGATTATGAGAAGAGCCTGAGACAAGTCAAGAAGGGTGAGGACTGAGAAAAGATGATCAGATTTGGCAATTAAGAGATTTCTGGTAACTTTAGAAAGAGCAGTTTGTGTTGAATGATGAGGTTGGAAGCCAGAATATGAAGGTGTTGGTAAGTGAGTGGAAGGTGAGAAAATGAACTTGGACTGTAAAAGAAAAGAAAGATGTATTTCCCAGAAATGGTAGGGTCCAGTGAAGATTTATTGAGGATTTTATTAGCAATAGGAAGGAGCTAGGGATAAAGAGAGATTGACAATTAGGAAAACACAGTGAATCTTCCTAATACTGAACCCAGTGCTCAACACACTATGCCAAATAGCTGCCCCACTTACATATAAATATGTATATACAGATATAAGGTGATTTTGAAAGTAAGGCAGGAGGAGCTCTCACAACCAGGACAGACTTCATGTAGTGCTTTGAACTAACTTTACTATGAATCCTGAAAGATGAAGGCAATATATTTTATTTTAGGTATAAGAGGTCACCAATGCAAGAAAATCCAAGTGTCATTTTTGAGGAAACAAGTTCAATTTGGCTGGGCCACAGTGTACATTAAAGGGAGCAATATGTAAGAAAACTGAGAAGGAAGGAAAGCACCAGGTTGCAAAAGGCTATAAATGCCAAGTAGGAGTTTATATTTGATTCTAGAAAAAAATAGGATGTCAAAAAAAGACCTGGCATGTTTAGACTTGCAGTAGGTGAGGGTAATGAGGAAGGGCCTGATCTAGGGTGCTGACAGTGTAAGACAGGAAAAGGGGCAGATGAAAGACATGGCAGGGCTTAATAACTAGCTGGATGTGGGCATGGAAAGAGGAAAGTAAGAGGAAGAAGCAAGCGTGAACCCAGGTCACGAGGAAGATAGATGGTCCTGTCCCTGCTGCAAATACAGAGTGTGGGGGAGGAGCAAGTTTGCAAGGAAGGACAATGGAGACTGAAACTTGTGGACAAACAGCTTGAAATGCCCAGTAGGTCCTTGATGATAGACTAGAGTTCATCAAAGGAAACCTTGACTCTCCTTGAATTTGCTGTCCTTCCATTCTCCATTGAATCCTAGGTATCTAAGTTTCTTAAGCTGGTTGTAATCCCATATGGGGTCTCATAACTGAATGTGGTGGGGGGTGAGAAACTTTGATTTATTATCAGTAAATAATTTGTATAGCTATAAAAACAGAGTCACATAATTTCCCAGCAGAGTCAAGCCTGGAAAAAATTTAAGCCCTGCAGTGTATAATACTACTTCTAGAAGTTCCCTAAGTCATTTATACAATAAAGATGCTCCCTCTTAGCATAAATCAGTAAAAGTAATTCATTTATGCCTAGGAGCTGTGCCTACAAAGAAGCATTTGTCACTTACCATGCATTCCTAACCCATGCATTTAGTATTTTAATTTGCTCTTTCACTCCCTGACAAAAACAGAAAAGAAAGAGAAAGAGAATAAAAGAAAAAGAGAAAGAAAGAAAAAAGGAAGGATGGAAGGAAGGAAGAAAAGAAGAAAGAAGGAAGGAAGGAGGGGGGAAGGAAGGAAGGAAAGAGGGGGGAAGGAAGGAAGGAAGAAAAGAAGAAAGGAGAAAGAGAGGAAAGGAGGGAAGGAAGGAGGGAGGAGGAAAGGAAAGAGGGGAGGGGAGGAAGGAAAGAAGGAAGGAAGAAGGAGAGGAAAGAAGGAAGGAAGGGAGGAAGTAAAGAGGGGAGGAAGAAAAGGAAAGAGGGGAGGGGAGGAAAGGAAATAGGGAGGGGAGGAAGGAAGGAAGAAGGGGAGGAAGGAAGGAAAGAGGGGAGGAAGGAAAGAAGGGGAGGAAGGAGAGAAAGGAAGGAGGGAGGGGAGGAAGGAAGGGAGGAAAGAGGAAAGAAAGGAAGGAAAGAAGGAGGGGAAGAAGGAAGGAAGGAGGAAAGACAGGAAAGAAGGAGGGAGGGCAGGAAGGAAGGAGGGAGGAAAGAAAGGAAGGAAGGAAGGAAGAAGTGAGGGGAGAAAGAAAAGAAGAAAGGAATGAAGGAAGGAAGGAAGGAGGGAGGGAGAGAAGGAGGGAGAAAGGGAAGGAGGGAGGAAGAAAAAGAAAACCATTAACCTGAAAATGTGCATTTTCTATTGATCTGATCTAATGAAAAAAGCCCTGAGAAGGCAAATCAGGAGACTTGGATTCTAGTTCTGCCTTTGACCCTAATTACCAGAGTGTCCTTAAGTTAGTCACATAATACCACTGTTTTGTCATCTGAAAAATAAAGAGGTAGAATCATATGATGTCTCTCTAAAGTTCCTTGCATGCTTCTAAGCCAAGGATGTTAGCCTCTTTGGGCAGTATTCTGTCAATCTCATTCTTTCAGGAATTTAATTGGTTACCAAAAATAAGTAGACAGAGGAGAATTTTTTGAAAGTATTCACAAACAGAATATTTCATTTGTGGCATAAAAATGAGGAAGGATATTAGAATTAGATGTTTGCTAAATAATTAGAATTAGACTATGATTTTCAAAATTCATATACACTCTTGTACACTGCATCTTACCTGATGTTCCCATTTTAGTCCAAAGAAGATTTAAGACAATAATCACTTTTCCTTTGCATAGTTATTATATTTATTATAAAGATTAAAAACACTGAGTTAAGTTAGATAACTTTCCCATGGATTACAGTTATCAAGACTTGAACCCTAGACTCCTGGTTTTAAGTCCAGTGCCCTTTCTACAACATAACTTCTCTATGGGGGATTAATTAAGTTTCTAGCTGCAAAGCCCTTTTGATGGTAATATGAGCTAATTGGGTCAATAAGCATTTATTAAGTGATTACTATACTGTTCATCTTTGAGTCTTCTGGCTCTGTCTGATGCTCATACTCTGAATTAGCAGCTCTGGCTGACACTGACACCAAACAACTGGGCAGAATGGAAATATGATGAATTTTAATAGGGATAAACATAATTAATGTCTCGTATTTGAGTTGAAAAAAGCAAGTAACTAGACAGAAGTTCATATGAAAAATACCTTGCAGTTCTAATCAATTTAAAGTTCAATATTAACAATGTGACATGGCAGCCAGAAAAAGCGAATGAGATCTTGGGCTATATGATTAGTCCAGTTGTTTTAGTCTTACCCGACTTTTCATGGTTCCATTTGGGGTTTCTTGGTGGAGATACTGGAGTTTTGTACCATTTCCTTTTTTATCTCCTTTTACAGATGAAGAAACTGAGGCAAACAGAGTCAAGTCAGACTCTCTGTGACCTTATTTGGGCTTTTCTTGGCAAAAATACTGGATTTGCAGTTTCTTTCTCCTGTTCATTTAAGATATGAGTAAGTGAGACAGTTAAGTGATGTGCCTTGGGTCACTAGTAAGTATCTGAGATCACATTTTAAGTCAGGAAGATAAGTCTTCCTGATTCTAAGGTCAGAACTTGATCTACTGCACTACCTAGCTAGCCCATGATAATTTACAGTTTTTTATATGTTGTTTTCTCCTTGAGAGTACAGGCTCCTTGAGATCAGGGATTGTTTTTTTTTTTTTCCCCTTTAGATTCCCAGTGCTTTGTATAGTACCTAATAGTCACTGACACAATGACTTAATAATAAATGTTTACGGACTGACTGCCCAGTCCTATATGTCAAAAGTAAAGCAATGGGAAGAAGCTAAAATTTTAGGTTTAATTTAAGGAAAAGCTTCCTAACAAAGAGCTCTCCTGAACAAGAATAAGCTATATCAGGAGGCTCTGGGTTGTGACCTTAGTGAAGGGCTTCAGAAGTATGTATCTTTTGTCAGATATGTGGACAATGAGGTGATTCTGTAAATCTATAAATTCTTCATTCCATTCCCTTGGTTGTGACTCCACCAAATTATTCTTCTAGTTCTCAGGTCCTCAAGTAAAGAGGAGAGCTTTTCTATTTTACTAAATAAAACTGATTCTATCAAAGATGCATATCACCACAGTAGAAATCACTGTCTAAAGCAATAGATTTCTTATTAGACTATTTTTCTTATGCATAATGCAAAGAGTTTGAAAAGGGCTTCTAACAAATTATTGGTTTCTTAAGACCAGGAAACTCAATTGGATTCAAAATTCATCTGTAAGATACTGATCACAGTCCTCCATATATTCTTATTCTGTGTGGGGAAAAGGGAGGGACTGGACCTGTGGTTTCATCACAGTAAGAAGTTCTTGGTGAGGAAACTCCCTCTATAAAAACAGTCAGCAAATGAGTCTTAGAAAGTATGCATACTTGGTTCCAGAATTGGAGCCGGTATACCTGGAGAAGGAAGCTGAAACTGGGTTTTCCAGGATCCAAGCTCAGATCCCTAGCCACTGTACAGAGCAAGTGGCAATCACAAGTTGTGGCTGATCACCTATGGTGAAAGAAAACTCATTCCTTAAAAAAGGTCCAGAAAGCACCACTGCTTAATTCTTCACATATGCTTTCCAGGGTATTAAACTTGATACTGTAGGCCTGCATTAGACCTTATTTCTATAAAATCAATGAATCTTTGAATTGGAATCTTACCTAAATCATGACTCTCATCCCCTACAAAGACCACCAGAGGTGAAGAACTCATTACTTCTTTCCAATCTTCCATACCTCAGGCAACCTATCTCATTTCTGGACAGCTCTCATTGTTTGGATGTTTTCCTTATGATGGCCTGAGAGCAGCTTGTCCATAATTATCAATCACCATTACTATTAAGTATTATCATACATACTAAATTAGTGCACCTAGTCCCTTAATATGGAAATAAGTTGTATTCTTTATGCCAAATAGTTGTTTCCTACTGTTTTTCTATACCTCATAGCATCTAGTCCAATATTAGATAAACAGTATGAGTCCTTCATGGATTAAATAAAGGAATAAGGAAGCAATGTTGCACAGTGAAACTCCCTGCTTTGCTACTAGTAAGAAATTCCAACTCACCGCATTTTTTTTTTGTTTTCTTTGTCTGATATTATCTTTCTTCTTCTCGCTCTCAGCCTCCCACATTCTTTCAAGTCCAAAATATAATTCCATCTCCTACAGGAAGGCCTTTCCCAACTTCTTTTAATCTTTGTGCCTTCCCTCTTAATTTTCCTACCTATCCTACATATTGCTTGTTGATATGTTTGCTGTCTGCCCCACTAGACTGTGAGTTCCTTGAAGGTAAGGATTTTTTTTGCCTCCTTTTGTTTCCTCAATACTTAGCATGATACCTGGCTCTGGAGGGGAAAGTGAGACAGGTGACCTGCTCAGCCTTCCCTTCCTCCAATCCAATTCACTTCCACTTCATAGCAATTCCTCCCCAACATTATGGACCTCTTCCAGAACAAAGAGGAAACAGCTTAGCACAATGTCTGGCCCATAGTTGGCACTTAATAAATGTTTGTTCATTTAATGAATGAATGAATGCCTATTAGACCAAGAGGAAGGAAAGCTCTGGTTTTGAATTTCACCTTAATTCTTACTAGCTGTATGGCTTCGACCATAAGTCCCCTACTGGCTATCCCCCACCCCTAGCTAGAATACTCTGCCTACTCATGTCTACCTTCTGGTTTCACTGACTTTCTGCTGGTCTCCACTAAAACAAAAAAGTTTCTGTGAGAATCAAATGAGATAATATTTGTAAGTCTTATAAGCTTGGTACTTAGTATATGCTTAGTAAATGCTGATTTCTTTTCTTGAAGCAGTATTTTTGCCATTCTGATTGTAAAGATGAAGTAAGTAAGGTGGATTTTTGAAACTCACAAAACTGTGGCACAATTTGAATTTCTACTAGCATTGCTCATTTATGAAAATAGACTATTTTTCTTTCCAAGAGATACTTGGGGGATTGTAAGTGGTCTATTTTCATCCCCTGTTCTTATGCTAATTCTCTCTGATGCAAGCTCAAGTTCTCTTATTGAGTCTAGGAGCTGCCCCAATCATGTAGAATTAAAATAAAAACTGAAGTAAGCAAATCATCAGAGAAGGGTAATGCGGTTAGACCAATCCCAGACAGTCTGTGGAACTCATCGTGAAACTTAAGGTAAACTTTATATAACATACAGGCATATATTATTAACATCTTATTCCCCAGAATCTCAGATACACTCTACAGATAACCGTATTCCACCATCTGGGGGTTCTATTTTCATTTCTTCAACATGCCAAGGGAATTCTGGAATAAAATACTTCCTCTGTATAGAGATTGTTTCATTTTCTGTTTCTACCCCTAGCACTCAGCATAGCGCTTGCCTAAGGTTTTATATAAGGTCAGTTAATCAACAGGATCTTGGAAATGATCTAAATCTAGCCCATTCCACTTCATTAAAAATAAACTTGAGACAAACTTGATTTAAAATAAACTTGAGATTTAAGAGGAGCAGGTCTGATCCTAGAGCCCAGAACTTCTAAATCCTAGAAAAATATGCATTCATTTCTCTAATGATAACTCTTCACATTTATACATACAAACACACACGTAAACTCTTAAAGCCCTTTTCTGACTCCCAGACCTGCAAGGTACATAGTGTAAATTTTATCATTCTCATTATAAATGAGGGTATTAATGCTCAGAAGAGTTCAATGATTATCCCAGGCCCATCCAGGTGAAACATAGAGGCAGTTACCTGCTCCATTGGGTGCAGTGCTTCTTCACAAGGAGTCAGGAAGACTTGAATTAAAACCTACTTCACACATTTTTACTAGCTACAAGATCCTGGGTAAGTTACTTTCTGCCTACCTCAGTTTCTTCCCCTATACAATGAGGATAATTATAGAACATGCTTCTCAGGACTGCAATAAAGATCAAATAGGATAACATTTGCAAAGCATTTTGCAAACCTCCAAGCATTATATAAATGCTAGCTACTATGGTCATTATTATATGAATCCCAGACTCTGGGTTCCAAATCGAATCCGCACGCAGCTAATATTTCCATGTTTAGGAGAAGGTTTGCACACTGAAGAGATGAACGTTAAGTGCCAGTTTGTTTGGATTCTCAAGCTTTAACACCTTTGGAGGCTTAAGAACATCACAAAAAAGTAATAAAACTTTTGAAATGTAAGATAATGATCCAAAAATCAAGCTTGGGGTCTCCCTAGCCCAGTATTTTTGATAGTGACAACTTCAGATGTGTCTTGAGAAGGAGTAGACAACTTGAATTTCAACAAAAATGTCTCAAAACATCTTAATTTCCTTCCATAGGAAATGTGACCTGCTCGCCTAAACTGCAGAACAAGGTCTCAATTCTCCATAGCCCAAGCTTTGGAACAGGTCAGAAGGACAGCCCAGAGAAAATTCAAAGATAATTAACCCCAACTGTGCTATCTCCAATTCCATAATTGTATGGTCTTTCAAGAACTCATTCCATACATTATTTCTTCACACTTTAAAGAAAGATATATCTCACACCCTGGATTTTATAAATCTGAATTCAGAAATTTCTGCACATATTAGATAGCAAGTAACCTATGAATGAAGTGCCCAAGGGAAGGAAATGTGGGTGCAATGGAAACAGTACTGACTGATGCCATTTCCAAAACTTTTGAGCTATGTAATATGAGCAAATCACTGCATCCTACAGAAGGAACTTAGATTATCTTAAGATAACAATTTGGAATGCTCAAAAAGTTATCAAACTGTGCATACCCTTTGATCCAGCAGCGTTATTACTGGGCTTATATCCCAAAGAGATCATAAAGAAGGGAAAGGGATTTGTAAGTGCACGAATGTTTGTGGCAGCCCTGTTTGTAGTGGCCAGAAACTGGAAACTGAATGGATGCCCATCAATTGGAGAAGGGCTGAATAAATTGTGGTATATGAATATTATGGAATATTATTGTTCGGTAAGAAATGACCAACAGAATGATTTCAGAAAGGCTTGGAAAGACTTACCCGAACTGATGCTGAGTGAAACGAGCAGGGCCAGGAGATCATTATATGCTTTAACAACAATACTATATGATGAACAAATTCTGATGGACCTGGCCATCCTCAGCAATGAGATGAACCAAATCAGTTCCAATGGAGCAGGAATGAACTGAACCAGCTACACCCAGGGAAAGAACTCTGGGAGATGACTAAGAACCATTACATTGAATTCCAAATCCCTATATTTTTGCCCACCTGCATTTTGGATTTCCTTCACAGGCTAATTGTATAATATTTCAGAGTCCGATTCTTTTTGTACAGCAAAATAACAATTTGGTCATGTTTACTTATTGTGTATCTAATTTATACTTTAATATATTTAAGATCTACTGGTCATCCTGCCATCTGGGTGAGGGAGTGGGGAGAAGGAGGGGAAAAATTGGAACAAGAGGTTTGGCAATTGTCAATGCTGTAAAGTTACCCATACATATAAGCTGTAAATAAAAGGCTATTAAAATAAAATTTAAAAAAATATCTTAAGACTCAAATAACAGGATGTAGGATCATTGATAAGGATCACTGAGGTCATTTCATCCAACTCCCTCATATTACATTTAAAGAAACTGAGACCCAGAAAGTTAACTGGTTTGTACAGATCACAGACTTGTGAAGTATTATAATCAGTAAGTATTTGAGTAGTAGAGGACAAGAATCCAGGTCCCCCTCAAATCAGTCTTCTTTCCACTGAAGCATATGTGTACATCCACAAACAAAGATACACTGGCACAAAACACATGTACTCTCCTATATATATCTAGCATTGTAAAAGAACTGTGTACAAGTATGGTGAGAAAACTGATTTCAATGGGGGAGGTCAGAGAAGGCTTTTTGCAGAGGCTACACTGAAGAAAGGGTTAGAATGTGAACAGGGGAAGATGAAGAAAAAGCAGAAAGAGAGATGAAGCTACTCATTCAATAGTAATTTACTTAAGTACTTGGGACTCAGCATTTTCAACACTTAAATGGATGGATATGTTTTCCAGATTCACTCTATTGTGTTTATGAAAATCCCTACCTAAAAAAAATTTAGCCTTTGAAAAAGACACAAGGGCCACTTAAGTGTTATTTAGTTTAGCCTGATTCAATCCCCCCTCAGTTGCTCTACCTGTTCCCCAAGGATTATGACACATGTTAACATGATATTAAAATTGTTTAACAATTTCCCCAAACAAAAAAACCCCACCTACTCAATAAAATGTTTATTGCCTACTCTGATGGAGTGGATCAACCTAAGAATTTTTCTGCTGGTGATCTCTAGGATCTGGAATGTACTGAAAATTTCCAAAGCAAGTTCCATCCTCATTTAATAAAAATTTTGGCAGTCATTAATATTAACTTCATAGAATTATAATAAGAGATAGTATCTCTATATTAATTTAAAGTTTTCAAAGCATTTTACAAACATTAACTCATTTGATCCTTCACAACAACCAGTGAGGTTGGTGCAATTATTATCCCTCTCTCATGGATGAGAAAATTAGAGCTAAGAAAGACCTGCCATGGGCAATACAGCCAGCAGGGGCCTGAAGAAAACTTTGAACTCGGTTTTCCACAGGAGCAGTCCTTCATTCTAGCCACTGTACCACCCAGCTGCAGTTATAGAATGTTCGTTTCAAGCTACCCTAGAACACCAAAAGGTGACATGGCTGTCTCCCATATCTGGAATGCTTTCTCCCTCTCCATTCCAACAGACCTCTTCTGGCTTCCTTTACGTCCCAACTAAAATCCCATCTGCTACAGGAATTCCAACTCCTCTTAGAGCCAGTGCTTTCTCTTTGTTAACTATTCCTATTTATCCTGAATAGACTTGTTTCATAGATATTTGTTTGCATTTTTTCTTCTCTATTAGATAGTAAGGTCCTCGAGGGCAAGAACTGTCTATTCCTTCTTTTTGCATTCTCAGAGCTTAGCATAGTGTCTGGCACACAGTTGGTGGCCAATAAAGGTTTATTAAATTGAATTAAATGAAGAATAATCAGAACTTGCAAGAACATTAGAGGCCTTATACAATTATACAACCTCAAAGCTGGAAAGGACCTTAACTGAAACTCAAGCTTCTCAAACTTTGGTTCATGACCCCATATGAGGTCTTATAAGTAAATATGGGGGTTGAGAACTTTTGATTTGTTATCAGTAGATATTTGTTTGGTCTATCTTTTTATATACCTATATACCTGAGGTCATGGAAAATTTATCAGCTTAAAAGAAATCATGAGACAAGTCATGATCTAGAATAATGATGTCACATTGAAATATACAAAAAAGGGCCGCAAAACCATATATAAAGATCCCCTCTAGGTATTGAGAATGCAAGTTTATTGAATGTAGGGACTATCTAGCATGCTTTTATTTCCAGCTCCAGTCATTAACACAGTTGTCTAGCTCATAGTAAAGATGATCTGGTTATGTGATATGAGTAAATTACAACCATTGAGAATCTCAGTTTCCTCATCTATAATCTGGGGATTATAATATTCACATTACCAAGTTCAAGACAAATAAGAATGGCTGAAAAAACTAGTATTAAACTCAAAGTACAAATAGTTGGGCAATTAAGTGAATATAGCTCAGGGCCTGGAGTCAGCAAGATTAGGGTTCAAATGTGAATTCAGACACTTAGAAGCTGAGTGTAAACCTACAGGCAAGTTCCTTAATCTTTGTTTGATCTCAGTTTCCTCAACTGTAAAATGGGGATAATAATAACATCTACCTCCTAGGATCGTTGTGAGGATCAAAAGAGAATATCTGCATAAAAAATGAAAGGGTTTTTGCATAGAACTTGGCACTTAGGCACCATAAATAGTCTAATTCCCTTCCAAAATTGATGTGAAGTTCAAACAATGTAACAGTGAAAATTTGATATATAAATGATAGCTGATATTATTATTACATAAATATTAGATAAGTAACTGTGTTCAGATGTTTGAAGGGCTCTGCAAGGAACCTGAGAGTCATTAATCCAATTTTTAAGTCCTTAGTCATTTTGCAGAGGGCCAACTGACTTGCCCAAAGTCACATGATGAGCAAATTGGATTTGATCATGCTTTCCTCTCCAACTCTACCTCCACAACCAATGGTTTTCTCACAGAGCTGTATCTGCCAAAATGAACAAACCAGTTCTCTGCTAGTTATGAACAATGGGTAGAAATTGCAAAAAAAGGGAAATTTAGATAAACACTAGCTAATTCACGCTTCAGGAGAGAGTGGGCTCCTCCCTATAGTAAATCTTCAAAGGCAAGATGATCACTTAGTAGCTGACATAATGCTTTGAAAGCTAGCTTTATCTAAACTTCCCTATAGTTACTGTTATTCCCATTTTACACATGAAAAAAAAAAAAAAAACTGGAGCTCATCTGGCCCGAAAGCTTAGAGACAGGTTACAAAATACAAGCACTATCCACTGAGGTAGGAATACTGGAAAGGATTTATTTTTTCAATTATGAATTGAATGTAATTCAATTCTGACTCTAATCTCTACTCCTTAGCCATATGGCCTTGGTACAGTAGTAAATTTACCTGAGTCCCATTTCTGTAACTAACTGACTAACTTCTGTAACTAACATGGAAATACAATAAGAATTGTTACTTGTTACCTCCCCACTGCTGGGGATCATTATAAATAAAACTTTTTTTTAAAAGATGTGTGAGCATTAAAGTTTAGGTGATGGCATTGGGCCTATGAGACAGGGGGATCTGACAGACTTCCTCTGATAGACCAACTGGGATGACTATGGGTGGGATACTAATCTGTCTCAGTGTCCCAAGAAACTAATTCTCTACGACTAAGTTACACACATCAGCTTCCAGGATGGAAAGCGTGTCTACACTGGAAACATTCCTCACAGATGGAATCAGAGTTCCAGACCAAAAGTGAAATCAAAACAAGTAAAACAAAAAATAAATTGGAAGCTAGTAATACTGTCCAAGCACAAGGTAGTTAACTCTGGTGACACTTCCATGCAAATGTTTGGTTCATCCTTTAAATTATTGCCCCTTATCACTTGGATTCCATGCCAGCAAATTCAATTGCTTTAATAGTTTTATTCCATTATGTTCCTTAGATGCCTGGTTAAGGTGGCAATGATTTCTGTCCACAGAACTCAAAGTGTTCTTCCAAATTTTTTTTTAATAATTGTTTTCACCTTAACCCCCTCCTCACACATCCCTATGCAGATTACTCCCAGATCTATATATCTAGCTTTAGTCCCTCCTCATTGCTTCAGTATCAGAGGATCACCAACCAACTAGGCATTTCAATATGGATGTCTTAGAGACATCTTCAACCCCAAATATACAAAACAGAACTCAGGATCTTGCCCCTAAAACCAACCCCTCATCTAAACTTCTCTATGTCTTTTGAAGGTACTATCATTTTCCCAGTCTCCCAGAATTGTAATCTTGATGTTATCATAGGCCTTCCGACTCTCCCTCATTCCACATAGATTAATTGCCTTTATATCTCCATAGCATCACTCACATTCAACTTTTTCTCTCTATTTACACAGCTACTGCCCTTATCACCTCAAGATCAATGGTGTCACACTCAACATGGTCACTAAGCATACACAGGGATCATTCTTGCTTCATATTGACTTGTTACTGTTTTTATTGTATTTTTATTTATTTTGTTAAATAGTTCCCAATTACATTTTAATCTGGTTATATTACTCTAGGGAGTTATGGGTCTCATGTAGCCCTAGGCAATATAAATATTAATAAATATAATAAAATATTTGACAACTCTAACCTAGATTATTTCACAATTAATTGGTCTTCTGGTCCCTTCTCCAGTTCTTTCTTCACATGTAGTTTAAATGATTTTCCTTAAGCTTGAATCTATCCCTGTGATCCTCTAAGCAATACACTATTGTAGATCCCTATTGCCTCCAAGATAAAATATAAAAAACCATGTTTAACTTTGAAAGCCTAGCTTTCCAGGTTCACAACTATCACTCTCCCTTCTGGACTGAGCAATATAATCAAACATTCCCTTTTTAACCTGTGCTTCATAGAATGTCTTCCTTATCATGTTAATTGCCATCTAGGAAAGGTGGTGAAGAGAAGGAGGGGAAAAGTTGGAACAGAAGTTTTTGCAAGGGTCAATGTTGAAAAATTACCCATGCATATGTTTTGTCAATAAAAAGGTATTTTAAAAAAAGAATCATGTTAAGCAGGACCTTTTACTGGAAGCTTTTCTTGCTCCTCCCCCAGTAGTGTTCTCCCTTCGTAAGAACCCTGTATTTGATTACCCATTTGTCCCCTTTACGTTTATTCTGCATATTCTTATATATAGACTTGCCCCCTTAGAATTTAGGCTTCCTGAGAGTAGAAATTATTTGATTTTTTGTATAGATAGTAGAGTGCCAGCGCTGGAATCAAGAAAATCTGAGTTAAATTTGGCTTTGATACTAGCTGTATGATGTTGGGCAAGTCATTAAACCCACTTACCTCATTACTTTTGTTCCTTTGTTATTTTGAGAGGCAATTGGGGTTAAGTGACTTGCCTAGGGTCACATAACTAGGAAGTGTTAAGTGTCTGAGGCTAGATTTGAACTTAAGTCTTCCTAACTTCAGGGCCAGTGCTCTATCCCCTATTCCTCATTCCTAATATGAGGTAATAATAGCACCTACCTCCCAAGGTTTTTTGAGGATCAAATGATCTTAGCATAGTAGCATGTCTATGAATATAATTATATATGCACACATATGTACATAATCATATCTATATATTTACATATATGTATATAATCATGCATTGCATATATGCCTATATAATTAGTTACATGTGCATATGTGTACACCCATGATTATATGCATACACACACATGAATGCATGTATATATGTCTATGTGTGTGCAGATGCATATATCAATGTTAACTTTATTATTACTTTTTTCCTCCATACCTACTACAATTCCTGGCACATGGCACTTAGAAAATACTTGTTGATTAACTGAAAAACAATCTTTGTGCAAATCTAGGATTGTTAGTTTGGATTAGGCATGTCCTACTACACTCACTCACATAAATTTACTGATAAAGACCAGATAACCATTCAAGAGATTTATAGGCAAATGCTAAGCACTCAGAATGATTTCTACAAGTTTTAGGTACTAAAGTGTCAGAACTTGAATCTACAACTTAAGTGGAATTTGTAGAATCACATTAAAGTGTAACTAAAAGGAACGTAGGAAAAAAAGTAAGAGGAAAACTTAAATAGAGAGAGATCCAAATCTCCAAAGAGGTGATAGGTTGTTCTCATTGAAGGTCTTCAAGCAAAGCTGAATGACCAACTTGTTCCACATATTGTACTCCAGGCCTCTAGCTGCTTAGGAAACCTCACAGTAATGGAGGATTAGGGATGGGCAGGGGGAAAGAATGCCTTAATTCGGTTATTCTACTTTACAGAGGGAATCTTTATATTTAGATAGTTTGGGCTAAATGTTCCTAGGGGTCTCTTCTTGTTGAGATTCTGAGATCTGTAAAAACCTCATTGTTGCCCCAGACCCTAATTCTGGACTTAAGAGAACAAAACCCACTTGTATTTTAAAAGATGCCCCCAAAAATCTTATTTTCCTAATCTCTGCATATGAAGTTCTTCGGCTGAGGCAATAAATCCATGACTGGTTGTGACAGCAGGCCAAGGCATGCCTTCAGAATTTGCCTCGAAAGTATTTTCAGTCAAGTCTTGCCAAGTTTTTTAAAGTAAAAAATGAAAAATTTTTTTCTAGCAACTCCTATCTCCCTGACTTAACTGGTATTTTAATCTTTAATAGCTGGGTACACATAAAATTAACAGCCCAGTCTAAAGATGCAAGGGTTGACTTTTCTACCTAAAGCACCCGATGAAAAAGGCTAAGCAGGAACTGGATAAGCCTGACACAGTTTCATCCTAATTCCAGAAACAAAATGCAGGTCAAGGCTGGCTCTCCCAGTCTTGAGGACAGCTAGCCATTTTCAACAGAGTGGGCCAGTTCCCCCTCCCTTCCACTGGCTCACCCTCCTGCAGTCTGTCAGTCACTGTCATGGGGCAGAAGGCCCTTGGGGAGCAACTCAAAGGGGAAAATATGAGCAAACAAGGGGCAAGTGAGGGGAGGAGGTGGAGGGGAAAGAGGATTATATCTCAGGCCTGGGTTTCTCCCAGTGGTACAGGAGGACCAGGAGCAAAAAGTCTCTGATTTCCAGAATTTGTAAACCTGAAAGAGAAAAGAGAAAGAGAGGGAAAGAGGGGGAGAGAAAGAGTGGTGGGAGAAGGGGAAGGAAAGAGAGGAAGGAGGAAAGGAGAGGGCAAGGGAAAGAAAGGAGGGGGAGAGGGACACCTGAGTGACGAAAAGAAAGGAAGACAGGAAAGTGAGAGGGAGAAGGAGAGGAGGAGCAAGGAGAGAGAGGAGAGATGCATTTGTGGACATATATAAATACATATGATGTACACATGTATATTTGTCAGTATGCATGTGTGTATACATGCATTTGTGCATATGGATATATTGATATATACACATTCAAGTAATGTTGAAATTTATTTTGCTTGACTATGCAGGTTTATTGCAAGGGTCTTTTTCCCTCGAGAAGGCGAGGATTGGGCGGAGGGGTGGGGGAGGGGCGGGAGAAGAGGAGATTTTTCTTATTTGAAACATAAATATGAACGTTTAATTTGAAAATGAGAACCCCCTAACGCCCCAGAAAACGGGAACGTCTAGAAAATTTGGCTGAAGCAAACTAAGAATGAAGTGACTTAAGTCCTCTTTGCCTAAGTTAGAGTTGAGGAAACTTTTTGTCTCTCCTCCGCCAAGTTCTGCACCAAACTCTCCGAAGCTGCGCAGGCAGAGGCCTCCCAGTGCCCGGGGATTAGTTGACTTAGCTGGGCCGCATAAACCCGCGCTTGGCTCCCGGGGGCAGAGCCTGGGCCCCAAGGCTGGGCCGCACTCACCCGCGATGTCCCAGAGCTGCAGGCGCACGACGGTCTCCGGGTCCCACTGGAGCACCTTCAAGGCGAAGTCCACCCCGATGGTGGCCCGGTAGTGGGAGGAGAAGTTCTGGTGCACATAGCGCTTGATGATGCTGGTCTTGCCCACGCCCAGGTCGCCGATCACCAGCAGCTTGTAGAGATGCTCCCGCGGCTGGCTCTCCATCGTACTTGTGCGCCCCTGGCCGCGCGCGCCGATCGCATGCCCCGCGCACCCGGCCCAGGAGGGGCGCAGCCCGGGACAGACCGCGGCGTGCGTGGGCGCGTGGGAGGGAGAGTGTGCGCGCCTTAGAGAGCGAGACTGCTCCCCCAGAGAAGCCGCGGGAGGAAGGGAAAAGGAACAGGGAGGGGAGAGGAGGCGGGGCAGGCAGGGCTCCGCGCCCCGGGACCGCCCTGCCTACCCGGGGGCTTAAGGCGGTTTAAAAAGCAAAACTCAGCCTCGTCTCAAGTAGAGGTGAATGGCGCGGAGAAAGGGGGGAGGGGAGGGCGCGGAGAAAGGGGGGGCGGAAGGGGGAGGGGGAGGAAAGGGAGGAGAGGGCGCGGAGAAAGGGGAAGAGTAGCAGCACCTCAGGAGATTATGGAGAGGGTGGTGGGTAATTGAGGAGGTTCTTAAACGCAAAAGAACCAGGAATAGAAACCCCAGAAACTTTCCTCTTTTATTCATCTTTCTGCCTCCCCTTCTCCCAAACTCCATTAAAGACCTCATCGGATGCCCCACTGTGGCTGGGAGGTGACTTTGTGTGGGGGAGGGGGGACAGGGCGCTGCCATCTTCTCCCTAGGCTGAGCTGAATTTAATTTGCAAGCCCTTGAAGATGTGTCTTCAAACTCTATTCTGTCAGATTTCTAGGAGTGTTATTTCCTTGGTGGAATACCAACGGTTCACCGACTGCTGACAAGTTGCTAATCAAAGTTTCCTTCTTCTCGAGAGATAAGTAGACAGTGTGACTCATTTTGGTTTTTGAAAAATAAAATACTAAAGTTCCCACAGAGCGGGATTTCTAATCCTTAATCCAAACTGCGTTATAGTAAGCAAATAATCTCACATTTTTCTATACCATTCTATAAATGTAGGTGACAGTGCTGACACGGCAGGTGGTGTTAATTAAAATAATTAGGAATTCTTTTGTAAGCTTAAACTTTGTTCAGTCTTTAGAACTCTTTGTGATCCCATTTGGTATTTTCTTGGTAGTTTGCCATTTCCTTCTCCAGCCCATCTTACAGATAAAGAAATTGAGGCAAACCGCATTTAAATGTGTTGTTCAGAGTAACATAACTGAGGCAAGATCTGAACTCAGAAAAAATGAGCTTTTCTAATTCCACCCTGGCACGCAATCCTATGCACCCCCAGTAAATGCAATCAATTAATCCTACGTTTCTTAATAAGATATATTCTTCATTGCCTCCGTAATTCACTTCTTTGTCTATGGGTTTACTAAGTTGTATTATCTTTGCCAAAATGAGAGATCCAAGGAATTATTCCTTAGACTTAGTAAGTTCTTGGCTATTAATAAGAAATGTCAGGAGACAGGTATGAAATAGTGCATAGAGGGCTGGTTTTAGAGGAACAACTGAGTTTAACTTGCCTCTAATGTTAGCTATATAACCAAGCACAAGTCTTCTAGGTTAGAAGACTCAATGAACTCTACAATTTTCAAAAATTAAGTTAATGCAGTTCAGTTATTGATATGGGTCTGTGGAGGCAGTTTCTTTCCTGAGAGCTGTCTACACCAGTGAAATCACTGTCCTGATGTGAGAGGGGGGAAATGTTTTAAATAGTAGCCAGAGAATAATAATAATAATAACAAAAAGATAATGATAATAATAGATATTTGTAGAGTGCTCTGCAGTTTACAAAGCACCTCATGTTTTTGATGTGGAGGAAGGAATGACAAGAGCAAAGGTTTGAACAATTTTGTGTAAGAAGATGGGGCCAGTTCTGCTTAAATTAATACCATTATTATTGGGGTAGTTAAAAAAAAACACTAAGCTTAAAAACTGCCCTTTCTAAAAACCATTACATAGTTATCAGATGTGATATACCACTAGCACATAAAACTGCCCCAGATCACTATTTTAATAGAAAGTCATGGCAACTTTAAAATGGTGTTAACCTATTTTTGCTTGAAGTAGTTATTATCCTTTTATCCAGTTAGCGATCTGGCAATGAATGCTCTTCCCTACTTGTCTGGGACCTGTTCTAACTTGCTTTGCAGATATCTGTCTTGGATGCAGGGTTCCAATAGGGACTGTCAAACAGGAAATGACTTTTGTTTTATCTGTGAAGAAGGAAGCAATGATTGTGGTTGCAAAAACTCTAAAGGAATGATTACAGACATTGTTGAAGATTTAAATTAGGTAAGCTCTTCTACAGAAAGCGAAAGGAGAAGTATTTACTTTTGACAACTCAATACTGAATTGTAGGATGGAACCTGAAATTATGGGCAAATGTTGCAATTTTGTTTTTAAGGGGGAAATTTAGGTTTGATGTATGCAGAACTTTTCAAATTGGGACTATTCAAAAGTGGAATGGACTGCCTCAGGAAGTATTGAGTTTACCCTCACTTCTTGGAGCAAAGACAGATGACTGCTTGATACACAACTTCACAGAGAGGATTCTTGTTCCTATGTGGATTGGTATATTAGGTACTAAATTTCTTATATCTCTTAAAATTCAATGGAAGGCATAGAATATTCCCCAAATTTATTTTTAGCAACAATTTTGATCTCCACTAAACATTTTTGTTGTTTTTGAGATGATTATTTTCCCCTCATATTAATAATTAGTGAATTAGGGCCATGATTTTTTCAGAAGCAATAGGTTGTTCAGTCTCTGAAGGACATTGCTAATTATGAAGTTGAATTTTGCTTTCCCCCTTAACCTTGTTCAGATCCCACCCTTACAAAGAATTTAATCTAATGTGGAGAAGCCCAATGTGCTCTACACAGGTATGAGTAATTGTAATTTTTATAATCATTGTAATATTCATTCTTCTTGTTAGTTATTTTTTAATTTTTTTCTCTAGTCACATGTAAAAAAGCAATATTTTGGGAGATTTTGCATACACATTCTTTTTTTACATATTTTCTTATGAATCATATTGGGAGAGAAAAATCAGAACAATAGGAAATATGAGAGGGGGAAAAACAGAAAAAAATATATAAGTGAATATAACATATGTTGATTTAAACTCAGTCTCCATAGTTCCTCTGGATGCAGATAGTGTTTTTCATTCAGAGTTTGTTGGAATTGCCTTGTATCATTGAACAACTGAGAAGAACCAAGTCTGCCAAAGTTGATAATTGCACAATCTTGTTCAATGTTTTTCTGGTTCTGCTCGTTTCAGTCAGCATCAGTTCATGTAAATCTTTTCAGGCCATTCTAAAGTCAGTCTTCATCATTTTTATAGAACAATAATATTAATCCATTATCTTCATATACAATAACCTATTCAACTATTCCACAGTCAATGGGCATCTACTCATTTTCCAATTCTTTGCCACCACAAAAAGAACTGCTACAAATGTTTTTGCATATCTGGGTCTTTTTCCCTCTTTTATTTCTTTGGGATACAGACCCAGTAGTAGCACAGCTGGATCAAAAGGTATGCACAGTTTTATAGCCATTTGGGCATAGTTCCAGATTGCTCTCCAGAATGGTTGGATCATTTCACAACTTCAGCAACAATGCATTAGTATCCCAGTTTTCCCACATCCCTTCCAACATTTATTATGTTTTCCTGTCATCTTAGCCAATCTAAGAAATGTGAGGAGGTATCTCAGAGTTGTTTTAATTTGAAATTTTCTAATTAATAATAACTTAGAGCATTTTAAACTATAAACGTTAACTATAATTTAAAAAATTTTTTATAATTCTTTATACTTTTTGTGAGGCAATTAAGGTTAAGTGACTTGTCCAACGTTACACAACTAGCAGCAAGTGTCAAGTCTACATTTGAACTCAAGTCCTCCTGACTCCAGGTATGGCGCTTTATCCACCATGCAATCTGGCTGACCATCTTCTCATCAGTTGTTAACCAGAATTGATTGCCAGCCATAGAAACAGTTATTCTTCTAAGAGTACATAAACTGTGAGACTTTCTTCATGATTTGTCTTTGGCATTCAAGAGTATTATTGACCCATGAATCCTCTGCCATTTAGTTATGTAATCTCTGATAATTCAATTAGCCTCTCAGAACCTCAGTTTCATCTATAAAATGAGAGGGTAGACAAGATTTTTGCTAAGGTCCCTTCTAGCTCTAAATTCTATCATCTTTTTCAAATGACAGGTTTGTATAGTAGAACCAGATCTAGAGAAAGGAGTTCTCATTCCAACTTTGTCTTTTGGGGGAAATCATTTAAACTCACTTTCCTCATCTTTAAAAATGGAAATAATAATATTTATTCCCTGCTCATTTCACTCCCTGATCAGCTCTACTTCCTCACCAGTCTTGTCTACTTCTGTTCTGGTCCTGCCCTCCTCACGGATGAATCCTTGGCCTGAATGACCATGTCTGGAGGAACTCCAGCCACACTTGCCTCATTCCTAGATTGTCACATTCTGTATTGCTGGACTTCCCCACCAGCATTACCACTGGGTGGGCACTCTTTGCTCTCTCCTTGCTTTCTCTTGTTTTTGTTATGTTTTCTAATGACTTGTAATCTCCTTTAAAATAAGGATCATCTCATTCTTTTGTTTTTGTATTCTTAGCATTTAGCACATAAGTGCTTTAAAATTCTGTTTATTACCTATCTACTTATCTATCATTAATCTATCTATCTATCACCTATCTATTTATCTATCATTCTTTCATGAACAGCACAGTGGATAGAATCAGTCAGTCCTGACTTGGAGTCAGGAAGGCTTATCTTTCTGAATTCAAATCTGGTCTCAGACCCATACTAGCTGTGTAACTTCAAAAAAGTCACATAATCCTGTTTGCCTCATTTCCTGAGTTGGAGAAGATACTGACCTTAAATGAAATCATAAAGAGTTGGACATGATTGAAAACAAAACAACAAAATTATTTCATAATGATATTGTGAGAATCAAATGAGAGAATATATTTGATAAAAGTCCTCTGTGACCATAAAGTGTCATCTGGGTATAGATATTGTTATTATTATTATTACTATCACAAGTTGTTTATACTTTTAAACGTCATCTTAAGCTCACTTTCTTTTCTCTTGTCAACCCACTAAATAAGAGTGGCAATTAGGAATGAAATGATCCAAATTCAGATATCTAGAAGTTGAAAAGGGGATTAAAAGATAGCTCAGAAACTATCATTGGCCCACCAAGAGCTGAGTTGATTCTACTTCCATTTTGAGAAGACTTAGGAATTTAGGGAAGCATTAAATAGAGATGGGAAGTAATTAAGGCTGAAGGTGATAAGTCCAACCTGTGTGATAACATAGATAAAGTAGCAAGACAGATAAATGTCATGTTTAGTAATTGAATCCCAGTGTCAGAAGAAAATTCCTACATTTTCAAACTGAAAGACACCTTAGAAATCATCCCTTGTAGATCTTAAAGGAGGGAAAGGGACCTCACATGTGCAAAAATGTTTGTGGCAGCCCTTTTTGTAGTGGCAAGAAACTGGAAACTAAGTGGATGCTCATCAGTTGGGCTGAATAAGTTATTGTATATGGATGTTATAGAATACTATTGTTCTGTAAGAAACAACCAGCAAGATGATTTCAGAGAGGCCTGGAAAGACTTACATGAACTGATGCTGAGTGAAATGAGCAGAACCAGGAGATCATTGTACACTGCAACAACAAGACTATACGACGATCATTTCTGATGGACGTGGCTCTCTTCAACAATGAGATTATTCAAACCAGTTCCACTTGTTCAGTGATGAAGAGAGCCATCTACATCCAGAGAGAGGACTGTGGGAACTGAAAGTGGATAACAACATAGCATTCTCACTCTTTCTGTTGATGTTTGCTTACATTTTGTTTTCTTTCCGTTTTTTTTTTTCCTTCTTGATCCAATTTTTCTTGTGCAGCAAAATAACTGTATAAATATATATATACATATATTGGATTTAACATATATTTAAACATTTTTAACATGTATTGGACTACCTGCCATCTAGGGGAAGGAATGGGGGGGGGAAGGAGGGAAATATTTGGAACAAAAGGTTTTGCAAGGGTCAGTGTTGAAAAATTACCCATGCATATATTTTGTAAATAAAAAGCTTTAATAAAATTTAAAAAAGAAATCATCTCTTCTAACCATCTTGTTCTACATATCCAAAAACTAAGGTCCAAAGAGCTTGGGTCACACATGTAGTAATGTTAGCTATTATTTCTAACTAGCCAAAACATGAACATTTAAGAAGGTAGGGAGAAGGAAAAGGAATAAGTATGTATTAAGCTCATAGTATGTGCCAGGCACTGTGCTGAATTCTTTGCATATATCTCATTTGCTCCTTACAACATCTATGATATAGGTAGTTAATATGCCCATTTTATAGTTCAAGAAACTGAGGCAGACCTAAATTAAGTGAATTGCCTAGGGTCACACAGCTAGTAAAAGATAATATTTGAATTTCTGTCTTTCTGACAATAGGCCAAGTAAATAATCACACTTCTGACTCTTAGATTCGCTGCTTCAGACCAGGTTGAGCTCATGTATTTTGTTTTACAGGAAACCTTTCCAGATCCCTGTATTTCTCAGTTCTTTCTTCTTCCTTAAACTTTAATGGATATACTTAGCTATTTCTATAATCTATGTTTCTCTTTCCTCCCCCCCCACATTGGAATGCAAGTTCTTTAGGATAAAAGTGGTTTTCTTTTTGTCTGTATCCCCAGAGTTTAGCACAGAGCTTTGTGCACATAATAAAGATTGATGGGATTGGTATTGGATTAGTGTCAATAGGCAGCTCACATAATCAATGCAATATGAATTCACAGAAGGAAGAAGGCATAGACTGAGACAGGGAGGGGCAGGTAAAAAGAGAAAACCTCACAGATGACATGAATCTTAAAGGGAAAGGTGGGAGTCAGAGAAGCATAAAAGAGGGAATAAGACTTGGAGGGAAGCCATTGCAAGAACAAAGAATAAAATGATAAAAATATTGGAGATATTTTGTCATAAATAAACCTGAACTCAACAGAAAATTTAGCAGATAGGAGTCAACATCAAAAACTAATTTCAAGGGACTCAATAAGGACAAGCCATTTATCTTTTATATATGGAAATATAAATCATATGTCTAAGATTGTCTTTATTAATTGGGTAGTCAAAAAAAAAGATTAGTGTAGATCTGAGTATGCTATGATTCTGAAAAGCAAAACTGTAGAAAATAGGTAAAAACAGTAATTATGTTATGCAAATGAGGTACAAAAGAAAGAACTGACATAGAGGAATTAGTGGAGAAGGGCTGGTAGTTCTGAAATACTACTCATATCGGGGATGGGTTAAAGAGGGAACAATACACATATAGGGATATAGGGATAGCAGAATGTGTAGAATAAAGGGAGTGGGATAATCTATATAAGTTAATGGAAAAAGGATAAAGAGGGAGGGAAAGAGTAGAGAAAGAAAACTCGAGGGATTTTTTTTTGGGAGGAAAGTTAAAAAAAAGAAAACAAAGAAAAAAAAAAGAAATGTTAGAGATGGAAGAAATGAGATCAGCCATTTAGGACAATCCCCTAATTTTACAAATGAAGAAATTGAGAATATGAGAGGTAAAGTGATTTATCACATCCATAATGATGGTTAGTGGTAGAGCCCAGACTAGAATTGAAGTGTCCAAGTCCAGCAATCATTTTTAAAACAAACTGCCAACCTATTTTCAGCAGAGTATTTTAACAGGAAAGAAGTAGGAGATAAAAGTATAAAAGTAAAATGGGAACCTTATTGTAGAGGCTTTAATGCTAGGCTGGTGAATGTAGTCTTTTATTGAGAATGGAGAACTATTTCATGTTTTTCTTTAAAATGACATCGTGAAACCATTTTTAGGATAATTAATCATCCTACAGTATGTAAATTGGACCAAAAATAGGAAAGATCAGAGGCAAGCTGAACAACTAAGGCTGATGCAATAGTTCAATCATAAGATGATAAAAATCTGAAGTAGTAGTAGAGTCAGTTTGAAAGGAAAGGAAGGGATTTGTGTGAGAGATTTTAAGGGAAGAATCAACAGGTATTGTTCACTGGATAGATATATAGGTAAAGGAGAATGAGGAAGCAAAGATCATAAAATTGGAAAGCTTCCTAGATTTAAGGTTTTAGACCTGGCTCTGAACATTACTAACCTTGGGACCAGAGGTAAGTTCTTTATCTCCTGAGGAGCGTCAGTTTTTTCATCTTCCAAATGGTGATAATATTCACTCTGATCTCACTAGATTATGGTAGGAAAATGCTTTATAAGCTTTAAACTGTTGTTTATGTGTGAATTGCCATCTAGTCCAATTTCTCACCACATTTATTGAACAATTACTAATAAAATACCTACTCTCTACAAACTACTTTCCTAGCATTGGACAAGATACACGGTGAAAATAATATAGGCCACCATACATTTACAAAGTTCACCGTGGAGAAAGAGAATTAGACATAAATATAAATATCTATATATAAATAATACATAAATAAGTAAATATATAAATAATAGCCAACATTACCTGACAAGTGCAATAGGGAGCCACAGGAAGTTTCCTGTGAAGGCCTAGGCTTAAATAAGGACCAGGGAAGCTTCTTGGAGAAGATGATAAGCTGGGTTTTAAGGACAAATAGGCAAAGAAAGATAAGGCAGAAGTTTTTGGTGTAGGAAAAAGTCATGGACATAGGCATATGAGTACATGACATATTCAGGCAGCAGAGAGCAGACTAGTTTGACTGGATCATCAGGTACATAAAACTTAGCAATGTAAGATAAGATTGGAAGGCTTGTATGTAAAAGACCGAACAAAGGTGAGAATATGAAGATTGCCAGGCAGAGGCGTGGCAGGATTAAATTCATAATTAAGAAAGATTATTCTGGTAGCAATAGGAGGGACACTACAGAATTTCCAAGCTTCTTGGCATGGAAGTGTGATGTCCAACTTTAAAATAAATAGGGAAGCCAGGAAGGAAGCAATTTTGGTGGCACAAGAGAACGAGTTTGATTTTGGAGATATCTGGGTTCAAGTGATAGTATTGATGCTTTATAAGAATCTCCTCAGAGGTAAGAATCACTCTAGGTTAGAACAAATCTTGTCTGACTGGTTGGATGGTGTTGCACTGATTGTGCCACCCATAAAGCGAGCACAGTAACTCCTGGGATTAGTAGGATCAAGATAAGGAATTTCCCCAGAAACAAAGGAAGTAAAACCTAAAAACACAAGACATAGAACTTTAACTATCTCCAGACCTGGCAATGAGACAGTGCCATCTTTGGGACCCTTCAGAATGCAGAGGGAAGTCCTAGAGGCTTTAGGGTATTAGAAAGGAAATGGTCACAGGGTCTGCAATTAGGGAAGCTAGCACCTCATAGAGAACAAAGAAAAGTAACTGTAACATATAAAACTTCAATCCTCCTGCTTCTCCCCTTCTTCTCCTCCTCATTTTCTTTCCCCTTTCTTTCCCCCCTTCTCTTTCTAAAATTTCATAAACAAAAACATTTTATGGAAATTCCTTTTCTCTCTTCTTTTATAAATACCTATATAATATCCTCAATTTTTTTCTCCTGGTCCATGAAACCTAAATACTTATTAACTAACCCTCTATAGAAACCATTTGCTAGCACCTTGTATATACTTAAGAAAGTGCTGGACCAAATTTTGTTAATGCAGATTAAACTTGAAATGGTGTCCTGCACACTTGCCTCCCCCCCACCCAGAGCTAGTTATTAAAATTTGCTAGTTTGTTGCTGCCGCTCATCTCAGTTTATCTCAATTATCTCCCACAAAATGTCTCAAAACAAAATTATTTTGCTATATTCGCTAACTATAGAGATAGACTGGTATAATGGATAAAGAGGTAGCTTATGAGTCAGGAAGTTATGTGTTCAAATCCTGCCTTTGACATACTGGTTTTCTGAAGTTGGGCAAGGTTTTTAACATCTGTGTCCACAGGCAACTCTATAAGACTAAGTTACAGAGAATGTACCATTCTATCTTAGTAGAGGACATTTCTTACAAAATTCTTTATGCTGATGACATCCCAGGGCAAGTAAGGGGCTGGGGGAGGGGGAGCGGGAGATGATGATACATTCTTCACAGTGCTTTTAAGAAAAGTCTCAGGTCATGGCGATTTAAAAAAAAAAAACAGTAAAGAGGGTTAGAATGAGTTCAATGATGAAAATAAAGTTTACAAATACATTCGTTAAAATAGGGAAAATAAAGCAGACAAAAACTCCAATAATACTGCATAATAAATCAGGAAGTTCCAATCCAAGCCATTTACTCAAATATGAATTTGCCCAAATCATTAATTCTTTCTATACTTCAATGATCTCATAGTCCCTAGAGATGTTGGGTCATTATGGGCCAATTTGGAAAGGTATCAGGTAGTTTAGAAGCAGGGAAGAATGTTATTTGGGAAGGAACATCCCCACAGGGGAGTGGAATTATGAAAGGATTGATATAGGAAGATTAGCTTGAATAGCAAAAGAGACTAGGAATCGGAGTATAACATAAAGACACTAAATAGCCAGGAGAGATTTGTTGGAAAGCCTTGACTCTGACTTCCATTTGGTGGAAAAGCTCTATGGAGCAGTTACAGGATTCAGAGCAAGGGAGTAACATAATTCAAATGTCACCTGGGGAAGATAAGCCTAACAGCTGTATAGGCCTGAGATTGGAATAGGAAACTTTGCTCCATTAGGCAAAGAGGAGAGAGAGAAATCAAAACAAGACTGAATCTATTACCGTGTAGACAAGGGTCTCTTCCTTTAATGCAGTTGTTTCCAAAATGGCAGAACAGAAAGGGAGTTCCCTTTGAAGCTATGGCTCTAAAGGGCCCAAGGTTTGACCTCAGGGGTTGTGTACCAGAGAATTGAAGGCTGAGAAGCTGTTACATCCCACCCACCCTGGATGACCAATTGTGAGCTTCATCTTCAGCACAACCACACTTATTCTTCACCCTTTGTAGCCTTACACTGTCATACCCTACCTCCTCCCCCTGTGGTCCAGTTCCAAATTTCTCTTTCTAAGCTAATATTGGTCTCCAAGGACAATAGTAACCTAATCCCAACCAAATATTCATTGTGCCATTGGGAAAATTTCTCTCTTTCCCTAGCCTCCACCAAATATAAAAAGATTTATAGAGATAATGATTAAAAAATCTGTAACTGAAGTCCAGGCTACCAAAGGAATCCTATTTCTGTATTTATCCTTATTTCATCTACTTATGATCACTACATTCAGAGTTGGATGAGGTCTCATTACTTTAAAGCATTTGTACATGCCTGGAGCTTCCTTCATCTATCTCATTATCAAAACCCCTGCAACTCAGCCTTTCCAAGGCCATCCAGAACAAACCCACTTAGTTCTGGGCAGAGTTGGTTACCTGACACTATCATTCATGTGGCTTTGTTTTAGACTTCATATAATCTTCAATATCTTCTCTCCAATATATTTCTATTTCTATACTGCCAATAAACTAGATCAACTACGAGGCTCAGCTATTTTGAAACTCAAGACCAAATTGGCAAAAAAAAAAAAAAAAGAAAGAAAAAGAAAAAGAAAATAGATAAAGTGAAATTTTCAAAAATAATGATAATAATTTCTGACATTTTTGTAAGGACTTGGCATGAATTATCTCACTTGAGCCTTGCCAAACTCCATGAAGTAAGTGCTACAATTATTATAATTTTTTTTATTTTACAGATGGGCAAACTGAGAAAGAAAGTACTTGATTCATCCATGGTGACAAAGGAACATAGCACCTCACAGAGAACAAAAAACAAGTACAGCTATAATTGTAGGGTCTTACTGATCCTTTAAATCTGCCATTCTGTCCAATGGATTACATTGGATTAGTTTAGTGCTAGATTTATGGCTAAAACAGACTTTAGGAGATCATCTAGTTCAACTACCTCATTTTGCAAATGAAGAATGAAGACACAGTTGAGACAAACTACTTGAGCGAAGATTTGAACCAAGGTCTGTTGGAATCCTTACAAACTGCTAACTAATTAGAGTTGATCTAATCTTACAAGAAGATGTTTTGGGCAGAACCTGAAACAAGGTACTAAGTAGAACTAATTAATACAAGGCTTGTGTTCACACCTTTACTCATTGGAGTTCACAAGTATGGGAGTTTCACAAAGTAAACTTTGTAACTTTATAAGTTCACACCTCCCTTGAAGCTCTTTGGGCCAGAGAGCACTATGGGAGAAAACCCACAATCCCTATCTTGAAGGAGCATAAATAGAGCTTCAATGGGCCAGTCAAAGAAGTTCTTCAGAGTGAAGAATTTCACTCTGAGATTTCAGCGGAATTACGCCAGAAGCCCTCTCTCCGAGGCAAGGCAGAATATTTTCCACTTGGATGGCTGGTGGCAGAAGAAGAGTTTTCAGAGGAAGAAGCTACAAGTCGAGAGTTCAGTGGACAACCAGATTCATCTTCATCTCACACCACTGTGGTAGGTGGCTGGGCTCCTGCACAGCCCCCACTGAGACCAAGCTGGTCTGAAAGACTCACCAGAAAGCTAGCCAAGCCCCAAGTGAAGAAAACAAGAGATTCATTCCATCTCTGTGCTGGTTGGAGGCTGAAGAAAGTAGAGGCAGAGGCTGAAGGACAGAATCCTTTGGATTTGGAGACATTCGGAGGGAGCTCTTGGAACCAAGCAGAGAGATAGACCTCTAAGCTAACCGGGCTATATTGGAGATAATAAAAGATCTGAACTTTTATCACCTGGCTGTGTTTTGAGAAGAAAAAGCTCACCACAAAGGTTTTTTGGAGAAAAAGCTCTAAATCTAACATACTTTCCACTGTATAATACTGTCATAGGATTGAATGTCATCTCATCGTGGCAAGAAACTGAAAACTGAGTGGATGCTCATCCGTTGGAGAATGTCTGAATAAGTTATTCTATATGAATGTTATAGAATATTATTGTTCTGTAAGAAATGACCAGCAGGGTGATTTCAGAGAGACTTGGAGAGACTTACATGAACTGATGCTAAGTGAAACAAGCAGAACCAGGATATCATTGTACACAGCAACAATAAGCATATGATGATCAATTCTGATGGACGTGACTCTTTCCAACATTGAAACAGTTCAGACCAATTCCAATGATCTTGTGATGAAAAGAGCCATCGACACTCAGGGGGAGGATTGCGATAACTGAGTGTGGATCACAACATAATATTCTCACTCTTTTTGTTATTCACTTGCATTTTGTTTTCTTACTCTTTTTCTTTCTGTTTTGATCTGATTTTTCTTGTGGAGCAAAGGAATTATATAAATGTTTATACATATTGGATTTTTCATATTTTAATATGTATACCATATATCAAATTGCTTGCCATCTAGGGGAGGGAGTGGGGGGAAGGAGGGGAAAATCTAAAACACAAGACTATGCAAGAGTCAATGTCGAAAAATTATCCATGCATATGTTTTGAAATTTAAAAGCTTTAAAAATAAAAAAGGAAAAAAATGTCATTTCGTCTATACATGATTTAGGCAAGGACCAATTGGAAGAAACATGAAAGAAAAATATTCACTTTCCTCAATCTTTTGTCTTTTCCTCACTCACTGTCTTTTCCTTTTTCTTACAGAGGGTTCTGTAGGGTTTTCTTATATCCTTATTGGATTATAGAACTATAAAAAAATTCTTTAAGATCATTGTTTCTAACATTTTTATCTTAAAATTAAGGAAACTGAAGTCCCAAAGAGAAGTGATGAGACCAGGGTCAGAAAATTGATTCATTGTTAGGAATTCACACAAAATATAGTGTTCTTTTCAGTCTACAACAATAATAGGTGGTAGAAGGAAATTAAAGCCTTTTAAATACTGGGGTGCTACTCCCTTTCCTTCTAGTTATTGGGAAATTTGGATTTTGTTGTTGTTGTTGTTGTTGTTGTTGTTGTTGTTGTTGTTGTTGTTGTTGTTTGCTTTCCATAAAGCCTTTTGTTGCTTCTTTGAAACTGCCCCACAATGTTGCTCATTCTGCCCTCTGGGCCAAAAAGATTAAGTTTTATTTCACTCCTGCAAAAAAAAACCCTTCAAATACCAAACTTAAAGACTTGAAATCTTTTTCAATACCTTCCTCCCCATCCTGTGTCTCTTTTCTAGGGTAACCATTCTTTAACAGTCTTAATTTGGAATTCATCACTAAAATGTCAGCCTCCCTGAACACCAGGCCCACTTCATATCCCAGTGCTTATTGTCCAAGTATCTCCAGATCCTAGATCCTCTGAATGGCAAAAGCAAAACAAAACACAATCTTTTCCTTCTGTAGCAAATGGAAGGAGGTTTGTCTTAATTAGAGCTGTGGCCCTGCAGAACTTGATCAGAACAGCTACTGAAACACACGCCTTGTTTGAATCTTAGAAAATTCCATGCTCAGGAAACTCAGAAGAGCCTCCAAGAAGTCACCTTGAAGAAGAACAGGGCAGCCAGTATCTTACAGCTCATGGTAACAGGACCACATTCTCTCCTCTCTTGCAAAGAACCTATTTTTCAGCTAAGAGATTAGGAAAGTGTTTTCCTTCTTGCAGAGAAAGAAATAGGTCAAATAAAGAATAATTGAAGATGAAGGAGATTTTTCACAGTTTCAACTAGGCTAAGAAGATTACATATATTCTAACTATAATCATGGTTGTAGATTTATTGCCAGTTAAGGTTCACACTGAAGTCACAAGTCATTAGAAGCTTATTCACTTCAGAGAGGCATTAGCCCTTCTTCTTATCTTCTAGTTACTAATTAGTTAGCTTCTCTCTAATTTTTATGGGACTGGAAATTTTAAAGACAAAGGAAGATGGTTTACTTGTTTAGTGACATACTCATCAAACTGCCAAAAATATTTCATAGAGCTAGAAAAAATAGTAACAAAATTCATCCGGGAGAATAAAATATCAAGAGTATCAAGGCAATTAATGAAAAGAAAATTCAAAGGATGGTGGCCTAGCAGTACCAGACCTAAAACTTTTATTAAAGCATCAGTCATTAAAAGAATTTGGTGCTGACAGATCAACATCAAATCAGTCAAAATCAGATAGATGATCAGTGGAATAGATTAGATACACATGGCACAATAATCAATGACAATAGTAACCTAGTGTTTGATAAATCCCCAAACTCTAGCATCTGGGATAAAAACTCATTAAATGGCGGGGAAAACTGGAAAATAATATGTCAGAAACTCAGCATAGACCTACATCCCATGCCCCATAATAAAATAAAATCAAATTGATCCTGATTTGGGTGTAAAGAATGATACCATAAGCAAATTAGAATAGCAAGGGATAGTTTACATATCAGATCTTTGGGAAGGGAGGGATTTATAATCAAAGAACTAGAGAACATTATAAAATGCAAAATGGACAATTTTGGTGACATTAAATTAAAAAGTTTTGCACAAGCAAACCCAACACAAGATTTAAAAGGAAGTACAAAACTGGGAAAAACATTTTTATAGCCAATTTTTCTGATAAAGATCTCATTTCTAAAATAAATAAAGAAATTTATAAAAATACAAATCATTCCCCAATTGATAAATGATAAAAGAATATGAACAATTTTCAGATGTAGAAATTAAAGCCAGCTATAGTCATACAAAAAAAATGCTCTAAATCACTATTTATTAGAGAAATGCAAATTAAAACAACTCTGAGATGCCATTTCACACTGTTCGTATTGGCTAAAATAACAGGAAAACATAATGATAATTGTTGAAGGGGATGTGGGAAAACTGGGATACTACTGCATTGTTGGAGTTATTAAATGATCAATTCATTCTGAAGAGCAATTTGGAACTATACCTAAAGAGCTATAAAACTGCATATGCTTTGATCCAGCAGTGTCACTACTGGGTCTATATACCAAAGAGATCATAAAAGAGGGGGAAAAGACTCACATGTACCAAAGTTTTTGTGGCTGATCTTTTTGTAATGACAAGTGGGTGTCCATCAAGTGGGGAATCATATGTGAAAGTAATGGGATATTATTGTTTTGTAAAAATGATAAAACAGACTGATTTTAGAAAGGCTGGAAAGATTTACATAAACTGATGCTGAGCAAAACAAGCAGGACCAGGAGAACAATGTATACAGTAACAACAAGATTATGTGATGAGTGGGGCATATAGGTGGTGCAGTGGGTAGAGCACCAGCCCTGAAGTCAGAAGGATCTGAGTTCAAAAATCTCAGACATTTAACACTCCCTTAACCCACCTAACAGTGGGTTAGTCACTTAACCCCAAATGTCTCAGAAAAAAAAAAGTGTATGTGATGAGCAATTAGAAAAGATTTGGTTCTTCCCAACAGTTCAGTGATCTAAAGTAATCCCAATAAACTTTGAATAGAAAATCCTATCTGCATCCAGAAAAAGAATTATGGAGACTGAATATAAACAACAATGCTATGCTTATTTTTTTTCTCTTGTGGTTTTTCCCTTTTGTTCTGGTTTTTCTTTCCCAACATGATTCATAAATAAATGTTTATAAAAGTGAATATACATATATAACCAGAAAAAATAAGGAAAGAATCAAACCATGAAAAGTTTTTACAGTTGGTCCCAATAGTCTATATATCCACCCAGCTAGAACCAGTTGCCATATTTTATATAATTAAAACTTTGAATAGGACAAATTTAAATACATGCTACCTCTTCACTTATTCATGGGACCTGACTATAGTTTGATTTAGATAAAGAAGACTTTCACTGCTCTGAGTAAAACGACACCTACTTTATGGGTGTTGAATTGAATCAAGATCATAGATTTTGAAGTGAAAGGTATTTTAGAGATTATTAGTCCAAACCTCTCATTTTTCTGAGGAAAAATTAAGGCCTAGCGATTAACTTGTCTAAGTCCATACAGGAACAGAGTAGCAGAAGGAAGATTCGAATCCAGATCTTTCAACCTCTAACTCTATCTTTCTTGTACAGGAGTACACTGTGCTCTAGTGAAAAGAGTATTTGATTTGAAAACAAAAGTTCTTAGCTTTCAGTTCTACTAATCCATGTGATATAAAAGCAATTATTTATTTTCTTTGGGCCATGGAAGGTTTCCCAATTTCACTTGTTTAGATAAGATAAATCAATTTGGTTAAAAGAATAAATAAATCCAAAGGCAAATCAGTATAAGGCTTTGGTAATTGTTGCCTTTGGGTCTAAGTTAAGCTTTTAAATGCAGAATCATCAATATTTCAATGAAAAAATCTATCCTATTTCTTTTCTTCACCATATTACTTGTAAAGTGTGATACTAAAGAAATAAATATTTTAGGAATAAATAATATCACTAAAATTGCTTTAGAAACCAAATCAACACTGATTCTTCTAAAAATGATTAGTGTCAGTATATTTGTTTCTCAAAGAGTCAGACCCTTCACCTAAAATACTAGTTAACAAAATATCTTCATGGTAGTTTGAATATTTTTAACACATGTTAATGCTAATTGATTAGTTGCCCATTACTTTGTACTTAATACTTTTTATCTTCAGTATTTCAAGGCATTTCATACATTAAAATTCAAGCATTTAAAACAGATATATATGTATGTATGTATTATGTATTTTTTCACACATTAATTAAAGTTCAAAGGTTTAAAAAAAACACACACACACACATATGTAATTAAAGATTTAAGTCAGGGTGATATGCAGCTGAAACATTCTGGAGTGAGTGAAGGAGAGTAAAACTAACCTATATTATATATAATAACCTATATTAGAGTTCTATGGTTGGGAGTCTCCTATTTAAAACACTAAATTAACATGTCTTTTCATTTCATAGAAGCTCTAGAATTGATTTAGTTATATTTCTTCCCTAGTTGTTTTATTAGATGAATTTGATTATTCATAATTGATACCACTTATGCCTTAGGAAAACCAAACTCTGCAGATGTCATTCAAATATAGCTGACCCAATATAATTAAAGATGTGACTTGTTAAATAATTTGAAATTAAAATTAAATTATTATAGAACTAATGGTTAGTTAGCCAGACTATGCATTGTGGAACCTTCAGATGATCTGGAATCTCTGAACATTTCCTTAAGGAAATAAATGTTCTTGAAGTGATACAGTATATTGGGGCAAACACAGAATTCATAGTCAAAGAATCTCAGTTTGAACCCTGATTTTATTCATTACCTTTGAACAAGGTACCCCTGATGTTGATGATGGGTCCCTAGCCCTTGTCTCCAGAATTTCCTCTCCCCAAAAGCAAAATTGCATATTTAGATAAGGACTGTAGAGCAGTAAACCCTGATCTGTTGCCAGAACTTTGCTAACATAGGACATTCCAAAAACCTTTATCCTGTCTCCTTAATTGATTATCATTCCAGCTCCTTTATTGACCTTTGTAAAAGCCACGTGCTAACTTCTTTACTTGATGACATCCTGGAGATAATATGGAGATAATAATTCAGGCACTACCTTCCACATGATATTATTTAAAGGTTTATTAAACTACAATGCATTATATAAATAGGTGGTATTATAATGGTTCAAGATAATGATGATGCTTATTGCTGAAGGTAAAGGTACAGGATAGAATGGAATCGAGTTAATTAATTTCCAATTAATATATATCATTGCTTTCAGGAGAGTGTCATATATGTGTCCTGTCATAATAGTCACTTTAAACTTGTGTTGTCTTTGCTTTCCTGACTTGGACAGTTAGTCACATTTAATGCTTCCTATATATATTGGCACTAAATTCAGTTAATCTAGAATATTTACTGTGAACAGGGACAGTTGATCAATGAATAAACATTTATCAGGTTTCTTCTATATGCCAAGTACTGTGATTAAAAAGAGATATAAGACAGTCATTGCCTTTCAGGGAGCTTACAATCTAATAGGGGAGAGAATACAAAAACAAATATATACAAAGCAAACCATATACAGGATAATTAGGAAGGATCTGCTACTTCAATTTCAAAGATTTTTTTAATTCCCTCATTTAGGTGTCCCATTCGACAGTACAGATTATAACTTTTTTGTACCTTAAGAGAAAGTCGTTATTTGTAGCAGTGGCCAAAAATGGGGGAATGAAAGCATTTCATGGCGCATCTCAAGGTAAACATCTCTAATCATATGTGCTCCTAAGAGGGGAACATATTCAATTCAACAAGCATTTAGAAATTTTTTCCAAAAGTATTTTATTCTTCCAAATACCTATAAAAATAGTTTTCAACATGCTTTTTTAAAACTTTGTGTTTTAAATTTTTCTCCCTCTCTCCCTTATTTCTCCCCTAGGAGATTGCAACCATAGAACTCTAATACAGATTATTATATATAAGATAGGTTAGTTTTATACTCCCTTTCCCTCACTCAAGAATGTTTCAGCGGCATATCACCCTGGCTTAAATGTGTATACACACATATATATACACACAGACACACAAACACACACACACACACACACACACACACACACATATATGGAAATATATAATACATATATGTTTTAAACATTTATATTTATATATGCTTATGATGCAGTTCTAGTGGTAGAAAAATGATGTGAGAATCCCCTCTGGTTGGCGCAGTCCAATGTGAAAGAATTCCCAAACCCGAAATCTGAATGTGGCACTGAGAAGCCAGCTCTACTAGGAGGACAGACTCCTCAGTGACAAGGTCCTGTCAGAGAAATAACAAAAGGTTATCACTGAGAAGAGAATGTCTTCACAGTGGGCAAGAGTCCTGACAGGCAGCTGTGCCAAGAAGAGAGGTCCCTTGGCAAAGCATAATCCTACATCGGACTTCTGCAAAGAGTTGGGGTTCAAAATTGTCTTTTATTGGTGGTCTGAGGCTTGATTCCAGTTGAAAGAGAGCCAATGCCTCCAGGCCTAGATACTTATCTTGGAGTTTCAAGCCACTTAATAGGAATAACAGTCCCAGATCTCCAACTGAATAAAATCATTTTGGAGGCTTTTTCCCAGAGTCTGGAATTTCCTGAAGAGGATGGGCATCCCCAAAAGATCAATGGAGATTTGACCAAGATGTTTAATTGAATGACACTGTTTAACTTGGAAAAGGCTTGTCTGGGGAAGTTTGCTTTTTCCCAGAATTTTAGGAGTCTGAGATCCCGAATCTCCCTTCTTTTACAGATTAAAGGAGACACAGTTTCAGAGTTCACCCCCATTACTGATATAAATATTTAAGCATATTTCCACATTTGTCAAGTTGGACAAAAAAAAATCAGACTGAAGAGGAGAAAAACTTAAGAAATAAAACAAACAAAAAGTAAAAATACTATGCTTTGATTCACATTCAGTTTCCATAGTTAACGCTCTGGATTTGACTGTCATTTTCCTTCCCAAGTCCCCTGGAATTGCCTTGGATCACCCCGTCATTGAGAACAAACCCATGACAGTTCATTATCATATAATCTTGTTGTTACTGTGTACAATTTGTTAAACTCTGGATACTAGAGATACTGAGAGAAAAATTTTAAAAAATTCTTGACTCAAGAGTTCTATATTCTGTTGGGGAAAACATGTATAAAGTTTGACATATTGAGACACTGACAGAATGGAAGCTTCTTGAGAGCAAGGATTGTTTCATAACTTATATGTACATCTCCTGTGCTTAACACCATGTGTCCCCCCACTACCATCTCCCTTCAGACACTGCCAGGGACCCCTAAAAACCCTGACCCTAAGCAGAGCCCCTCCAAACCACCAGACCAACATGCTTCTATCTCAGTCTTTATAGCCATCCCTGAGGGAGAAATCTTTGTGGAGAGGGATCCACCTTCCTCATCACCAATGGCAACAACTGCTGATCATCTACCACCAATGGGCCAACAGACAAGAATGGCAGAATCCTGCTGGCTTCATTTGGGACAAAATTTCTGTGAGAAAGGGCCATGTCCCTACCAGCGAGGCTCAATGAAGCTGCAAATACACCAACAAAGAGACAGGACAAAGTATGTTCCAAGCAAGTCAAATCTTGACTCCCGCCTTGACCATCCCCTCTCTTTAAATCCTAATGATGAGGGCTTTTACTGCTTCTTTTAAAGTATATTTCCCTCTATTTTATTGTGAATTCTTTGAGAGCAAGGACTGTCATTTGCCTTTCTTTGTATTCCCAACCAGTGCTTAGTACATAATAGGAGCTTAATAGATGTTGACTGACTGGTTTGAGTGAATGAAAGATCTCAAAACATTAAAAAAAAAACATTACTACCTCATGAATATATTCTAAGTTAACATTTTTATAATATAATCCTCATGAAATAGGCACTACCATATACATAAAGGCACTGGGTAAGACATAGTAAAGCTTTAAGTCAGTTACATTAACACTTGGATTGAATAAATGTCAATAGCTATCTAATAAATTTAAAAAGATGACCAATGAAAAAGTCATTTATTTTATTATCACATATACCAGGTATCCAATGGTTTAAATAAATCTTGCTCTCCCTGATAAGAATCAAATGGTAAAAATTCGCTGTCAATTAGTCAGCATCAGAAGAGCTCTATATTTCTATGATGTTTCAAATTTCATGAAATAAAATGATTTCTAGAAAACAGCAGGACATATGAATAACTTTTAAATTCTGGCTTAAATATTGTGACAAAATGATAGGAAGTATAGCATAATTGATAGTGCACTGCCCTTAGAAAGTAGAGATGGTCTGAGTTAAATTACAGACTCCCACATGTATTGGGTGCACTAAGCATTGAGGATACAAAAAGAGGCAAAAGATGGGCTCTATCAGGGGAAAAAAATGAACAAGCATAATTGACAGGCAAGATAAATTGAAAAATATTCAAAAAATTAAATCGAGCGAAGGCTCTAAAGAGAGGTTGAAGAAGTCTTCCTGCAAAAGATGGGGTTTTATTGGAGATTTAAAGAAATTCAGAGAAGATAGTGGAGAGGGAAGAGGAAAGATCATTCTAGGCATGAGGGACAGCCAGAGAAAATGCCCAGAGGTGTGTGTGTGTGTGTGTGTGTGTGTGTGTGTGTGTGTGTGTATACACACATATACATAGCATATATGTGTGTATGTGTATATATATACATATATATGTATGTATGTATGTATATTATATATATTATATAGTGTGTATGTATGTGTGTAAAGACTGGAAAGGTAGGTAAGAGTCAGGTTGTTTTAAATACCAGGCAGAGGATTTTGGTATTTGATTCTGGAGGTGATAGGGAGATTTTGTATGAACTTTAAAAAATTTACATGTTATTTATTCCCATTAAAATATGAACCCTTTGGGGACTGGGGAGGATTTTGTGGGTTTTTTTCCTTTTTTTTTTCTTTTTTTTTGTATTCTCATTGCTTAGTAAGATAACTGGCAAAATAAAAAAAAAAGCTTAATAAATGCTTGTTGCTTTCATCTTGCCTGAACATTCCCCAATTCACAAAGCAGGCATAATAACTGCTAAAAAGGTCTTGTGAAAGTGTGGGTCAGAATCAGTGTCCAACTAAAAGAACTGGTGTTGAAATTGGAAACAAGTTCAAAACCAATAACAACACTATTTGAATTGGGGTTAGTGAAGGGCAAAGCCTAGCATACATGAGAAAGAAGTAAAGATTTAGCTCAGCTTGCCCCACTCCCTTGGTCGGTGAGTCTCTGGGGCATCCTGTTATCCCTGACAGACATCTTCTGAATGCTTTCTTTCTTCTTTCTTTTTCTCCTAGAGAGGAGGGTCCCCCCACGACCACTGCAGGGAGGGAAGCCCATCCAGAATGCAGTGATGTGTGCCTTGGACCTGAAGGAAGCTCCCTCAAACGGCTGACCTATTCTTTACAACAGCTGGACTGGGATCCGAAAGGAGAGTGTAAATCCAAATGGAGGGAGTTGATGATTAACAGGCAAGGGGCTTGTTCTCGGACCTCTGTGCCTGTTACTACCGCTGCTTGCTGTGTGCATATAAAGGTCAGTCAATGCCTTTCCTGTAATTACCAGGCTGTGCAAGCTCATTTATAGGAGATTGTAAGGAATTATTATTCTCTATAATCTTGAGCCTCATGCATATATTTCTCTGAAATGACCTTTTCCCCTCCAATTATAACCAAATATTAATTACTAGAAATAATATTTAAATGTTATGTTAGTGGTAGGATTAGTCAAAGTTTAATAATTCCTGCTTTGGATTAGTCAATACCATGTATTGACAAAAGCTCACCGAGCTCTGATAAAGAACTGGTGTACTAGGCTCACATAATTTCACTATATTTCGAGGGCTTTTTTTTTTAATCAGGAAAAATGCCAGAGAAAAGAAATCTCATATTTTCATGATAAGCCAGCAGCTCATTACTGATTTGGAAAGGTATTTACTCTTAAGATAAATTACAGCTCTTCCAATTATGGGGGAAAACTACAGGTGTTCCTAAAGATAGATGAATTCATGAAAACTTGCATGAATTGAATTTTTGGAAATTGAGCATTTTACATGTCATTAGAGGAGTTCATTATTTCATAGGGTTAAAGCTGTAAGGGTCCTTAGAACTTATCTAAAACATCTCATTTTACAAATGAGCAAACTAAAGCTCAGGGAAGTTAAATGATTTTTTCAAAGTTACACAGGTAGTGACAGAGTCAGGTTTCAAATATAGATCTTTTGACTCTAAATGCAGTGTTAATTTACTGCATGTATGTCCTCTTGGAAAATAATCCATTGCCACTGATTAACTTTTTTAAAGTATTTTTTTCATTAACAATAATATATTTTCTCTCCTTTCTACCTTTCTCCTTGCACTAAAAAACCTTGTAAAGAATATGCATAGTGAAAAAAATAAGTACCCATGTTGGCCATATCCAGAAATATGATTTTTCTATTAGGTGAGTAACATATTTCATCATTGGCTTTCTAGAATCATAATTGATCACATAATTTATCAGAGTCTTTCAGACTTATTTATCTCTACAGCGTTATATCTATTTTATAAATAAATCATTCTCCTGGTTTTGTTTTCTACATAACTTCTGACAAATCTTCCAAACTTTCTCTAAAATCATTCTTTTCATTTTGTTGTTGCTGTTCTTTTGTTACAGTACATTATGCCATTAGATTCATACATTATAATTTACTTAGGTATTTCCAAATTTATACAGATATTGATCATATAAAACTCCAGTGTAATAATAAGTTTTGACAAACATGAAATATATCTAGATTGCTAAAATTGTTTTGATTTTTTTGTACCTGTATTAAATTCAGTCCTTGAAGGGGTAGGCCAAAAGAGCTATCAAAATCATATTATAAAGCATGGAATTTTTATACTCTGCCTTGGTTAAGGGATATATTCATAGGAATGAATCTAGATCTCTAAACTATCTCAAATAACAAAATAAAATTCAAATAATTTTATAGTTACATGGTTTTATGAAATAGGTAGAAAAGAATGGTAGATTTGCAATGTGAATATCTACTTTGTAAAGTGCTATCTGAAAATAAAGTGGAATAAAATATATTTGTGTACACAAATACATATATTTATATACATACATGCATATATGCACATGTATATATGTAGATATATACATATGTGTATGTTTACACTCACATATACATAGACATAAGAACATACATACATATATATATCTTGGGAGTTTTGCAAATTTGAGTAAGGATTTATTTCCTTGAAAAATTCCTTAATCAAATTTGCAATACTCCCAATAAATATATATGTATAGAAGAAGAAAACTGCCGGTGCATATGTACCAATAGAAAATCAGCAATACTTCATAAATAGAAGAAAATTAGTAAAGATACTTGTTAATATATAAGAAATTACATACCTTAGATATCTGCACAAAGGAATAAAGCTATAACCAAATGATAAAAGGAAGCAAATTTTACTTCATGTGTCTCACTAAGAGGACTTATTTGAATATGGATTTGAAAAATTATGTTATTCAAAAAAGTAGAATAGATAAAAAGAGTGCTAATGCATTGTGAATTTAAAATCTATAATATGAAAACTAAAAACTAAAAAAGGCAAATATGGTGGAGAGCATTTGGGTAAAGAGAGAAACAAAATCAATATTGTTGAAGGAATATACCATAGATCATAGGTGTCAAACACTTCCTAGAGAACATGATTAAAATGTCATTGGGAAATAAAATAAATAAAAATACAATATAGGTAATGTTAAAATATGACTTTATAAGTCAATATGTGGCAGGTTTTTTTTTAATTTGGTGCCATTGCTATAGACAGTATATAAGGCAAAAAAAAGAGATGGAATTTAGGAAATAGATGGCACAAAAACAGGATACAGCAGTGGTTGGAGATTTCAAATCTCATGATATCTGCTGGAACATTCTTCCTGGTTAAAAAAAAAGAATAACATTTATAAATTCTCCTCTTGCCTAAGTGATAATTTCATTTTCTAAAAGGTGGAGGTAATAGCAAGAGTAGCTGCTGCTCTATACCTAATTAAATAAGAAGAAGCTAGTTACTGAAGTATAAAATGTGAGAACTATAGAAGTAAATTACCATTCCATTTTCAAATGCATGGTTGTGAAGGAAAATAAGCCTATGGACAATTGGGCAGCAAGCCCAAAGCTAAGAGTAGCAGATTTCAAAGGGTTAAGATAAAGGACATTGGTATGTTGTTATTGCCTAAAACTTTGCTGATGTCATCACCTGGAAAAGAATTGGAAGCTCTCAAGAATGAAACTCCCAAGATGCAAACAATAATTACAATACAGAACATAATTGGGGACCTTTTAAAAAGCAGTTGTGGATATACAAAATGAATGAACTTATTGAGTGCTTGGAATGTGCTAGACTTCCTGTGAAAGCAAATAAAACAGCCCCTGCTCTAAAGGAGCTTACATCCTGATAGGGGAAGAAAATAAATAAAAGGAAGTTTGAATTAGAAAGTTGGTTGGGAAAGGGAAAGCAAGGATGCATGTATAGATATGGTTTGGAAAAGGCCCAGGAGTGATATGATATTGATAAAGCACAGAGAAGGAACAAGTAACTGAAGTTTAGAGAGATTAAATGATTGCTTAACATCACCCAGTTAGTAAATTATGTAGGAAAGAATAAGACCCATATGACCTGACTACTATTGATAATTTTCTTCAGTGTCTCTTTTCATTACATTGTGCTTTCCCAGGATTGGGTAAAACTATCTTCTTAAGCAATTTGCAAAGTCCATATCTGATCTCATTATTAATCTCCTCTTTTTTGAGGATATTCTAATTTTAAAGACTTTTTTTCTTGTCTTTCCTTCTCCTATAAGAGTGTATCGTTTTTGAACTGTGACAGATCTACTATGATAAATGCCATGTTGTGAGAGCATAGGGCCAGTGGGTTCAAGGCCATAATGGGAAAGGGAATTGTTAAATCTTTGTGTGACAAAGGAAAAAAATCTATATGCTCTAAAATATTTACAGCAGCTCTCTTTGTGATGACAAAGAACTGGAAACTGTGGGGATGTCCATCAATTAGGGAATGGCTGAAAACAAATTGTAGTATATGATTGTGATGGAATACTATTGGGCTATAAGAAATAATGAATTTGACAATTCTAGAAAAACATGGATAGACTTGCATGGAATAATGAAGAGCTAAAGGAGCAGAACCAAGAGACCATTTTATACAGGGAGAGTAAAATTGTTTTAAGAAGAATTTTGAGTGAATAACTCATTTTAACACTATCAATGCCCAAATTAGTTACAAAGGACATATGAAGACACTATCTGAATCCAGAGAAGAACTGATAAACAGAAGAATGATTTCACACATTACATATATATATACACAATATATATATAACATATATATATATATATACACACACACACACATATAGATGCATGTGTATTCTCTAATGTGTCTCTAATGGTAGTTATCTCTGGGGGGGCGAAGGAAAAAAGAAATCTGCATGATAACTTTATATATTTAAAAGGAATGGCAAGTTATACCTAGTAGATTTATGAAAATGCTTGTTTTATTCCATAAATTAAAAATAAAATGTTAAAAATTCTTTCATTTGTGGGGACCAAAAAAATAAGAGGCAGGTCTTGTGCATCAGAATGATCAATTACAGAGATGACAAGCAAGAAGTACAAACCAGATAGAACAAGAGGAAGGTGGTTGAGTCATTCCAAAAAAAAAAAAAAAAAAAACTACTCTAACTACAAATTATCAATGGAATCCAAAATGCAAATAGGAAACCCAGTTCAAGATCACACTAAAATTTCAAGAAAGCCAGTTTTCCTAATCTTTCACGATGCAGTCATCCTCTACTTGCCCTGTATTATATAGTTTATGTCTTTTTAAAGGAAATGGTATCCTTCTAAATCCAGAGAGATAATACTAACTGAAAACTTCTAATTCCATTCTATGTACTTCATCTATGAGCAGATTCTAGGCTCTCTATGAGCCTAAAATATTAGGCATTTTGTTGTCAAATGAAACTCTTTGAAGATCTTCCAGGAATGACCCTGCTCCATAAAGATATCTGACTTAAAAGAGCTCTTCCAGATTTAAGTTGAGTGTCAATGACAAGTTCTTCAGACTGATAAAGACAACCTTCCTGAAGTCAAAAAGGTGAGAGATGAGGAGAGAATGGTTCAATTATTTCCAAAACAGGACATTTTCCCCCCTAACTTCATGTACTATATCTACTCTGACCAAGGTCTATAAAGTGGGGTACTCTTAAATCTTAACTTTGGAAGTCCGAGCATCAGAAAAGGTTCAGAAAATTATTATAGTCACTTCAGAAAATTGTGGAGGTAGATTTTTTTAATTACTTAATTTCTTGATCTCAACTTACACATGCAAATTAGAGCTAATTAGAATCATGAGATTCAAATACTGCATACTGAGTACTGCTGTGTGCTTTATTAAATATGCTTGTGTTAACACCAGATATAGGGAAGTGAATTCAACTAAATTCAGTGAATTACTGAAACTTGCCTCTGTAACTATCAGAGAAACGCCAGCTAAATAATTAGTTGGCTAGATCTATTTTCATTGTCCAGAAGGAAGGAATCACTGATTGTCCAGTGGATTAAATCTTAGAGTATTTATAATACATTAATGAAAATGTTTCCAGAATAGAGAACTCTTACATGTCCTCTTCTCACCACTCACAGGGCCATGAGTCCAATTCAAGCCTTTATCTTCTCTCTTTTACACTTATAGGTTTTCCTCCCCTCAGGCTTTCTCCTCTGCAATTCTCCCATCTACCTTCTGAAGTGATATTCCTATAACACAGTTCAGACAATGTTACTTCACTTCTCGAGATGCTTTAATCTCTCCTGATTGCCTCTAGTATCAAAATGCAGTTAAACATTTAATCTCAATCCAAAGTAGAATTTCAAGCTAATTATATATTACCCTTCCTCTTGCATTTTTAATTTCAGCCAAAAATGGCCTGTTTTATTATAGTTTTGCCTACCAGTAAGCAATTTCCCATTGTCTAACTTTGAGCTTTGCATAAATTTTCTCCCATTTCTTAAATGTTCTCCCTTCTCACTTTTGCTTTTAGGATTATTTAGCTCTCTTAAGGGTCACTTCAAGCACCCTCTATTGAAGGAGGCTTTTCATGAATCTTTTTCCTGCAGTTCTGAGTCCTCTCTCCAACCCATCAAAAGAAATTACTTTATATTTACTTTCTATTTGCATATCCCCCTTACTATTACCACCAAACTTCTTAAAGATAGAAATTAGTTTTCCTTCTTATTCTCCAGTGTCTTCACAAAATACTTCTCTAATTCTTCCTTATGGTTTAGGAATACTCTCAGTTATCAAAGGTAATGTCGGCAGAGTCTAAGTGCTAGATGGTTCTGCCATATTGAAAAGTCTTCACATATAACCCTGACATTCAAATTTGTTTATTTTCTGAAGACCACTAGCAAAATATAGAAAGATTCCTGACCAATAATCTGACCATTTGGAGATGATTTCTTTGGACAAGGCTACCCATAAAGCAAAGGAAAGTAAAAATTGCCTTGATTTCTATGCTACTCCTTTTCACTTCTCCAATGACAGTGGAAGAATTGGGTGGGGTGGGGTGGGAGAGGAGGAAAGAAGCCTGAAGCTACAATGGATTGCATAATTTTAAAATGATCTATACATTTTAATTTAACTAGAGGCACTCCAAATAATCTATTGTAATGATCAACTAGTAGTCACACTATTAGAGAAACTTAATCATATTAATTTCACTATTTTGGGCACAAAATGAAACAAAAAGACAGAAGGTGGTTGCATCTAAATGTAAGTTCATCTCACAGATTCTCTGTGAAAAGGCAAATAAAGGAATTGTCTCCAAAGGCAACAAGAAATATAATTTTATGGAACATTTGGTTATCTCATTGCAGAGTACATAGAAAATACATGCAAAAGACTATTGTAAAATAAGTGCACTAATGTTTTAACATGTATTGTAGAGAATGTACAAGTACAGAAATTCTACCAAGAACTTAATGAATAACCTCAACGTTAATGTAGAGGAAGCCTAGAATAGTGTATACAGAGCTTGATCTAAATAGAGGTCAACTGGGATTCAAGGACTATTTGTGGCACATACTGGTGGTATGATTCTGGGAACCTAATCTCCCAAAACCCCCAGGCAACCCTCTAAAACCCTGAAATTTCAGAGCAATTGCCCATCAGTATTGGTAGTGGGTAATTTCAATACCAGAAACTCCATGTACAAACAAACAAACCAAAAACCACCTTTAGCACTAAATGACTCAAATACAAAGAAAGAACTATATAAGGATAGGGGGAGCTAGGGAAGGGAAGGAAACAAATGTGCTAGTCATTGTGCTAGTGTTTTACAAATATTATCTCATTTAATTCTTAGAACAACCCTGTGGCATTATCGAAATTTTATAGCTGAGAAAATTAAGGCAGACAGAAAACACAATACACAGTTACTGCATAATACCAAAATACTGATGTCTAAATCTAGAATTTTATGTGTAATTCTCATTGTCACACTGGATAAAAATTATAATACTCACAGACAAGATTTATAGGAATGCAAATAAAATGATCAATTGGTTTTTGCATAGCATAGACAAAAAAATGTGGGAATCAGGATGGAGGTGGGATATATTCCAGATCTTTAAGTCACTATGGGGATTATTTATGATTGCTATAGAGGATGACAAGGGTGGTGGCGTAAAAAGCCCATTATCTGAAGGATACATGGAGAAAACTGTGAAAGTGACTTGTAGCCATACTCACCGAGGCTTCAAGAATTCTAGGTGAGTTTAGTAAACTGAAATTCTCCTTTTTTACCTAATATCCTGATCATCAGGTGAAACCAAATTCTCAAGTTCTCAATTACCTCAACTTCTGCTAACTCAGACATACAGAAAGAGGAACAGAAACTGGGAGATAAAGTCCTTCTTCATGATCCATATTTTCCAGAGACAATAGATTCTTCTCTTGCCTTATTTCATATCATTAGACATCTCCCTCCATTGTTTTCTCCTTCTCTCAAATCTTATATGAAATAATCTTTCCTCCAAAGCAACCTTTTACTTGTGATCTTTATCCTATCCCATCCCATATTCTCTAAAACACTACCTTCACTATCATCCCCATTCTCTCTTATATACAAATTCTCCTTATCTCTTTGCTACTACATAAAAACATACCAATATTTATCCATCCTCAAAACAAGCAAAACAAAACAAAAAAATCCTCATTTGACCCTAGTTTCTGTGCCTCCATCTCATCTCCTTTCACTCTCTTTTAAACCTTCTACAATCTGACAAATCTAATTTCATCATTCAAACTGAAACCATTGTGTCTCAAGTACAAAGGTCTTTTCTCAGTCCTCATACTCAGAAGTATGTTCTCCATTTGCACACTTTATTTTCTCAACTGTCTGATGATTCCTTCCAAATTTTTCTTGTTCAGTCATCATCCATATCATCATATCAAGGCTCTGAACTGATATCTCTTCTCTTTGGGGCTCTTATCAGTTCAACTACTTCCAGATGATTCTCAGATCTATATAGCTACCCCTAATATATCCCTTGAAATTCAGTCCTATATCACCAGCTATCTTGATTTTATTTGAGTATTAATTTTTCCAGTCAATAAAAATCTTATCTTCTTTCCCCCTCCCTTAATTTAATTGAGAATGAAAGAAAAACAAAACCCCTGTTAAAAAACACATACAGTCAGGCAAAACCAATTTATACTTTAGCCATGTCCAAAAAAATGTATATCTATATGTATGTGTATTTACAATTTATATATAGCACAGAAATATGCCCATAAGCATACATTTATACACATATACATGTATAATTTTATATTCTAAGTCTTTTACCTTTTTATAAGTGGTTATAGCATGTTTCTTCATTAGTCCTTTGGAATTGATGTTAATCATTATGTTGATCACACCTCCTAAATTGTTCAAAAGTATTTCTCTTTACAAAATTGTTTTAATTGTATAAACTGAGTTCCTCACTTCACTGTCTATAAATGTGTATAGATCTTCCCCAGGTTTCTCATAAATTACTTCCCTCATCACTGCTTTTAGCAAAATACTATTATATCACATTTATATACCATAATTTGTTTAGCCATTCACAATTAGTGAATATTCTCATTCTTTGCTACCTAAGGAAAAAACACATTTTTATACATTCTTAGACAGAATTTGTTGTTGTTTTTTTAGAATTAAATACTTTCTTAATCTAATCTTCCTCTAAATCTTACAAGATAATTTTTCTAACATTCTTTTCTCTCATTTTCTTCTCTGTTTATATATACTGTTTAAAAGATTATCAAGATATATATCCTAGGTTTTCTCTCTAATCAGATAACTTAATGACTCTTGATTTTTTTTTAATTCTTGTTTTTAACCTCAGAGTTTACATTTAATTTTGGTATTTTCATTAGGAATTCCTATAAATCCTCTATTTCATTAAAAATTCACTCCCTATCCTGTTTTCCCTATGTTTTATTACATTTAGTTTTTCAGGATTAGTTACTTTTGGCTTAAATCTTTATGTTTAGTATTGAATATTCTAAGTATTGAATTCTAAGTTTATTCTTCCTGCATAGTGCTGGTTGTTTGAAGATAAAATTTTCTGTTTAGTTCTGTTTGTTTCAGTAGAAATGATTGAAAGTTTTGCTTCATTGAAGATCTATCTCATCCCCTGAAAGATGATGCTCACTCTCCCTGGGTAGTTAATTCTTGGTTGTAACCCCAGATCCTTTTCCTTTTGAAATATAGTATCCCAGGCTCTCGGACCCTTTATTGTAGAAGCTGTCAGATCCTGCCGTAATCCTGATTGTTGCTCCTTGATATTTGAATTGCTTTTGTCTGGTAACTTGAAGTATTTTTTTCTTGAGATTGTAGTTCTGGAGTTTTGCAACAATATTACTTGGGGTTTTTATTGTGGGATTTCCAAAAGTAATTGATGGATTCTTGCAAAGACTATTTATTTTTCTGTTTCTAGAATACCAGAGCATCTCTTCTTGATGATCTCTTAAAGAATGCTATCCAAGCTCTTTTTTTTTTGGTCATGGCCTTCAGATAGACCAATAATTTTCAAATTATCTCTCCTAAATCTATTTTCCAGGTCAGCTATTTTTCCAATGAGATATTTTATCTATCTTTTTTTTTTAATTTTCCATTCTTTTTAGTTTGCTTGATTGATTCTTGATGTCTCATAAAGTCATTAGCTTCCATTTGCCCCTTCTGATTTTCAATGTGTAATTTTTTTCATTTAGCTTTTGTATCACTTTTTCCATTTGATTAGTTCTACTTTTGAATGTATTTTCTTCAGTGGATTTGATCACTTGTATTTTTAAAGAAATTGCCTTCTTTTTCTAAGCTGTTGACTCTTTCTTTCATATTTCTCGTTTCTTTACCCATTTTTTTTTCTTCTACTTCTCTTATTTGCCTTTTAAAGTCTTTTAGGAGCACTTCCAAAAAGTTTCTTTGGGCTTGAGACAATTCATATAGCTCTTTGAGATTTCCTCATAAACATTTTGTCCTCATCTGAGTTACTGTTTTTGTCTTCTCTATCACCACAGTGGCTTTCAATGGTCAAGGTTCCCTTCTGTTTTTTGCTCATTTTCTTTTCTTTTCTTTTGGTATTTCCTCCTTTTTTTTTACTTTTGTGGTCAAGCTCTGCTCCTGGGATAAAATGGGGGCACTGTCTCAAGCTCCCTGTGCAGGTCTGAGCCTTGGCTCTGAGCACAGAGACCCTTTGTGTTTCAAGGGGTGGCTTTATCTATTCTTTCCAGGAATCATCCTGGTTTTCCAGAATTTGCCTTCTGAGCTGGGTTGGAAGCTTCTCCACTTGTCTGCTCCTTTATTGAGCCAAGGCCCAGGGTCTCAGTTGCTGATCTACTGGTATTCCCAGACTCTGTCTGAGCTAGGCTGAACATTTTTTCCCCAGTGAAACAGATCTTTGTTGGAGTTTTCCCCATGTATCTTGAGCAGGAGATAGGTTTCATTCCATCAGACTCTGTTCAGAGGCTTGGTTTTATGTGGTTTTTGAGGGAAACTGGGAGAGATCCTGACTTTACTCCCCCATTTTGGCTCCATCCCCTAGAAAAACCCAGAATACTGGTTCTTAAATCATGTGTGATTCTGACTGTGACATCCAATAATCACAAAAATATGCAACAACTAGAAAGAAACTATCATGTTCCTGAGAGTTTTCATTTTGGAATTTCGTTCAGAAGGTGATTGCTATATTGTTTCTATTTCCACTTTATTTTTTGGCTTTTCAAGGAGAACTAGTATTTCTGGCTTGAAGGCTTGTTAGGCCATTTTCAGTGCTGCATGTCAACCTTGCTGTCTATCTATCACCCAGCTCTCACCTGTTACCCAAAAAAGCTCTACCATGGACAGCAGCTAAGCCTAGTAAAACCATCTCTGCAGATGAGCCAAATCAGATTGAGGGTAACTGACAGGTCTAAAACATGTTAAGACTTTCCTCAATGGAATGAGTGAATGAGAATACTTTGTTCCTATAGCCAGGAAAGTGACTGAAGCAGGTACTATTGAGTGCTTGGAACTTGGTCAGACATCAAAGATGCCAAAAATTTGACCATGTCCACTAAGTCCTCACTAGACATTCCAACTTTTGTCATACTATTGGACTTCAATGACTCTGGGGAGTGTGAAGCTGGTGATTTTGTGCAATTCTTCTTCACAAATCTATTTCATGCACAAGTCAAGATATCATCTTGTGATGTCATTGGTTCTCTTCAAAAATGAAGAATGGGAGACAAAGCAATGACTCTTTGCAGATGATATGACAGCATACTTAGAGAATCATCCCAAAACCTACTTGAAAAAACTAACACCTTTAGCAAAGTTGCAGGATATAAAATAAACTAATATAAATCATCATCATTTCTATATGTTACTAACAAAGCCCAGCAGCAAGAGATAGAGAAATTCTATTTAAAATAACTATAGACAAAATAAAATATTTGGGTGTCTACCTGCCAAGACAAACCCAGAAATTATATGAACACAATAACAAATCACTTCTCACACAAATAAAATCAGATCTAAACAAATGGAAAAAATGTCAATTGCTCATGGATAGGCTGAGCTAATATAATAAAAAATGACAATTCTACCTAAATTGGTCTGCTTCTTCAGTGCCATACCAATTAAACTGCCAAAAATTATTTCATATAGCTAGAAAAAATTAATAACAAAATTCATCTGGAAGAAAAAAGGTCAAGAATATCAAAGGATGAGCAGTTAGGTGGTGTGATGGACAGAGCACTAGCCCTGAAGTCAGGAGGGTCTGAATTCAAATCTGATCTCAGACACTTAACACTTCCTAGCTGTGTGACCCTGGGCAAATCATTTAACTCCAACTGCCTCAGCACCAAAAACAATATCAAAGGAATTAATGAAAAAAAATTACAAAGGATGATGGTATAGGAGTACCAGATCTAAAGCTCTATTATAAAGCAGCAGTCACCAAAAACTTATGGTGCAAAGAATGGTGGATCAGTAGAATAGTTTAGATACACATGAACAATAATCAGTGGCTATAATAATCTAGTATTTGATAAACCCCAAAACTCTAGCTTCTGAGATAAGAACTCACTAATTCACAAAAATTGCTGGGAAAACTGGAAAATAATATGTCAAACACTCAGTATAGACTTATATCTCATATCCTATACCAAAATAAGGTCAAAATAGATACATAATTTGAGAGTGCCCTACCACTATTTGAGTGATACCATAAGCAAATTAGGGTCTTTGGAGAAGGGAGAAATTTATGATCAAAGAAAAACTAGAGAACATTATGAAATGCAAAATGGATAATTTTGGTTATACTAAATTAAAAATGTTTGCACAAACAAATCCAACATAAATGAGATTAAAAGGAAAACACAAAGCTGGAGAATTTTTTTTTTACAACCAGTGTTTCTAATGAGGGACCATTTCTTTCTTTTTTTTTAAATTACAAAAAAGCAATACAAAATAAAAGAGAACATTGTTATGTGCCCAGCAGAACATCAGGGAGGATTCAAAATATATAACAACAAATTATCAGATCAAGAAAGCATATATATATATTAGTAAAAGAAATTATACTTATGAATGTCCACTTTTTTCTTTATTCCCTTGTAAATTGTTCTTTGCTTCTCTGCTGTGCACTTTTTTTTACATAATTCTTTTTCCCCCTTTCATCCCTCCCCCATCCCCAAGCAAGCTACAGTTAAGAAAAGATATAATTATGTAGATATATACATACACATACACCTATAAACACCCCACATACACTGCTTTCTCGTGAATTAAATTCTGCTCCTTAACTTGCCTTGCTATTACTTAACCTCCCCCTACCTAAGGATCTCTCCCTTGTCTTCTTCCCTCACCCTTTGCTTCCCCATCTGCCCATCCCTCTCTTCATAGTATATAGGTAATGTTGCCTATTGAACCCATTCCCAGTGTAAGTAGGTTTTCAGAACTATAAGTCCTCCTCCCCCCTCTAATGCCTCTGTATCTATTCTTCCTCAGCATCTCATTTGTAGAACATGATTACTATTTTTATCTTGACCTTGCCAACCTTTCATTTGACCTATCCTATTGTTGATGTGAATTTTAAACATATAGTATACAATCTTTTAATGTTTAAACAGTGTGTCTGTGTTGAATTCCTTAAAATTGATCTTTCATATTGACTATTATGTTAAATTTTCTGTTAAGTTCACATTTGGTTGATGGAAAGTTCTGAAAATCTGCGGCTTCATTTATTGCCTATTTTTTTTCTCATTCAAAATTATAATTTTGCTGGGTATGATATTTTTGGATGCAGGCCTAGTTCTTTTGATTGTTGATAGAAATTCCAGGACCTGTGGTCTTTTATTGTAGCTGCTGTTAAGTCTTGTGCAATTCTAATTGTAGCTCCAGTGTATTTGAATTATTTTTCTCTTGTTTCTTGAAAAAATTTTTCTTTGATCTGGGGATTTTGAATTTTGGCAATAATATTCTTTTGTATTTTCCACAAAACATCTCTTTGAGGTGATGTTCGGGGTATTTTTTTCTATTTTTCTATTTCTACTTTTCCCTTGTTTTTTATCACTCCAGACAATTTTCTTGGATTGTTTCCTGCATTATTGTGTCAAGGTTTTCTTTTTGACCACAACTTTCTGACAGTCCAATTATTCTTATCTTTTCTCTTCTTGATTTGTTCTCTAGATCTGTCATTTTCCTTATAAGATGTTTCACATTATGTTCTATTTTCTCATTCTTTATAATCTCTTTTGTTATTTTTTGGTCTCTCATATCTTCATTGGCTTGCCCAATTCTGATTTTCAAGGAGTTATTTTCATCTTTGAGGCAATACCTCTTTTTCTAATTGGTTAGCTTTTTTTCATAAGCTTCTTGTTTTTCTTGGGTGTTTATTTTTTTTCCTCAATATCTCTCATTTGATTTTTAAATTATTTTTGAGTTCTATAAATTCTCTCTGAGCAGGGAGTCATTTCATACTCTTTGGTATGGAAGCTTTTTTTTTTTACTAAAGTGAGATTCTCTGAAGATTATTTTTTAAATAAAAAGTATTAGTATAAATATGTCTAATTGTGGGGTGGGGATGATGCCTCAAGTTTCTCTTCATATCTCCATTCTGATCAGAAACCCCAAACTAAGAGCTCCTCCCTCCTGCAAGTACCCACACCCAGCAGCATCCTGCCTCCTGCCTCTGCACTAACCAGGGGCTGGGTCCTTCTTGCCCAGGGCTGCATCTCAGCAGCATAGCTGGTCCTCCTGTTCCCAATCAGTCAAAGTTACCTCAGTCTTTCCAGACTCAAAACCCCAACAAGACAAACAGTCCTGGGAGTGAAAGTCTCTGTGGTTCCTGCTGAGGCTCCAGCCACATCCAGCCAGGCTGAGGGGTCCCCACTGGGTGTTTCTGAGGAGTTAACCCCGAGGTGTCTTCAAACAAGTTAAACTCCAGTCTGCTGGCTTTCTGAAAATCTTCTTAGGTTGTTCGTGAAGGACCCCAGTTCTGCCCCAAGTCTTTATTTTTCACCTATCTGTGATCACCCTGAGGAGTAAATTTATTCTATTTGTGGAGGAAATCTGGAGAGCTGTAAATTTATCAACCTATTCCACTATCTTCCCAGAATCCTCCCCCTCCTAAAATATATAAAGAATTGTGTCAAATTTGTAAAAATAAAAATCACTCCCCAATTGATAATTGATCAAAGGATATGAATAGACAGTTTCTGGATGAAGAAATTAAAGCCATCTATAGTCATATGAAAAAGTGCTCTAAATCACTATTGATTAGAGAAATGCAAAGTAAAACAATTCTGAGGTACTACCTCAACCTCTCAGATTAGCTAAAATGGCTTAGTTTTATTTATAGTTTAGAAATGAGGCATTTATGAGGCAGCTAGATAGTGCCATGTATAGAGCATTGTAAGTCAGAATAAAGTGAGTTCAAATCCAGATTTAGGCACTTAATAGTTACTAGACATAAACTCCAAATTGTCTTGCCTCTCCAAAAAAAAAGAAGAAAAAAAGAAAAGAAATGAAGTCTTTATTAGAAACACTGACTTTCTGCTTCCCTTCTAATCTTAGTTGTATTGGTGTTGTTTGTACAAAAACTTTTAAATTTAATGAAATCAAATCTGTTTTACATTTCTCTAGTTCTTCTTTAGGCATGAATTTTCCATAAATTTGGCAGGTACACTATTCCTTGCTCTACTAATTTGCTTATATTCTTTATGTCTAAATCATGAATCCATTGTGACTTTATTTTGTATAGGGTGTGAGATGTTGGGCAATGCCTTGTTTTTGCTATGCTATTTTCCAATTTTCTCAGCATTTTTGATCAAATAATTAGTTCTTATTCCAGCCTTTGGGTTTATTAAACACTATATTACTATAGTCATCACTGCTGTATCTTGTGACTCTAACCTATTACACTGATCTATGACTCTTTTTCTATTTCTATTTGTTATAGGCCATTTACTTTTAAGATTTCTTGAAACATAAAAGTTCTTGTTCTTCTTGTTCTCCTACTTATTCTTATTCTTCTTTTTGGTTATGTCTTTCAAGTAGTCCAATGATCCTTAATTTTATTTTTTTTCTTTTTGTTTTGTTTTCCAGATCAGTTTTTTTTAACTTTATAGTCTTTTGATTTTGTTTTAATATTTATTGTTGTTTCATGGATTTATTAATGTTAATATATTTCATTCTAATTTTCAGAGAGTTTGTTATTTAGACAAAATTTTGCATCTCTTATATATTTGTCTTTATACACATGGCATTCATCTAATAACATTTTCAGGGAGAAACTACCTTCCACTTTGGTCTTTGCATTCTTTGTAAATGCTTATTGATTTTATCCCTCCCAGAAAAATATCAACAGAAATAATGAAAATATTCTGTTATTGAGATGTAACATAGCATAATGAATAGAAGACTGGATATGGAGTCAAAAAGAATTGGGTTCAGGTCCTTTTTAGACACATACTGACTGTTATTCAACCGTATCCCAAGGTAATTATTTAGATGATTAGGTTATAAATGAGGTCCTGATCTGCATCAGGAGTTCCTCATCTCCTATGAAACCCTAAGTTTAGAGAAAAACTATCTTCTAGGATAGCAGATGGGGGGGAAACATTTTTGAAAAGAAGGACTTGAAATTGTCTGGTACTTTTTATTTTATTACAATTATTTCCATGACTTTTTCCTTTAGAGTGATTTTCCATGTTATTTATTTGCCTGAAAAAATCAATAATTATAAATAAATTGCAAAGATTCATCCCTCTCCCTTCTCCACTGCCAAAAACGCAAAAAAAAAAAAAAAAAAAAAAAAAAAGTTTGTGATGGTATATTAATGCGTGTGTAGATACTCCTCCTGATTCTATATTTCTTTTGTGCCACTTTTAATTTAATCATGTTAGCCAGGTTAGCTTATATAAAATCATTTATTTTTTGTATTTAATTCACCCTAATTACCAATTGCTCAAAATATGTCTACTGTGCCAAAAATTTGTATAAACTCAAGGAGGAAATACCCTTATTCTTCATCACTTCCTCAGTCTTGAGCAGGGAAGAAAACTATTCCTTTGTAACCCTCTAGTGGTCAAAGAGGTCATGGAACCATGAGAGACAATTTAAAGGCTTGTCATTTGTTTATGCTCATTGGAGACCTTATATAAAAAATCAGAATCTGTTAATATTAATCTGATATCTATCCTTTATAAGAAAGATATAGTAGAATCAGAAACAATCAATCAAGCATTTATTAAGTATCTATTTGCTGGATACTGATCTAGATACTAGGATACAAACACGCAAAAAAAGAGCCATCTCTAAAGAAATTTATGTCATATTGGAGGAGACAAGTACATAGAGAACAAAACCCAATAAATATAAAGGAAGTCTTTGCAATAAAATCACAGGTAAAGCAGGATGCTAGTTATCACAATTTGAACAGAGTTCTGAAAATGCTAGTGAAGAGAAAAAAGAAATCAAGAGAATAAAAACAGGCAAAGAAGAAACAAAAATAATTACTTTTTTGGTCAAATGATTTGAGGGTCTACATAGAGAACCCTAAAGAGATAACTAAAAATTAATTCAAACAATAATAAAATTACAATATATAAGATCAATTCATATAAAGTATGAACATTCATGGCTATTGATTTTAAAACCTAGCAGAAAGAGAAAGAAAAAAGAAACCCCATGCTAAATAACTAGAAAATATATCAAGTATACAAGACACAATCAAGACATATGAATGCAGTGATAAACTATTCTCTACAGAAATAAAAATGGACTTAATAAGTGGAGAAAGATAAATTTTTTTATGAATATAGTATAATTAATATATTAATAAAATGATATATGACAAAATAATAAAATTGATAATGCCATCTAAATCAATCAATTCATTAATCATTATACCAATCAAATTATTTAAGAAATATTTCATAGAAAAAAAATAATAAAAGTTATATGGAGGGATGAAAGATTTAAAAAATCTTAAGGGAAATAATAAAAAAGAAGAAAGAAGGGAAGCTAGTAATACTATATCTTAAACTATATCATAAAGCTGTTATCAAAATGGGTTAAAAAAGAGAGAGTTTGATTGGGTCCACAATATACAAATGCAAGCTAACAGAGTAACTTAATAGTAAACTAGTAGCCTAGTATTTGATAAATCCACAGATAATTGGATAAATACTCATTATTCAACAAAACTACTAGGGCAAACTGGAAAGCAATTTGGCAGAAATTACCAAAATCTCATAATATATATCAAAATAATCTCCAAATGGCTACAATTTACACATTAAAGGTGACATTATAAAAAATTATATGATAATAGAAGAAATTGCCTCTTGGGTTTATGAATAGAGGAAAATTTAATCACCATTGTTTAGAAAAGATCACAAAAGTTAAAATAGACTAAATTATATTAATTTTTTTAAGTTTTTGTATAAATAAAAACAATGGAGTTTAAAATGGCAGGGAAACAAGTAAATGGGGACTGTATTTTTAGAAAATCCCTATTAGAAAGGTTTTATATTCAAGACATAAGGGATTGATTAAATTAACAAAAATAAGGCATTCTTAGAGAAATAATTAAAAATATAAACAAGCAAGTTTTCCTTCTTAAAGGAAGAAATCTAATTTCTGAGGAGAGGAGGGGAGGGGAGAAGAGAAAAGAGGAGAAGAGAGGAGAAGAGAGGAGGGGAGAGGAGAAGAGGGGAGATGAGAGGGGGAGAGGGGAAGAGAGAGGAGGGAGAGAAGGGGAAAGGAGAGGAGGGGAGGAGACGCAATATAAAACTATGATACCTTGTTGATTGCTATCTGGCTCACAGCCAACTACAATTCCTAACAGGGTTTTTTGGTTTGTTTGTTTGTTTGTTTTATTTTTATATATGAGCTATTTTCTAACTAAGTTATCTTAACTGTGCTTTCCATTTTTGTTTGTTTATGGTTTTGTTTTGTTTTTGTTTTTAATATCAGTGCATGGCTTGAATGTCTTCTACTAATTTCAAATAGTACCAATAACTTTTCTAAATTACTAACAACTTTTTGAACCCTAATTCTATCACCCAACATATTCATGATAGATACATAAAAGTGTGATACAAATTTGAAATGTGAGTTTTCTCTGCTTTCCAGGGATTGAGCTCTGTCCTTTAAAGTTGGCACATATCAATTAATTGTTATTTTTGTTGAGTCTGGTTATTTGATTCACAGTTTCTACATTTTAGGATTTTGTGAGAAGCTTTTTCAAATTTCATGCTAAAAGAACAGTTAGCCATTTTCTTCTATCAATTGTATTCCCTAATGATTCATCAAGGATTACAGTGAAATGATATTAGCTGGCACATTAAAAATTGTAAGGACATTGACAAATGAAAACATTCACTTAGAATTCTTTATAGAGAGAGGAGATTATTCCAGATGGCATAGCTCCATCACTGCATGTCCTATAATATTCACATTTTCTCAAACTCTAAAGGAGACCAAAGATAGGAAATTGGTTATGGGCACTAGACTGAAATCACTATTATTCTTAAAGCTCTTGGGTCCTGAACTATCTTTGTCATGATCTGAGGGGAGGTGATAGTCAAGGTTATGATAGTAGTGGTTTGATTGGAGAAGCACATGTTGCTTCCTATCTCTCCTTCAGGGTGACTTGCTGCTTCAACTATACTGAGCTTGTCTGCCCTGTGGATAATAATTCAATATGAATATTGACTATTGATATTATATTGATTGATGAATTTATATTGATATAGATTTAGAAATTGATATGGATCTTTTATTCTTTGTGATCAACAATTTTTCCCTATCTAATCACAAATTTTGTTTTGTTTCACCAGGAGAATAGAGTAATTCAAACCCAATTCCCTCATAATTGTATATTATAACTTCTTGCTATCCAGGTACTACTATTCTATTCATGAGGAGTGTTCTAAGTACTTAACTTTTAAAATCACTACAGAAATATTATTTTTGTTATTATTATCATTAGTTATAGAATGAAGTTTCTTAAATAAATGGGTTAATTTAATATTTCTAAATGAGAGTACTCAATTTATACCAAAAAACCCTCCTATTTTTATTTCATCCCTTCCCCTAGAAAGTTCATCTATAGAGTGGAAGCAGAAGGAAAATAGCCACTGAAGGAAGAGTATTGAATTTAAGTTTTAGGAGGACATGATGTGGGGAGAAGACAATGACCCAATAGAAAGGAGTCTTGAAGAGAAATGGAAAAATAGACAATACCTAGAATTGTAGTTTCACATGCTCCTTAGGTCTAGATATGGAAGGTACCTTAAAGATTCCCTAGTCCAAGTAGCTCATTTTGCTGGATTTCTAAGAAAGTTGTTTTGGGCATGTAAATATTTAAAATTTCTCTTTAATGCGTCCAGTCTTTGGCAATGATATTTCATCAGGACAATGCATTATTCATTTGTTTCAGAGTAGATACAGCAAAAGCCAGCATCTAATTAGTCATTCTGATTATCACATCATCATCTCCTTCACTGGCTGGACCATAGTTCTTCTCTTTTCTTAGATTTTAGGACTGAGACAGTCTCTCTCATGATTGGCAACTTGTGTCTTAATTTCATTTCCTCCCTAATGCCTCTTTTCCAACAACCCAAGAGTAAATGTGAACAACTGTGCTAAATAACAAGACAGAAAGGAGAAAAGTCAATGCCAACAAATACTGGCATTTGCAAACCTGAATAACATCCTTCTAGTTTGCTAAGACAAAGTAGAGACCAGGAATATTTGGGCATGGAACTCAGCTTTCAGAGAGTTTATATGTCACTGCTAATAAGGGGAAATAATTGCTGGATGTTACATTGATTCCTGAATAAACCAAATAAACTTAACAAGCAGCATTCTTATTGCTTTTTATTGTTATAAGAGGAAGTCATTTTGATCTACTGGATTCTGCTGCTCTTAAAGATTAATTTAGCCACCCCAAATTCAATCCATTGATAAAAGAAAATATAAATAATTTATTCAATTAAGCAGACATTTATTTAGATAATGATGATAATGACAATGATGATGGTAAAAATAACAGGAATTTATATTAATCAACAAGCTTATTATATTCCAAACACTGGGGTAGATATTGAGGATACAAAGACAAAAAGAAACAGTGCTTTATATAGTTATTTAAAGTTTAAAGAGCACGATGGAAACATTTGTGCAAAATGCTATGCTCAGTACAAGATACACAAACATAGACATGACAAAGCACATTCCTCATCTCAATAAGTTTACAATTTAAAGTGAGGAAAGGCTGAGTACACAAATTGCTTTTCCCCAATCCTTTTAATTTTTATTTATTTCAAAATTTTATTATAAACCACATGTCAGCAATCCAAAGGACAACGTTAAGTCCTGTGTACTTAGAACATTATTTTTTTTCAGTAAATATGCTTCATTTATTATCAATCACAGTAATGTGATTACCAATTACCACCATAAATTCCAATCATAATACCAATCACAGAACTTCTATCTGATAAAAGCAATGCATTGAAATGCTTCTTTTTTCCTTTCATAAAACACTTTAAAAAGAAAGTGATAAAAATTCAAAGAAAGGATCCAGGCAAAGGACAATGGGAAATTTGAGAAAGGTGAGTTTACTGTCAAAGGTGAGATAGAGTCAGAGGAAGTAGATTGATTGATAGAAGATTGATAGAGGAAGTAGAATTTGGGTTAGTTTTTGAAGGAATGACTGGCCTTGAACAGATGGAACTGAAGGAAAGCCTAGTCTAGGATTGGGCAAAGATGTAAGCAAATTCACAGATATTGGAAAGGTCAGAAAGAATAAGACTAGGTCCAGTTTGGCTAAGATAAAAACTTCCTAAAAGGGATAATATTAAATAAGTCTGGATAGGGTGACAATGAACCTTTTATATGGACCAGAGCAATTAAGTTCAGAAAAGCATGAGTGAGTTTTCACCAACTCCTTCTGCAACCATGCAATTACAAAACTCAAAGATTAAACAAGTTTATTTATAAATCAAAGACAACAAATAAGGAAGACGTGAAAATAGCATTGCCTCATGAAAAATAATATTACCAACTCGGAAACTCATAGAAAACAATATTACCTATTCAAGAACAATAGTCCCCAGAGGTCAGTCATTTATAAATCATACAATGAATAGTCAGTCATCCAAGTAGACTGCTTCTAATGTGGCTCCTTAGTATGTTTTTTCATAGCCACATCAATAACACAGGGTTGCTTTGCTTAATTATATCTTCTTGAAGTTCCTCCACTGTCCTGCAAAGTCTTTTACTAGAGTTGTTCATCCAAAGTTCCTAATTATCATTTGAAGTTCTCAGCAGCCTCTATAGCCATCCCTCCCACAGCTCTCAATAGCATCCAGCAGGTGGTACCCTTTGTCTTCCTCTACAGCTTTCAACCAGCAGTATCCCAGTACTTTATTGAAGCTCCAAAAATAAAACTTCTCTGTTCCATATGTGGAGGAAGGACAAAATACCCCAAGCATACCTCCTGTCCCACACCAACTCTTCATGTATGATCTATGGATCAAGTAGTAAGGTAGAGCCTTCCATTCCACATTTCCTAACTTTTTTCTCCCCTATCCTCCAAAATGGGCTTGTATCCACCTGGCCAACTCAGTCTTCTTCTCTTGGATATGCAAGGTAGGGGAGTGGGATGAGATCAGAACTAGATGCCTGTGGCATTGATGAATTAAGAAAGAGAAAATATTACTATCTTGAGTATACATGAAATATATGATAGAAACTCTGAGCTAGATTGCATACAATATAATACTTCATTGTATTTCTTATTTTGCAGACGAAAAATTGAGGGTTAGGAAGTTAAGTAATTTATATTCAATAAGTAGTAAAATTATGACTGGAACTCAATACGACTTCAAATACAGTATTTTTTCTATCACATCATCTTGCCTTTATTTAAATCTCACTGCTAGAGAGAAAAGATGACTAAGGGAGAGAAATTTTGAACAATATAATGTAAATAATGTAGACAATGTAGAGGAACGAAAGAGTATTGCCTTGTAATCATACAACCAGCTCTAACACATTGTGTCATCCTACAAAAGTCAAGTTATTCGCTAAAAGTCAAGTTACTTGCTAAAAGAGAGTTGTTGTTTTCAGTCATATCTGCTTTGTGAGACCCCATTTGGAGTTTACTTGAGAAAGATATGGGAATAATTTGCCTTTCAAAAAGTAACTTAAATTCAGTTTAATTTATAAAATGTAATTACAAAGAAGGATCTCATTAATTAATGATTTGTTAAAATACAATCCAATTATGTAGTGTCTTCCATAAGACCTGGCATTAGGAACTGAACACAGTACTTAGGATAAGTTCTCAAATGAGGGAAGGGCAGTTTCTGTCATCTTTCCACTTTTCCATCCTAGTCACTCTCCTTTTACTGACATACTGAGATAAAATCGCCTTTGTTGTTTTGATCATCATTGCAATATGAATTTCCAGTCTATTACTCTTATAAAGTCTTAGAATATTTTTTACATTAATTGTTGTCTGATAAAGTGGCTACCATATTGTACCTATCCATCTGATTTTTTTTTTCTTTTTGGATTAACAAAAAATGTGGTGCATTACATGTATCTGTATTGAGAGTCATCTTATTAGATTTGACCTTTCATTCCTAATTCTCCTGATCTTGTATTCTCATCCTGTGACTTGACATGATAGCTATTCCCTTAGGGAAACAAGAAAAAAGCAAAGAGAAGGGTAAACTAGGTACTTAAGATAATTTGAATTATTATTTAAAATGAGAATAAAAAAGAAGATATATCCAACTCTTATTTTTTCCATTAGTTCATATTATTTTAATCATCAACAGCCAGCAAAGACTGGGCATGATTCATTTCCATCTTCATCAGCCTTGTGATGGCTGTTATATACTCCATTCTCATAGGTGTGAATCTTGTGGAACTATATTAAGTACTAAGTACATGTACTGAACTAGAGAACTATTAAGCACCATGCTAAAGTAGATAACTATTGTCTTTATCAATTCCACTGACTTAACACCTTGTAAGAATCCTTGTTTCAAGTTCAGAGTTCTGGCCCATAACAATATGTGTATATTCATACACATGAACATGTTATGTGCTTTTGTATATGTTTGTGTGTGTGTGTGTGTGTGTGTGTGTGTATACTACTACTAGAAACTACTTTTGACCAAGAAGAATAAAATGGTTCAATTCAAAAAAGAAGCTAGTAGATCACACTCATTGAATGTTTGGGATAAGACATAGAGGCACCAGAGATAAGTGTGATATTTTAAGCAGAGGGAACAGACAGCAGTGTGAGTGGGCCCTACAATGACCTTTTATTTTTTTAAACCAAGTTGAATTCCAGACTTCTATATCATATTCTTGCACTTGTACTTTCTTGGCAGAAAGTATTGGCAGAACTGCTATAAGAGAGTAGCAGAGATAGAGAGGCAATGAAAACTTTTCCTAATGATTAGAACTATCTGAAAAAAAAAAAAAAAGAGAAACGGGCTTCTGTGGGAGGTTTGATTTTTTTTCATTTCTGGAAGTTTTTAAGCAGAGGGAAGGTAAGTGCTTGTCAGAGATGTTGGAAAAAGCATTTCTGCATAGATACAGATTGGAGCAGATGACCTTGGAGAGCACTCCAACTTTGAGAATCCCATGATTCTGGGATTCTAAGATTTTGAGCAAACCATTAATAATGGTTTATTATTAATTTGTTTATTAATATTAATTTATATTGCTAAATGTCTTGCCTTTGGATCAGCTGATAATGTTATTGCCTTTTCTTATCACTTACATCAGTGTCTCCTTACATCAGTGAATCAATTCATGCTCCATATTCCCTGCTCTGGGCAGTTTGTGGTTTAGGATAACTGGCATTATTTGTTTTCATTAGATCCTTTGGTATTCCAGACATTCACAATGTAGACAGAAACCTTTCCTTCTAAGTATGATCAAAGGTTTGGTTAAAGTCAATCAAAACTTTCAAAGAACTGTCCTAACAGCTGGATAATGAACAAATGATAATCTGTCTCTTTCTGCATCTTTCCCGGGATTATTGCTTTACTAGGATTTGGAAAAGATCCCAACACCACTTTTCTTTTGTACTTGGATGAATTTGTTAAGAAAGCATTTAATTGTCTAAATGTATGTTTTTTTTTATTATTATTATATAGGATATAGATTTTTTTCCCTTTAAAAAGCAAAGTTGATTTACTCTGGATGAAGGGGGCAGGAAGTAGCAAGAGTCATTCAGAGAGAGAAAGAGACAGAGAGACAAACAGAGAGACACAGAGAGAAGAAGAAGAAGAAGAAGAAGAAGAAGAAGAAGAAGAAGAAGAAGAAGAAGAAGAAGAAGAAGAAGAAGAAGAAGAAGAAGAAGAAGAAGAAGAAGAAGAAAAGGAGGAAGGGGGAAGAGGAGAAAGAGAGGAGGAAGAAAGGAACACATTTATTAAGCGTTTACCATATATTTGACACTGTAGTAAGTGCTATGGATACATAAAAGCCAACAAGGTATTTCCTATCCACAAAGAGCTTACATTCTAATGGGGGAAGCCAACATGTAGAGACACTGGAAAACAAGGAAAAAAGGGCCCCACATGGGAACATGGTGGAGAGGATAATAATAATAATAATAACAACTAGCATTTTGAGGTTTGCTAGACACTTTACATATGCTATCTCACTTGATTCTTACAGCAACCCTGGGCAGTAGATGTTATTATTATCCCCATTTTTTACATTAAGAAATCAAAGGACAGAGAGATTTTAAATGACTACCCTAAAGTCACAAAGTTAACATGCATTTGAGGTAGGATTTAATCTCAGCACTCTATACTTCTCTCCTGGTGGCCCAGTTCCCAGAGAAATGAAACAAAAATCTTACCTATCAGGGATTGTATAAGCCAGGAGTAGATCTCTAATTTCCAATGCAGTAGAGATGATCAGAGAATGAGACCATGGAGTGAAGAGGGATGTAATGGGCTGAAACTGAGCAGATGCACTGAAGTCCAAGCACTTAAGGCTAATTACCAATTGGACAATACTCTATTAGTATATGCTTGGAGAAAGAATGGCCCTGCCCATTACTCTGTGCAAGCTTGATCTGTTGTATAGGAGATTGGGTGGAGGAATTGGAGGGTAGAGTGAGAGAGCCAGAGTTACTCCTGGCTGGATTCATGTCACATTTGCTCTCACTTCGAATTGCCATTCCGTTCACCTCCACAAAGAATAAAGATCAAGACTTTTGCTGATACTGACTCTGGCTGATTCTAAAGTATCCAGGATGCTAATGCTGTCATCACAGAGGGGTATTGTTAGTAACCTATTCAGGAAGAAGGGAACACCAGACTAAGTTTCTCACGTTGGAATGGTAGTTAAAAGAAAACAAACAAATAAATAAACAAAAATAGAAGAAACTCATTTTGGCAGCAGCTTTAGAATCTTACATTTGGATGCCTAGAACCATTTTTACATAGTTCATATTTAAAAGCCAGTTCAAAGTCCCAAAGGACAAGTCAAGGAAGAATTACTTCTGAAAACCTTGGGTCTTGTCCCCAACTGAATTTCTTCAGGAAAATCTTTAATACAGAGTTTAGGTTCAATCAAATCTAGATCTACTCAGATGTAGATAATAGAGCTTCCTCACAAAAATGAACACAAAGTACATTCTAGGTATTCCACCTACCAGAAAAAGTGAATAAGATACAAAGCTCCAAACTCATCAAGAAATCTAAACCACTCAGAAAGCCTTTTTTTCCCCTTATGCTTTCCTAAAATGTAGATATATTTAATGAGATTACTGAACAAATGCTCTTTATCTCAGCCCAATATCATTTGAGCAACTCACATCAATTTCATGGAGTTGACAAAGTTCCTGCTCTTCATGGTGTAGTAAAAGTCCTTTACTTGACAGATAATCCTCTCTTTCTTCTATAATAAACATTTTATTAAGGAACTTTTCCTATGAGAGACCTGTACTTGACTTTCAAACACATGAGTTGAGTTACCTCCTGGGTAACCACCAAATTTAGAAGTGCTCATTTGCAAAAATCATTAGTTTCTGTCTTTTGTTCATAAATAGAAATAAAATCAGATTAAAGTAGACAAAAGTAGATGGGATAAAAATTATTCTGCTATCATATCCTGAAAATAGATGACCAGAGTCCACAGAGATAATATTCTTATTGTCAACTCCGAAAAATAAAATAAAATAAAACAGAACAAAAGAGGTAACAGTGGTTATAAGCAACAATATTTCTTTATTTTGTGAGAGATGAGAAATGATATATATACCAGGATCTGCTGTGATACCAAGAAGACCCAGTTTAGCAAGGCTTGAACTTTGAGATATGTAATGAGATATAGTTGTGGCAATGAGCCAAATTTTGGTCTATAGCAGGGCTTCATGACTGGAACATGGTCTGGAGAAGCAGGGAATTCAGGAATTATTTAGGTCTGCTGTAAAACAATTCAGATATTTTGCTGTAGCAGAATTTAGGGTAAGAGCAAAGGATTGTTATGTTAAACTTAGGACAAATCTTGCTTTTTGGACTATCACTCTGAAAAATAGGGTATCTCCTAATAGTATAAAAGAAAGGAGTAAAGAGGGATTGGTTTTGGCATGGGGATCCTGACACTGAGCAAGCATAGCCTTGTGTTTTTCCTGCAGACTACTATTTTCTGATCCAGCTGGCAGGGGTAAAAAGAATCTACTCCCTTTCATAATTTGCTGTACACTGGTCTATAAATTCTATGGCAAAGAGTATACATAGAATAGAAGGGGCAAAAGAGGTAAGTCATTTAAAGACTGGGAGGATGGCTTTATCCATTTGTGGCAGCTACAGTCATGTGAAGACCAGAGAATTTCTCTTCGTTCTCTTAGCTAGGGGCTACAAACAATGTTTAGCTCCATGGAAGAAATTTATTCCAACAATGGTCCACATTGTGTAATCATATTTATTGAAGAACTCAAGAAATTAATCAAGGGCTTATACTGATCAATTCCCATTATGCCAAAATCCTCAGTAGCAAATATATCCTTTGGAGAAAGGATGTAGCAGCTAAAATTAGGTAATATGAAATAAATCATGTTAGTTATAGTTTAACAGGCCCTATTAAGTTCCATCATTCCAGTATTTACCTCTGGAACCATGTCAGCCACCAGCTATAGCTTCAGCCCTATTCTAGACATTTGAACCAAATTGATCTCTAGGCATGAGAACATGAAAACAGATGTAGTCCAGGGACGCAATATCAAGTAAAATCTTTGCTGTTGATTTTATACTGAAAATAAGAGAATAAGGGAAAGATAGGAGGAGTGAAAAGAAGAAAGAGGAGAAGACACTGTTTAGGTGTTGCAGGTTGCTTAAATAAGTTACTCAATCTGCTTATTCTCCTGCTTGGATGACACAAATCACCCACATGTTTCTCTTTGAAAGGAAAGCTAACTACAGTACAGTTTGTGATTGCTTCTGGAAAGAGTCAATATGGATTATTAGGTCTTTTATAATCTTGAGGAAGGAACTTCCATTGCTGATAGAACATCAGTGGCAGACCCATTGGACATTCATAAGAAGGCAAAAAAAAATATGAAGTGCAATAAAACTGTGGTGTCAATAAAGTGAGTGAGGACTTATACAGAACACTCAGGTAAATTAAAAAAATTCACTTGCCCTGAATTACTTGTTGCAAGATTTTTATTGGAATTATCTGGGAAGAATGCCTCAATTTTCTGTTGATGAGACTCGAGAGTCATAAAACTCATAAAATCTTACAATTGGAATGGCGTCATTTTTGTCATTTAGGCTAACCTCTCCCTCCCTGAGGCAAGAACATTCTCTATGGAATCATTGATAAGTAATCACTCAACTTTTCAATAAACACATGGAGGGAAGAGAACAATGGACTTTTTAAAGACAATAACACAAGCTCAGCAGGGAGCTACAGCTAAGGGAACATGAATCCAGGAAAGCTTTCTTATTAACAAGAATTATCCGTTTTATTTATTTATTTATAATAACTTTTTATTGACAGAACCCATGCCAGGGTAATTTTTTACAGCATTATCCCTTGCACTCACTTCTGTTCCAATTTTTCCCCTCCCTCCCTTCATCCCCTCCCCCAGATGACAAGCAGTCCTTTACATGTTGAATAGGTTACAGTATATCCCATATCCTATATGTGTGCAGAACCAAACAGTTTTCTTGTTGCACAGGGAGAATTGGATTCAGAAGGTATAAATAACCCGGGAAGAAAAACAAAAATGCCAGCAGTTTATATTCATTTCCCAGTGTTCTTTCTTTGGGTGTAGCTGCTTCTGTCCATCCTTGATCAATTGAAACTGAATTAGCTCTCTTTATCGAAGAGATCCACTTCCATCAGAATACATCCTCAAACAGTATCGTTGTTGAGGTATATAATGATCTCCTGGTTCTGCTCATTTCAGTTAGCATCAGTTCATGTAAGTCTCACTAGTCCTCTCTGTATTCATCCTGCTGGTCAGAATTACCCATTTTACCACACATTTTTGCTATATGTGGTGAGAATTGGATGAAAGTTTACTTTCCACAGATTTACAAGATTTGAATTAGAGAAATACAGAAAAATAAAACTTAAATCAGAGAAGTGAAATTGAAACTTAAGAAAGGAAATATAAAGTTTATAAAACTTATAGAGGAAAGCCATGACTTAAGAAACATGCTATGAGATGTAATTAAAGATGGGGACTCACACTCACATTGGGAACAGGCACTCCAAATAGGCTGTAACCTCTGTAGTACCTGCTCAATGGGGAAATCAAGGAATGGACTTGCATTTCAGAGACAAGATATTAAAAAAGCATATTTTAGTGACATTAAGTGGTCATTTTCTGGACACATGTTCTTGCAAGATTGTGATTAAAAATCCTTACTTGACTTTATAAACAGGTCTACAGAATTTTTGATAAG